>NC_134701.1:123115583-123431521 GCF_043290135.1 Rhipicephalus microplus
GACGACTTACCTAGATGACATTTTTTGTCTTTTCATCGACATTTCCTCTACAGTTGCAACGCTTGCATGAGGTCCTGACGTTTCTTTCAGGCGCTGGTCTTCAATTGACACCAGCAAATCTATTGAGGTTCTTCGTCATGTGAGGAAGGACAGAATATATACTAGTGGTGGTGGTGGTGGTGGTAGTAGTGAGATGAGGAAGAACGCGCCCAATTTCTGCAGCTCAGTTAGAAGCACGGCGCAGCGCCTGCGGGACAAAAAAGAATGGCAGAAAAGTTGATAGGGTAGAAATGGGTTAGGTGAGCAGTGGTGCAGACGTCTTCAGCATGAAGAGCAGTCCGGTGGCAAGGATAGGAGTGACAAGGGTCCCGTTCTCAGCGGTAGGCCGCGATGCCCGTCTCGTTCAGGAACTCTACCTGGCTCCGGAGCACTGGTGGATGGAAATGAGAGGGAAAGAGCAGGTGCTCCAGGGTGGTGGAAGGAAGGACATGTCTTCTGTAGGCCGTGGTGCCCTCGAGCATTGCTGCGCCAGCGCAGAGCAGGCACAAAGGAGGTGCTTGAGGGTTTCAGGGTCGCCGCAGTGGCTGCAGACTGTGGAGGCACAGCATTCCTTGATATAGCGGCGGGCTATAGTCTACACGCATCCGGTCTGCAGTCGCAGCAGGTCAGGGACGCGACCAATTTCTCATGATGAATCAACATTTATTGGGCCCAACATTGTTGGTAGTGCGCGGAGGCACCAGACGGGACGGTTCCTTAGTTGCGGGACTCATATGTATCCAGCAGCTCCTGGCCCCTGTTCGTCAGTGCACGCTGAGTCGGTAGGGCGGGGCTGGATAACAAGGTCTCCCATCGCTCAAGAGTTGGGGATTCAAGGTGTCGGGGGGAAGGGATGGTGGGGAGTTTTTAAATTCTGTGCACTCTGCCAAAATGTGCGACAGGGTGCCATTTTCTATATTTCACAAAACGGACAAACCATGCCGTGTTCCGCAGGGTACATTCTGCAGGTGTCCGCGTACATGACCCTGGGGTTTCCTTCCAGCTTCCGGGCCATGACGTTGGCCCGCGCTGTGCGTTTCTTGTCGTCCTTGCCTGGCGTAATGTTCTGGGGAAGGTGTTTCATTTGAATAGTTCTCTTCCAGTCCTCCGGAAGGGCCGCCTTGACGGGTATTGGCTCGATCTGCCATCATATCTTGCATAGGACAGCTCGTCCGTGCTCCGTGTGACTGAGCCGGATTCTCTGATTAGAGAGGTGGGCTTCAATGAGATCCTCCACCATGTTGTGGGCGCCCTTGTCTAGCAATCTTAGCGTAGACGAGTATATTGGCACGCCAAAGTGCTTGCTCCGTTGCCTTGCGAAGCATCGTTTTGAGGGTGTCCCTATTCGCCTTCGTCAGCTGGAGATACGGGGTGCAGTAGGTAACTCACGACAGGACGAACGTGCGTATCAAGCGCATGACATCGTCCTTCTTCAGGCCTCGGTGTCTGTTAGATATCCTTCGAATCATGCCAAGAATCTGTTCGGTTGTCGTCTTAATCTTTGTGACGGCGGCTTGTGCCTTCCCATCGCTCTGAAGTAGTAGACCGAGAAACATAATTTGCTGTGTTGGTTTTATGGCCATTCCGTTGAAGATGATAGTCACGTGAGGTGGCGGCTCCTTCTTGGGTTTTCCTGGTTGGGTTATGAGCAGCTCCGATTTTTGGGGAGCGCGGCTCAGTCCACACGACTGGGCATACCCATGCATGGTTGTCACCGCCCGCTGCAAGGCTTTCTCCGCTCAGGCATCGGACCCGGCTCGGGCCGTCCACAACGCGATGTCATCGGCGTATAACGCGTGGTCCACACCTTCGATTTGCTTGAGCAGACCGGGTAGGAACAGGAGGGCCATATTGAAGAGCAGGGACGACAGGACCGATCCCTGAGGGGTGCCCTGATCGCCGAGCTCGACAGGGTCCGATTTCTCATCCCCATTCTGATTGTCGCTATTGGTTTTGACAGAAATTCGCTTATGTAGCCGAATGTCTTGCGGCCACACCTGGTTTTGTTCAAATTTTGCAACACGCTCGCGTGCGACACGTTGTCGAAGGCTCCTTTCAGGTCGAGGGCGAGTATCCCACGTGGTGCGTGCTTTGTTGCTTGCTTGACGACCAGCTCGTGGAGTTGTATCATCACGTCTTGGGTGCTGAGATGTTGCCTGAAGCCGTACATCGTCTCCGGCATCTGATCTGTTTCATCAAGGTGCTTCTGCAGCCGGCGAAGGACCATGCGCTCCATCACCTTTCCCACACAGGACGTGAGGTAGATGGGCCGCATGTCGGCTATCGTGAGGGCCTTGTCGGGCTTTGGAATAAAGCGGAACTCGGCTTCCTTCCATTCCTTCAGCAACCACGAGCTCTCCCAGGCTGCTCTAGGAGGCCGCGGGCCGCTGCATCGCTCATGTTACTGAACAGTTTGTAAGTTATGGCATCCCTGCCGGGTGCGCTTCTCTTGTTGCTTTCGTGTACATTTCCGTCAGGGTAAACGGCCGATTGAGCTTTTCGTTATCGGGTCCCTCGTACCTCTCAGGCACCGGGTACTGGCCCTTCTCTGTCTTTAGGTACTTCGCCTCCAGATCTTCCAGAAGTCTACGGCCGTCTCCCTTGTACATGTTCAATACTTTGACAAGGTTGTTATTGGTCGCAGTTTTGCTACTCAGCGGGTCCATCACATGCCTCAAAAGGCACCACGCCTTCCACGCCGAGAGCTTGCCCTGCAGGTCGTCACAGGTCTCCAGGTCGCCAATTTTTCTTGCAGAGCTCGGCCGCGTGCTCGGCGATTTGTTTGCTCAAGACTGCTATGCGCTTGGCCAGTTTTCTGTTGTGTCTCTGACGCTTGCACCGCTGCGTCAACAAGTGCCGGGCCGCCCACATGTTGGTTAGTCTAGCATCCACGTACGGGGTCTGCGACGTCGTTGCGATTTCTTGGGTGAGTTTTCGTAGGGCCTTCTTCTTGTCCCTCGCCCATTCAGTGTAGGTCTGTTTTCTTTCAGATGGTTTTGCTTCCTCCTCGGACGCCTCTTCTTAATCTTGGGTAAACTTCCTCATCTTGCCCCAATCCGTGATATGTGTCTTCCCCAGTACAGCCCGGTATCGGGAGCCTCTTATCGTAATGCCGATCACGCTGTGGTCAGACCCCAAGTCCACGTCTTCCTTTGTCCAGGTGACGTCTAGTGTGCCCAACGGCCACGTCAGGTCTGGTGTAGTCTCCCTTGCGTCACTGTTGCCTGTGTGGCATACTTTTCTTCTTCTTCTGGCACAACACACTTGGGACATAAGCTAGTAGTGGGTAAGTGCTGAGGAGAGAGAAGTAGTTGGAACAATGGCGGAGATGCATTAATAAACTGCGCTGTGTTTTCGGAACCACGTTTCAGAGTGCTATATTTATTGGTGACCCGGACGTGATCCAACCCGGACGTTTTCTACCTTTTAGGGCATAAAATTTTTTAGAGTGTAGGCAAATTTTCTTTTTTTATATAAAAAATGAGCTGTAGCATGTGTAGCTTACTTCGCAACAAGAGCGGGATTGGTACTGCGGCATCGTTTTTGTGTGTGTGTGATTTTAGTTTGATGCAATGAATTTCTCGCCAGGATATGCAACTAGAAACAAGCTCGATTTAATAACCCCTTAGTGCTAAATACACGGCTCCTCCTCACAAAGCTACCCATTAATAATTAAGGGCTCAGTATTATGTCTACTAATTGCACTCCTTGGCGGATATGAAGTGAGGAAGATTAGCACAACGTTACTTCAAGAGATCTCGTGTAGAGGCTTCGTCTGTATCGCTCTTGGAAGCCTTTATGGTGAACCAGCAGCGCTGCATACGCTATTTATGATGTTGCTTCTCCGCTTTTGCATTGCATCAACAACGAATCATAACACATCAGTAAACAAACGTTTTCACTGGTCGACTAGATGGATTAACGTTACTGCCGCAGCGCAGAGTGGCGAGCACAGCAAGCGCTGTCAAGTGTTGTGCGCTTGTCCGTCAGGAAATATACAAATGGAAGAATCGGTGATCAATATTCATACAAACAAAGGGAGCCATTTTACATAGTTTACCTTTAATTTCTATGTTTACGCTTCATTTCTTTATCGCGTTCAGAATGTGTTTAGACAGAACTGCAACGAGACACATCACTCGACAGGCGCACTACGGCTTGCAGCTGCCATTGTTCACGTCTCGTGGCAAACGAAACGCGAGCAGCAGCAAACATTCGCACTGACACAGTGCACACCGTCCAGCCATCACCATCCGCAGTGTGTGTGCAGAGCTGTCAAACTGTATTTGCGCGCACGCCACCGCTGTTTGCTCAAGTCAGAGTTCGTAACTACCGACGTATGACGGCCTTGATAGTAAAGTCGTACGTCTTCGTCAGCTGGCGAGATGACACCGATGCTGAAGCATCTTCACTGACGTGCGGCATAACTTTGAAATCGTTTTACCATATTACATGGCCGGCAGTTAGAAAACGTAGCTGTTGTGCCATTTTTTTTTTGTGGCATGACATTCAAAAATGGCTTAATTAGAGCGCCTAAACACAAAATGTACTGTGAAGACACTGCAATGCACTACAACATATGCAATCTCATGAGAACACCGAAACTTCTCAACACAGCCAAAGCGGCACCCGGCTTACTGTTGCCACACGTCTGATCAATTTCGCATAAGGTCCAAGGTGGTTTAAACCTCCTTGATAAAGGTCCACATGCACAACCTGGACGGCAGAGCCATGTTTTTCATGTGTCTTGCTGAACTGTATCTGCACACATAGGTGCCACCATAAACCTGGCGTTTCATGTTTCCTGCAGTGGTATGAATGCTAAAGCACATAAGCGTGCGCAGAGTTTCCCTTTAGGGGAGACAGTGGTTCGTTGCATCACCTTACCTCCCTGTCAAAGGGACACTGAAGAGCAAAACTAGTTTTTCGCGTGTTAGTGAAGTGCAATGTCACTAGGGCGAGAACACCACTCTTACCGTGACACGAGGCTTGGTAAGCGAGAAAACAAGCAAAAAGAAAATGCGAATAGAGACGCCGCCTTGAGATTCCGGTACCGAACACGATGACGTCAACATATTGAAAGAGTGTACTGGTTTCTACATAGCTTATAATAGATAAACATTAACTACATTGTCGTATGTGGGGGCTACAGACATAGCATATGAAGTTTCAGGAACTTTTATCGAGCCAATGTCCCGGAAATACCAAAAATAGATCTTGAAATTTTTGATGCCTAGCGGCGATTTCCGAGCGAAATTTAAAAATGAAACCTCAGTCTTGATTTTCTCCACTAATGATCATCTTATGATAGTGAAACACGTGGCATTAAAGTTGTCAGAGCGCAGTTTGCCAATCTAAACTAAGTCATAGTTTCTATATATCCTGTGTCCTTTTAAGCTAATGTATTGGGCAGACTTTGTGCCCCCCCCCCTTTATGTGACTAGGGGGTGCAGGTGCTCTTCCACTATCTATGCTAATTAGCCAATCAGGTTGGTCACATGTGCAGTGAACTACAAAAGGGCCAGCTGTAAACACTGCATGGCGGCAATGTGCAAGTCGTAAAAGCTTGTTAAGCTACACACCTCACAAAATAGCTGGTGTGCTCGTGATCCAGGGGACGTACATTATTGGAAGGATACGTGTGTAGAAAATTGCCGAAACTATTTCAGGTTTCTTTTTTACGAAATGTATAAAATCAATGAAAGATCCTATGTCCCTTTTATATATATTATGGGACTGCAACACCTCATTTCACTGGCAGTCTATGCAGCAAATACAAATTAGCTTACGCAGATTTGTAATTGATGCAAAATAGCAGGGTGTTTGAGAGGGGCAAAGAGGTTAATCAACCTTTAGCTCGATTGGCTGCCCTAGACGTGGCAAGGGTAATGATTTTTCAAGTACAATAACTGATGACTTTCCTCTTTGCTCCTGAAACCTAAAGCTATGGCCATTGTCCCAAGGGGCCTGTCGGCTCTCTTTAACTGGCCGCCTTTCGGCGATGGCGCTGAGGCTGGCAAAAACTCAACTTGGTCGTCATTAGCAGTTAATCTGGTGCCCGGGGACACGCATGGCTTGAAGGCAATGAAAGTGCGGTCGCTCTATCTTGCGCATTTTGTAACCGAGTGGAGAATCCCTCTATTTTATTGACTGCACACATTCTACTAGAAAAAATTCTCATTCACCAACGCTTCACACGGCGAAAATCTGGAATACCTCACAGATTTCCTAATAAGAAAGAGGCCGACGATGTTCGAAAAATTCAGATGGACATAGTTACACATGATACATCCGACACTTGACCCGACCATGTGTCCGTGGTGTGGCGGTAGACCGACTTCCTACCACATCTCGTGGGGGTGAGATCGTAAACCAAGTGACTTAGCCAATTTTCTTGGCAAACATTTAACACCTAGTATGGAGCAGTGGAAGAAACAACTCGCCAGCTTAGACCAGGAAGCACAGCTCACGCTCCCGGATCAAGTCTAGCGGGCGGCTAAGGCCAGTGGAGCCCTGGACAGGGTCCCAACCATAGAAGATCCATTACAGTACAGACCGCTTATAACGTAAATCGCAAATATCCACACTATAACCAAAACAACCTTATTCAAGGGCCGCACTTGCACAAAACGTGTTGAGCATGCAGCTTCGCGTGACTGAGAATCGAAACATGTGATGCGTGCTTGCTAACATTTAAATTTCTTAATGTTAAAAAATTTAACGTTCAAAGACACGCGTTGCCAATGAAATGAACGCGGAAGGGGGGGGTGACTAACAAATGAAAGCACCATCACGGAAATTCGCCGACTAGCAGACCGCCTCGATTATGCACAATACATAGAAGCTATGTTGAATCATGTCCAGAATTTAACGCGTTGAAAGACGCCAACCATTTGATTACACGGGCACGCACCCTATTCAAGACTTCGCAATCAAATCGCGAACCACTATTTGAGCGCTACACGTGCTGTCCTCGTTTTCATTACGATATGTATCCTTTCCCGTCAAGTGCGGTCACCGCAAAGAGTTTCGTTAATTCGGTACCAAACTGCAACATAGAGATTCACACGGCCATTTGGGCGCACGTTGAAGAACCCCAGGTGGTCAAACTTTCCGGAGCCCTCCACTACGGCGTCTCTCATAATCATATTGTAACAAGTGATTGTGTTTAACTACAGATGAGGTGAAATGGCGTTGGGGAATAACAGCGTACTTCTGAGACAGGCCTAGTCCGCTTCACCCAACAACACAGTCCAAGCACCGCTCCACTAGCCTTCTTCTTCCGCACCCCATACTCTCGCGCATCTTCGTTGCATTTCCCCCGGCGGCAGACGAAGCTCGCCCAGCGAGTTAATTATGCCTATGATGGTACTGTTTGAGGCAGGCTACGTGAACAATTTGCGCATTGCGTGAACGTCGGTTATTGGCTGTGACTCGGGCGACAACGTAATTCACTTCGCTAAGACGAGTGACTATCCCGAAAGGACCGAAATAGTTTGTTAGAAACTTCCGGTACAATCAATTTCTGCGAACAGGAGTCCACAGCCAAACGTAGTAGCCAGGAGAAAACTCTACGGGGATATGCCTGGCATCGTAGCGACTCTTGCTGTGTTCCTGAGAAAACAGTGTTCGAAGCCGCGCTAGTTGAAGTGCTTCTTCAGCACGACACAACGTCTGAGGGATGGACGGATCTTCCTGATACGAGAAAGGTAATAGAGTGTCTAGAAAACTCCGTGGGCTTCGCGCGTAAAGCAGAAAGAAGGGCGAATGTCCAGTAACTTCATGTTTGGCGGTGTTATATGCGTAAGTAACAGACGGTAAGACGGCGTCCCAGTTCCTGTGGTCGCCATCAACGTACATTGATAGCATATTCGTAAGAGTTCAATTCGTTCTCTCAGTGAGACCGTTAGTTTGCGGATGGTAAGGAATGGTAAATAGCAGATGGCAAGTGGCGACAAGAGGAGCCACAGAGGCGCAAAGTTTTTTCAACCACACCGGCGATAAATTGCCGTCCACGGTAACTGAAGACAACCCATGGAGCACTGTGACGCAGTATGACACGTAACAGAAAAGAAGAAACAGCAGCCGCTGTGGCCGATGTCAGTGCGTCCGTTTCCATATAACGAGTTAAATAATCCACGCACACTTTAACATATCGGTGGCCGGATGGAGTCTTAGGAAGGGGTCCGAGCAAGGCGATGCCGGCTTTTTCAAAAGGGCATGTCGGTGGAGGAATGGGCTGCAAATAACCTGCCGGGGCATTGGCGGATCATTTGTGGCGCTGACATGTAGCGCAGCTGGCGACATACTGTTTCGTGGTCTTCCACATTTTCGGCCAGTAGAACCTCTCACGTAGTCGATGTAGCGTACGTGTACGTGTGAAACCAAGATGACCGGATATTATGTCATCATGCATAGAACGAAGGACGACATGGGGCAGGCTTTCCGGCACCACTAGAAGCAACGGGAGGCCGTCTGCTGAATAGTTTCTCTTTTACAGCAAGCCATTTGAAATTGTAAAGTGCTTGTCGGCGGAGTTATGTGCAGCTTCAAGCAAGGATTTCAGGGTAGGGTCGCGCTGTTGGTCACGTTTGAAGCTGCTGGTATCTGGGAAGTCGGACGAGACTGAAACTAAATAGTCATCAATGTAGTCGTCATCAGCATTGGTGTGTACTGAAGGAAGGCGGGATAAGCATGTCGGCATCCGTGTGACATCGTCTGCTCTTATACATCACAGAAAAGCTGTACTCTTGGAGGTGCAGCGCCCAACGAGCCAGCCGGCCAGACGGGCCGCGAAGTCCCACAAGCCAGCATAGTGAGTGATGATCGGTCACTATTGTGAACTCGCGGCCATGTAGATACAGTCTGAACTTCTGAATGGCGAAGACTACTGCTAAGCACTCGAGCTCGGTGACGGTGTAGTTCTTCTCTGCTCTGCTCAGTGTCTGACTGGCATATGCTACGACGTGCTGACGGTTGTTGCAGAGTTGGACCAGCACAGCACCAACACCTAGCCCACTAGCATCGGTATGAAGTTCAGTCAAAGCGTCAGGATCAAGAAGCTTCAGGATGGGCCCTGATGTCAATAAAAACTTCAGCTGTCGAAATGCAGTCTCACATTTATGATCCCACAAGTGCGGTGTGTCTTTATGAAGAAGAGATGTCAGTGACAAGGCAAGTTGTGCGAAGTTTTCAGTAAATCGGCGGAAATAACAGCACAGACCCAGAAAACTTCGCGGGTCCTTCACTGGTCGTGGTTGTTCAATGTTGCAAACCACTGCGGTTTTCTGTGGGTCTGGTCGTACGCCTTCTTTATCCACGAGAAAGCCTAATACGAGGGCTTGATGTTCTCCAAAATGGCACTTCTTTGAGTTTAAAACAAGGCCAGCCTCGCGTAAGCCTTCAAACACAAGTGCCAAGCGGTGGTTATGCTCATGAAAAGTCTTTCTGTAGATAATCACATCATCTAAATAGCACATGCAAATTTCCCATTTTAGTCCACGGAGTACTGTATCCATAAATTTCTCGAATGTCGCTGGATCATTGCACAAATCAAAGGGCATAACATTAAACTCAAAAAGACCGTCTGGTGCTACGAAGGCCGTCTTCTCTTTATTTGAGGGATGCATAGGAATTTGCCAATGCCCAGAACTCAAGCCAACAGAATAAAAATAGGAGGCAGAATGCAGGCAGTCCATGGCATCATCTATACGTGGCAAAGGGTAGAGGTCTTTTTTTTGTTATGGCATTTAGGCGACAACAGTCTACGCAGAATCTCCATGAATTATCCTTCTTCCTGACTAGAATGACAGGAGCTGCCCACGGACTACATGATTCTTGTATGACGCCCTTCTTTAGCATGTCTTCAACTTGCTCAGCGATAACTTTCCTTTCGGAAGGTGTTACGCGATAGGGCTTCTGGCGTATTGGTGGTGCTTGGCCCATATAGATGCGGTATTGCGTACGTGAAGACGGTGGCGTAACGGTAGACGCCTCGTCTTGGGCAAAGTCAAAGACTGAGGCGTAGCCTGCGATCACCTTCTGCAGCAGCGACCGTTCAGTTGAAGGAAGTGATTTGTTGGTCATACGGTCAATGCTGGCAGAATAGTCGGGGTACGAATTGGCGTCGGGTTTCTTTACATCCACCGACAGTTGAAGTGACCGTATGGCAAGAATACTTTGCTCTTGAAAGCTTGCCAATTTTTTAAGTCCTGCAGGCATATGGGCTGCGCGGAAACGTTCACAGTCCACATATCGGCACAACCATCGACGGTGAGCACAAGGCAACGAGGCACAATAACGTTTTTCTTAAGTGCGTTACTGAAGTTTGGCTCGGCTAAACCGTAGTAGGAACCCGCACAAGAATGTGAAGAGTTCACGCGCACAAACATTGCGGCATGCGGGGCCAAGCAGACGTCTTCAGACACGGAAAACACGTCCGAGCTGTCATCAACGGTATCTTCCGTCAATGGAGAGGGCAACACCGGACGAAAAATAATCCCACCACTATCACAATCCAGAGTTTCACGACACTCGTGCAAAAAATCTATATTTGGAATGACGTCGTGGGTCGCACGTGCAAGCACCGTTAGTTCAGCACTAAACGTTTGATTTCCTACAGAAAGTAAAAAAGAACAAACACCAACCGGGCTCAACGTTTCTCCCCCTACATTGCGGAATGTAGCACTCCGATTCAAAGCAAACATTCCTTTCGTCCCAAGGCGATTTTTAAAAGACACGCTCATTATGGAAACGGCAGCACCAGTGTCAACTAATGCAACAGTACTCACATTGTCTACAAAAACACTCACATTGTTCTCAACCATTACCACACAAGGGGGTCTTGCGTTAGATGATTTTGCGGCCTCGCACTCATCGATTGCACCAGTTAGTTTCCCAGTGGTGGTGGCGTCCCCGAGCGTCGACGCGGGGACGGGGATCGCTGTTGGCATGCGGGTGGTATGGTAACGCTGTGGCCGGAGGAAGGCGAGTCAGCACGTGCTGCGTGGTGCCGTTGGAAAAAGCCCTGATATGGTCGAGACTCGCCAGCAGGCACATAGGGCGTGTACACATTGAATCGTGGAGCTCGCTGCTGGCGACGGTAGCAGTACCTAGCGATGTGTCCAGGTAGCCCGCAGTTGTAGCAAGTACGGGTGTCGCGTCTAGTCGTCCCCGGCGAAGTAGACCTCGTTGGTTGATAAAAGCCAGGCGATGGCGGCTGAGGAGTAAAAGTAGCTCTGTCGCATCCTGGGTACCAGTGGTTCACAGGGCTGTTGGTCGAATGCACACTGATGGCAGACACCGGCGGTGTGCACATCTTGCAGTCGAGCAAGTTCTTCCTTAACCACTCTTATTATAAGAGAAGAGATGTCGTCCTGCGATGGAAGGTTGCCACTTGCAATCGTGGGCACATTGTCAAGACGTCCAAATTTCGGTAGCATTCTCCTCCTCTTTAGCGCTTCAAATGCTCGGCAGTGTTTCCTTAGGCCGGAAAGTGTGTGTAAATCTCCCTTAGTGATGAGTTGTACACGTCTTCCGAGATTCCCTTGAGCAGATGACCTACCTTATCTTCGTCAGACATGGTCGCACTCACGATTCCGCAAAGCTTCAAGACGGCCTCGATGTAGGTGGTGTATGTTTCGCCAGGTAACTGACCTCTGCAAGAAAGCGTTTGCTCCGCTTGCTTGATTTTAGAAGTCGAGTCACCAAAGCACCTCTTCAGCTCGTCCACAAAAATGTCCCATGTGGTCAATGTACTCTCGTGGTTGTCGAACCAAAAAGACGCGGTGCCGACGAGAAAAAACACTACGTTCTCGAGCTGCTTAGCAGTGCTCCAGCGGTTGCTACGACTCACTCTTTGGTAGTGCTTAAGCCAATCCTCAACATCGTCATCCGGCTGCCCCAAAAAGGTCCTTGGTTGACGTTCCGGCATGCCGCAGCGAGCTTGTCCTGGCGGGTGAGCGTGTTGCTCATCAGCAACGAGGTTGTTATGGCCTGCTCCGGCGTCCTCCATGTCTAGTAGCTGCAGTGGCAAGCCTGCTAAGCGTCTGCTCTGTCGCAAAATCGGTAGTGCTGGGTCGTCCAGATTTATGTACCCCGGAACCTTTCACCAAACTGTAACGAGTGATTGTGTTTATTTACAGATGAGGTGAAATGGCGTTGGGAAAGAGCAGCGTACTTCTGGGACAGGCCTAGTCCGCTTCATCCAACAACACAGTGCAAGCACTGCTCCACTATTCTTCTTCCGCACCCCGTACGCTCGCGCATCTTCGTTGCAATATGGTGATTTTGGGACGTTAAACCCCACTTATCAATCAATCAGATCCACGCGACCACTACCGCCTATTAGGCCTAGCTTGCCATATGTTGTCGCGGAAAGCTTGTCCAAAACATGAGGTTTCGGCATCAAAAAGATCGCACTAGCAGTGAATTAAGAACCGAGTGCCTGATAGGAATTTCACGTTCGCGGCCGAAAGATCAGCAACGATGACAACTCACCAAGCATGCGTGCGACAGCGCACTGGCAGCAAAAGTGAAAGCCGGCGTCATGAAACCGTAAAACAATTTCAATTTACGGACCAGGAAGCAAACGCAATATTTGTTGCAAGTGCGATAACGACGACGTCTTTCCCGACAGGAAACTGTTAAGCGCACGTAGTTGATAAGGATGGGATGGCAAGTGCCACGTTGAGCGGCGCGCGGCCGAACCTACGTTAGCAACGTAGTACGCTGTAGCCGCGTCGGCGCTGGTGCAAAGGCTTATCGGTCCCCGAGGTACTGTACCCGAGGCAAGCGTCCTCGGGTACGGTTGCCCGCGCAGTGTCCCACGGTTTTTTTTTCTTCACTTCGTTTTTCTTTTCTCCGCCCTTCATTCACTCCGTGTCCCCTCCTCCTCCGTAACGACCTCGTCGTTCGCTCACCAGCGGTGCACCCAGCACGCCTTGTTTAAGAAGCGCACTCGCTACTGCCTTTGTCACAATTTCCGGCAAGCGCATTATAACCGGTCTTTCATCTTGGGCGACTGCACAATAAGCGTTTTTCCTATTAACCCCGAGAACGAACGCTGGCGGCGTAGCAGTCGCGGTGAAGTGACGTCACGGCAAGGACTAGTTTGTTCCGTGGCCAAGTATCGGCTTTTTCTACGCTCGCTCTTACGCAATATGGTGGTGATAATTGCTCATTGTTGTGATGCAAACCTACCAAGGTAGAAAGCAGCTGTTCACAATGCTAGCGAAAGTTAAGTAGCTTTAGAAAGTAGCGATAATCTGATGAGCAAACTTTCTTTCCAATGGAAGATTCCCTGTGAGAATGATGGTGCAGTGACTGCAAGACATTCGTTGCTTCCCCCGCTTACGCCGAGAAATCGGTCCTTAAATGCTCCACGCTTAAGGTCCTAACTTTCTTTACAACTCGGCAGGCACTCTGGAGTTGGAACATGTGTCCCGAAGAATTAAAAATAAAATTATGGCGTTTTCAATTCCCTGAATACACCACAGTTTTTAGGCAAATTATTCAAGCTATTTGACAAAATAGTGCTTTCTGCTAAAAGAGACGTTAGATGAATTTACAAAAAATCTTTCAATATATCCAAGATATTGAACAAAACAACACGGTACCATATAAAATGCCTAGGGATATGCTGACACGTTATTTGTACTTAGTCTATTTAAATATTTCTTCTAAACAGCTAGTCACCTGCAATTATGTGGCCGCATATTCCGATTTGCAGGATGTACTTGTCCGATGAAACGTCGCACTACAAGCGGTAATTATTAATTCATGTAGATCTATTGATAGCAATTGTTTGCAAAGCAAACGCCTGAAAGTCGCAATGAGCGTTGTGAATGATTTTGATGGCGCTCTCACCGACGTAGCCCACGTGACAAGTAAGTGTTATTCGCTTAAATGAGTCAGCGTCTGATCTTCCACTTCATATCCCCGTACAGGTTGATGAAACTTAAAGATAATCAACTGCAAAAAAAAATTATTTCAGGAGTGGGCTATTTAAACTACTATACTTGTGTAACAACAGCAGCGCCGTTGCTATATACAATGCTGCATGAAGTTGGTGCAATTAACCTCGACTGGTTTTTAGTGATATGAAGCTCCGAAAATACTTCTAGGAAAGTATGGAATGAAAATACAAGAGGAGTAAGAGTATAAACATAAAAAACACAAATACAACAGTTGTCGTGGTGTTCTCGGCCAAGCGCTTTGAAGATACGTTGCGAGTCTCGATACTGCGTCGTCATTTGCAACTGCGCGTAGAGCTTGGCACACAAGCAAAAAAAAAAAAAATGCATGTGGCTAGATAGGCGCATGTGCCCGATACAAATCTTGGCGAAGCGAGAACATATCTCTGAAAGAAACCGCTCGTGATGAAAGCAAATATATATTAATGCAAATATGCTGCTCTTATGTGTAAGAACCTCGACTTGAATACGAGACACGCTGTAGTATAATTTTGACCACCTGGCATGTTCATGCTCTTTACTGCCATCAGAATGCGGCTGCCATGGCCGATAACCAAACCCATCCCCGAGTTGCAGCATGACATCAACAAACCTGATCAAAGTGAGTCGGATATAGCGCCGTAACCGTTGGCGATTGTACTGAAAAAAAGTTTTCCATCGGTATTGATGCTGCTTTCGTCGTTCTTCTGAAGCTTGAGTCAAGCAAAAAGTGATCGCAAACAGCGGACCAGCGTACGATGCGAGCCAGTTATGTAGGTGCGCGACGGCGGGCGTCGAACAGTCCTTGCCATGACGTCTCCTAGGCCTCCCACCAGGTGCCACCACAACAACTTCTCGGGGCTAACACATGGGGTTTTATGGGAAGGTAAACAGGAGTAGCAAAAAACTGCATTGAAAACAGTTCCACACTATAAGCGGTTACGTTATAAGTGGTCTACACTATATTCCCCTTTCCTATTTCTTTTAAGTAAAATGTCAGTCCCTCTCAAAGTACAAATTCTGCTTGTGACTGAACAACACAATTAATGACTATAGTGACCACACAAACAGAGGACCCACAAGGGACAGAAAAATGTAGGATCTTTTTTTTTACTTGGCAATAACATTTCATTGGAAGCATGCAGGCTTCCTTGTTGACAAGGTTCTCTCATTCGCTAGGCACTAATAAGCTTAAATGCCCACATGTACACAATTTATAGTACAACAATACCATAGATTGACCTCTTATGTAAGTAACCTGAGCCCAAGTCGGAAAGAATGTCAGCGCACATGCTAATTTTTTTACCAGTTCACTGAAATGCCCATTGAAAAAGCCATTTTCTAACGTTAAAATATCTCGTTTGAATAAGAGCTCAAATCTACATGTATATACAAAGAACCAATGTAATTAATGATGCCGCACCATTGCAATGAAGAATTAACGTAGCTTGGGCGACAGCTGACTTGCCTTCTTGTGATTGAGGCACTTTACGTCGCAAATGAAGCAAGAAATCTCAAACATGATCGTAACAGGCTGCGAAGTTACAACAATTATTTTTTGATGTTATCGGGAGGCAAGAACTTTTTCTATTGAACTTACACAAGAAATCACAATGCTGTGGCTGTGTGGGCAAAGCTTGCGGGTTAATACCACCCAAGAAAACAACGAAAAAAAAAAGGTGGCGTTTCGGAGACCGGTTAAAAAAGCACCTTTGAACACAGCCTCATAAATGATGCGTACAACAGTTTGTTAGCTCAGAGATGAAACGATCTCAGGAGACTTCTAGAGATGCAGCAAGCAGCAGATGACTTCACGCGGAAAATGGTGCAGTGCTGGATCGAGTAACACACATCATCGCATCGTTCCCAGGAGGCAGCATCGCTCGCACAATCACAGCTGCATCAGTGCAGTCACTGAGACTCGCAGATATGTATGTACACACGGAGACAGCCAGGGAAACACAAGCGTCCACTCGGGCGCAGCCATGCTGTCTCGTTTTCACCAGTCGGACGGCCCAAAACGCTGCACCACCTTTTCTTGATCGGTGAGGTCTTTTTGTACTTTCTTGCGCATGTAGAAGATGGGGCAGTCACGGCTGCAAGCAAAGCATAGGGCTGTCATTTACAATAAAAATTCATAGCTGCTTCACTGATACTTGAACTAAAAAAAAAACAGAAAATGTAATTTTCAAACTGCCTAAAAGAACAGTACAAACTATCTGTTTATTGAATAGCATTTAGCCCAAAATGTGCCAACATAATGTGAACACAATGAAATCTCTGTAAAAGATTAAATGCAACAGATAACAGCATCTGATAAGCTTAGTTTTCCATTTGAGGAATGAAAAAAAATTTTTTTAACTGAACACAAATACGTTACCGTTCTTCATTAAACGAAATCGGTGATCATGATGTAGTCACTCAGTATACTTTTATTAAAATAAACTACTATTGGGATATGAAATTTTTTCACAACACTAATAAACAGAGAAAGTCATATTCAAAAGGGACTCAATAAAGCAAGGATGTATCCTCATTCACAGCACGACAATCTGAGACCAACAATTTGGACGTGCTATGGAAGCTTACTTTATGTAGATCTGCAGGAGGAACAAGACAATGACTAAAAATACAGACAGACAGGCGTAAGGTTGAAAAATAAAAATTAAAAAAACATTTTGGGCTAGCATCTCTTCCTAAAGCGACATAACTCTTTGTCCAAAATTAGAAAGTGACGCTCTTAAGGGGGGACATGGGTCTTTAAAATTTTTTTTTCTGTTTTTGGCTCAATCTTGACCAAACCTCACCATCTTGGACAGTTTTTCATGCTGATTTCAAATATGTAATTGTTTCTGAAATAGCTTCAGTGGATAAAAAGATATTAACATCTGTAATTTAATTAATTATGCACTTCATTGGGGCCTTTTTGGCAACTTAATCAAGCCAGATCCAAAAAATAAATGCATAGCCCCAATGCTGAGGGCTTTCTGTATGGGGTGATGCTATTTTTATTAATTTTTAGGCATTATATAGATAAGAAAACAGACCAGCACTTACAATGGATATTCTGTTCAATTTTCGCTCATTACTATCCATAATTGTAATTAACAGTATGCTTCTAGAGTAATCAAAATAGCATCACCCCATAGGTAATGTTATTACAAATAAAATGATACCAAGTTTGTCATTCTCAATCAACAGTAACATATAAAAAAAACCCTTAAGGTTTAGTGTGGTGCACAAAAACATCGAACTGAGAAAAACGCATTTAAAGTTTCTAATAACTGTAACTTCTGCTAAAGTGAAGCTAGAGCAATAAAAATGGCACCGTTGTATAGCTCTACATCATGTGAGTATGGCTGTACCAAATGTGTCAATGCACCTTCCCAAAATATTTGCCACAGCTCATTTAAAACTGTGTACTGGCCGTTAAATCAGTATAAGGAACCCAGTCTACAACTTTGTGGCTGTTCTAGTGCACTGAAAACCAAAGGAAGACACATGTTATATATAAAAACATCGCCCTTTTATACATAAAACACTATTTCAAGTAAAACACACATTTTTGTCCCAGACATCCTTACAATTCTACAGCATGCCAGGGCTGTATGCAGTGTCTCTTGCAGGCTTATGTCGCTTTGCAAGTGTTGCCTTTGTTGAACTGCTCTGCAGGTGCTCCCTCCGCGATTTGTGAAGCCTGGTTTTATCCTTTTCAAGGCTACGACGCATGAAGAGATTTCCTGCACTGTAGCCTAGCTTCTCAGCAATTGCTTCATTGCTCTTCGTGGCCCCCTGATTAAAGCGGCTGATGGCTTCAGCCACTGCTCTTTCTATGCTGCGCAGTGAGGCATGGGTGGTCTTGGGGACTTGTTGCCAAATTGTAGCGTGTAAGCTCTCACTAGGATTCTGGGTGATCCCATCACTGCACCTTTCCAACAATGCTTTGTCGCTAAGCCTCATAAACACAGGCTCTAGTGCCTCAGAGACGAAATCGGGCAGGCTGTTCTTGTGCGGTGGAGGCACCTCACTATTGGCTATGGCCCTGTTGAACTTACACCATGAATCTGTTCCCTCAGGGCAGAGGTCATGTTTGGGTGCCTCGTCTGTTGATGACAAGTGCCTTAGTGTGGCCAGCACAGCCTTTTTCATGCCTGGCACATCACTCTTGTGGCTCCTCAAGGCATAGCCATAGTAAGAGGTAATTTTCTTTATTTTGTCTTGAGTGAGCCTACCTTTTCCGCCAAGTGACCCACCTTGAGCTTTTTTCTTTTCGATGAGCGTTCGTAAGGCAGCCCCCATTCGTTTGTGCACATGGTTGATGCAATCTTTTTTTTCAACTTTTATGTATCCGTAAACTTCATCTTCAGTGAGGGCATGAAAGGTTCGGCTATCACCATCTGAAAGCATTGTTGTGTACCGAAGCTTATGCTTTTCTAAGGAGCGTCGGAAGAGGCGTAGGGCTGCTTCTACTTCCATCTGGCCAGCCTTGCAGTCAACATTTTTCTGGCACACAGGGGCGTGCTGGACGAGCCAAGCAGCGTGTCCCTCCTCATCTTCCTTTGGTCCAGTGGCGCAGCCCAGGCAAAAGTTTGAAAGTACAACGTGATCAATAACTAAACCAGTGTACATTTCAATTATACAACCAACACAGATATGGGAGCTGTGTCCACGGGTAAGCCACGTGCCATCATAAATGACGTCGACGTTGCCCGGTGGATTGCCAAACTCCACATAGAGTTCTTTGACGCGGGAAACGCTAGTGGATTCGCATTCGGCAGCAGTCGCACCGCAGGCTTCCCGCATGATTTTCATGTGGCTTTGATATGTTTTCTGGTGAAGCCCTCGATGCGAAATATTCATCGCGGCAAAAAAGTCCGTCAGAGCTGTTGCCCCTTTGCCGATAGTATTCATCGCTTTCATGGCACGCAAATTCACTTCAAAAGGCCTTACTTTGGCCTGGCTATTTTCGGCAACTCTCGGTGAAGAAAACCGTTCTTCGCGAAAGTCGCAACTGCTGCATGCGAGCACGAGTTTTGAGCACAGCCCATAGTCTCTTTTTCCCTTGGAGAAAGTCATACTTTTTGAGCCGCACTCGGGGCAGGGGAGAAGTCCAAATAGCGAGTCTATCGCTTCTATATCAACAATGGCAAATTGCGTGCCGTTTTCTTTGTCGTCGCCCTCCAGCTGAACGTCCAGCAGCTCAAACTTTCGTGCTGTCGCGCACTGCGATGCCAGGGACTCTTTTAAATTCGCCGCACGTATGGAGCACTCGGCGAACTCGTCCGCAGAGTAAAACGTCGTGTCGACACGACCTTGAATGGTTCCAGTAGTGCCGGATGACGATCCGCTGACGTGATGATCCGACGAAGTGCTGCAGCTGGGCCAAATAGAGTGCACCACTTCGGCAGGCATTCGCGCCAGCGAATCGTCGTCTGAATGTGCTGCCTCGGCAATAACAGGCACTTGCGCCAGCGAGTCGTCGTCTGAATGTGCTGCCTCCGCAATAACAGGCATTTCCGAAGCCCGTTGTCGTCAGAATGCGCTGCCTCGGCCATCTCCGGCGTTTTCCCGCGCATTCCACGCTCGCTTTCGTTTCCTGCCGAAAGCTTGACGAGTGTTCTTCTTCAGGCGAGCTTCCCAAGCCATGCCGGCGAAATGCAGAAAGACGTATATGTCGGCGACGTCGGTACACGAGCGGGTAGCAGACGAGATAACACGCACGAGAGCAGGCGCCGACGGAGCAAAAAAAAAAAAAAAAAAGAGCGAGCAACCGTGGCCACGCCGCCGCGCCAGCCAATGGTAAGCGCGAGATGGGGAGGGCTCGCCGGCGCGCGCGCTCTAGCCAATCAGCGGTCCGGCAGACGGCTTCGCAAAACGGGGGAGGGCAGTCGTTGTGTTGGAGCTACGCCATTTTGAGAGCCCGCAAAATGCGCACAAAGGAACCAGCTTCAAAACAAGCCCAAGATGGCGCCGATCCGCCGGCTGCTTCGCTGGCGGCGCGCGCGGGAAGTTCGAACAAATTTTCTGTTTTGCGGGTTGTTTTGCGACTCCCGTGATGGTTTGAAAACAGATTTTAACCTATTTTTTTATCGAATTTAGCGTTAATATTTTAAGGAGAGGTGCTTATAGGTTCAAAGATTCGAAAAATGCGTTTTTCTCAAAATCAATTTTTTGGCCATTTTTTACTTTTCTAAGACCCGCGCCCCCCCTTAAAGTTAATATATATGTAATTGTACTGCATCAAAGTCTGTGACAGTGATCGTACATGTAAATTGCAGCATCTAGTATATATCTTACCCACTAACAAATTAGGGAAATATTCCTGTAATGGTGCAAAAGTAAACTGTTCTCTTGACCTTGTGTAATTGGCCAGCAAACACACCATTCTGGACATGGGGAGCAAACAACCGTCCCCTATCCAAGATGATCAACATGCCATTTCGATAAATGACACACCGAACTGCTAACAACTTTGCTTCTAAATAAGGACCAGAGAAGTGTGCTGAATGCTTTTTATAAAGAAGGAATGCAGGTGCTTGTTGCCAGGGTAACAGGCTGCATATTTTACAAGGTTTACATGCAGACAAAGGATATGTTCTGTTCTGAAAAATAATTTTATGAATTGTCTGTATTCTCGCCATAATATTCATGACTCTGTTGAAAGCCTGTCAGTGGTAATAGCACTCCTGTGCACAAATAAATAAATTAATAAAATAATCGGCAGCATTATCATCGCACCACCTACCCACCTTGTACAAAGCACCTCCTCATGAAGGCTCCCTGAGCAGCGCTGGCACTGTGTCCACAGCTGTGAGAACTTTGACTCCAAGCTGCTTAGATGATTCACCTGCACAGACACGAGTCGTCAACTCGGACCCAACAACAGACAACAGCTCTGGAACAAGCACTACACTGTGCATGAGCTTAGCATGTTCATCCGTCACTTTTCTCTTCCACTACGCTTGAAGGGCCCCACACCAAATCTGACCACTTTGAGTTGACGAGTTACATTGTGCATTCATGATTGTGTCTGTCAACAGATACATCGCTACGCACCACAAAAGACGTTCAAAATTTGCCCTTGTGGCGGTACTGTGACATTTTTTTTTCTTTAGTAGCACAAACATACACAACTGAGAAAAGCAAAACACAACAGCTGCAACCCAAAATTGAAATTTATTCCCAAAAGGTACAATTAATTATACAAGAAAGAATATGGAGAGGAAACATAAAGGAATAAGGAAGAGCACAGAATGGGAAAAAGTTTTACTAACTTGAGGCACCACTGAACGATCAAATTTCACAATATAAATGTGACATACGTCATACACTCACACTGTTCTTATTTCTTATAGCGAAAGCTTCAGCTATCTCCCAAGTTGTCAGCAATTATTAGGAACAGAACTAATCTGGACAACAGCCAGGCAAAGGTATTTTGCACTTCACCTTCACGCACAAGACGAATAAGCATAAGATAAAAAGTTTCGCCACTCACTTCTACTAGGTAAATCTCAGCCTCCTTCGTCTTGCAGTGTTTGCATACAGCAGAATCTGAAAATAAAACAGAAATTAAAGGCAAGGCTAATATTAAAGGCCACTGCAGAGACATGACATAAAAAGAAAGAAGTTTGAAAGGTTAGGAATGCCTACAAAAGGAATGAACATAATATAAATATCTCAAAATCTCAACTACGGAATAAACAATGGTAGATTCATGATCACAGCTAGTAAATGCATATTTATGATACCACTAGCACAGCTAACCAAACTTTTGGCTGTTTGAGCCACAACTTCAATTTCACTGCTCTTACGCAAAAGAATTTTCAGCATTAGTATGCACTTGTAGAAATGGAATACCCAAGCACAGCTAGGATCCCCATCAACCTAACATTTCTTTAGCAGTTCAATTTATGCACGACCACAGAGCAAGGTATATTTGTTTCAATTTCTCCTTTTACTCACACGTCCAATTATGTTGGTAATGAAGCACCTTCAACTTCGTTCTAAAATGTTCAATAATTACAACAATTTCCATCCCCTCACATAATATCCCTTCACCTGGACATTTGAGCTACAGTCAATAAATAAATAAGTGGAAACAGGAAATCATCTACAGTCATGTTTCGTTAACATGAAACTCATTAATACAGACACCCTGCAATATAGATGAAAATTTTGGTGACCGGTCTCTTGCCATGCAATTCTGCCCCATTGAAACAGAAACGTGGCGTCCACACTATGGGCATCCATTTCAGGAATTGTGAACACAGGTCCACAACAACTGAACAATTCAAAAGCAGAGAAAGAAGCTTCGTGGCTGCATGCACAGGAACTTTCCCGGACGGTGTCGAACTATCTCATCAGAATGCCTGCACAATGCCTGTGCGTGTATCAAGCACATTCTAGAACTGGTGCAATGACAAGTTATAACATTGGAAAAAGGAAACACTTTCAGTCGCCGACATTCTGCACTTTCTAGGCATTTTGGTAGTATCATCAAAGGCATCTGTGCCAGGGCTAGTTTTTTTGGCTGAATGAACCATGTTATTTTTTGGAATGATTAGCACACCTGATGACTGTGTTTGTGACCTTGAGTCATGAGAAAGAACGACTCGCATTATGGACGATTTTTCTAGTGAACAGAGACATCCTTATTAATGAGATGTGACTGTACCATACAAGTGTGCTCTCTATCAACAAACATTTATATTTATCACCAATAAGAAAACACTTGCTAAAAAGATACAAGTTAAACATGAAGCCTTATTTCTAGACAAAAAAAATGGATGAATCACCAGCAACTGTATTTTAGACATCTGGAATTCTTAGAATTGATACATGACTGATTGATGCAACTAAAATCAAATTAGTGCACTTAAGTAGCTGCCAATAGCAATTGAGCTGTAAGTGTACTGCATGTTAGAGTTATTCTGAAAGATCACAGCTCTCACACAGCATTTGTAAGTTATGTACGCCAACCTATTTTAAAGCTATCAAGCTATCCATAAATAGTTCTTCTAGTAAAAAAAAAAAAAGATGAAAGGAAGCATATAGCCAATAGTTCAACCCGTATAAAAAATTCCAAAATTTCAGCGAAATTCCTCGCTGGGCAAATTGGTAGACATAACAAAAATAGAAGAAAAATTGAAAATGAGAGGGGGGAGAGGACAGCACTACAAACTAACACCTTTACCTCAACACATTAAAGCTGTTAACTGAACTGATCAGTACATTGCTAGATGTTTCTGAACTGACAAGAATTTTGTATCACAAGCATCAAATAGAGAAAATGTCAACTTTTGTTAATAATACAATTTTAGCATTTAGCCCTGTTCATAAGGTGTCTGAGGCATTCGCGATTCCATGCTAGAAGTAGTGCCCATGCGTAAGCACACCTGCTAAATCTCTGAGCAGCAGAGAGGCAGCACCACACTAGTCCTTGAACAACGGGTTTCTCTGTCGCCTGGATATTTTTGATGCGTTTTAAAGGGACACTAAAGTCAAATAACAATTAACGTCAAAGTGAAAGCTCAATGTATGACAAACAATCTAAAACGACAATATTATCAACGCAGTGGCCTACTTACCAAGAAATTAAGATAAAGTACAAGAATACATGCGCCGCAGTAGGACATTCTCAAAATAATCCCGATGATGTCAGACGAACCACCCAAAATTAATCACTAGTAATCGATTTAGCTGCACTAAATAAAGCACCATCCGTGCATAAACAGATGCAAAAAATGCTGCTTGTTTGTTTCTGTTTGATTCAGGGAAAAAAGGACCGCCAGACGTTACTATGGGGAATGGCGCAAATGGTTCGAAAATTCGATTCTCGCATAGTTAAACTGGCCAGGTCGTGCCGTCTAGCGGGGCTGAGTTGAACGAAAGCACCTCTGCCTTCTCGGAGCCAATGGCAGGAATTCGACAATGGCCCTTGTTGCTGCTGTGGCTCCCGCTCCTTTCGTTCTGCTGCTACTAGTGTCAGAGGCCGCGCAGTAAAGCCGGGCAGCGTTCTCCATGGCAATAGTGACATGACATGTTCTGCTTCTTGAGGCGGATAATTTGAAGGGCGCTAACCCAATGCGACCACTAAAACATCGTTTTATTTCAAGATAAGCCCTCCTTTGGCACAAAGGTAACACTACGAGGTTTATGAACTGCTATTTCAACAATGAATGCCGACTTAATTGTTGCCTTTAGCGTCTCTTTAAAGGGGAACTCCGTCATTTTTTTGATACAGTACAGCCCACTTATAACGAACCTGAGCGTGACGTGGCATCCATTCGCTGTATCCC
Source organism: Rhipicephalus microplus (assembly GCF_043290135.1). Classification (NCBI taxonomy): domain Eukaryota; kingdom Metazoa; phylum Arthropoda; class Arachnida; order Ixodida; family Ixodidae; genus Rhipicephalus; species Rhipicephalus microplus. Next base: position 123,139,873 of record NC_134701.1, read on the forward strand.
AAAGTTTGTAGTAAATGAAACACAGCTTTTAAAAAAGTTGTGAGTGAAAAAACAAACTTTTTTTGCCCCAGAAAGTCCGTGATGCACGTGTTTCGAAGAGCAGAAACATTAAGTGCAGTCACAAGTTCATTTAAAACGGCAGGCTGCTTATTCGCCAAAGCCCGTGACATAAGCTGCATGAGGCGCTGGCTCTAAAGCTTCGTCGTTCTCGCAATCCGATTCCTCCAAATCGCTCTCGCCACGTACTTCATTCACAATGCCCCAATCCGTGCACGGTTCCACAGTGTCGGCATTATCATCGGCCGTAATTAAATCATCGCAACAGATGTCCCACCCGCTCTCCTAGGTCGGAGTCGACGATGCACTGCCACAAATCGCCGCCGCAGTGGTCCTGTTCAGAAGCTTCAGGCTCGGCATCGGGCCCAACGATTGACGAAGTCGGCATCGTGAAAATAGTTTCGTGCACATGTAGCCGTCACCGCCGCCCACGAAATATTCACCATCTCCACAGCTGAATATCGGGACACCCGAAGCGGCAAGTTGGCTGCCAGGTGGTCAACAGCTATGAGCAAGCCCTCCGCCACGCGGCACCTAACATGCGGATTACGCTCAAGCAAAGCGGTCACACTTTCAACATTTTGTTTAGCGGCACGAAAAAGCGTGCTAGTTCTCCCGTTGGCCATCATGACTACACACGCACACAAAGAGCGAGCAAGACGCGCACATGCGTGGAACAGCTCTGGGTGCGTTTCCAGTCGGAAAACGAAACTAATTCGAGCCAGCGTGGCGGGCGTCGCAAAGCGGTGGAGACGAGCAACGGGGTCGTGATCAAGAGAGGAGAGCAGACTTGCGAGAGAAGGGCAAGGAGTTGCAGAGGATGTGGCGGGAGGGTGACCTTGAAAACCAAAACACACGGGAAGGAGGCAGGTTGGGCAGCTTGCTCGAAAGGTCCGCGAAACTCGCACGTGAAAAGAGCGCCAGCGCGCGCAGAAGTCAAAGCATGGCCGCCTCGTTCAGTGCGCGCGGCGGCGTTTGAAAAAACGGTGACCGTGATCAAAAAATCGTTTTGTTGCGCCGGCGGTTGCGTGGCCTCACGAACTTCAATATTTCGTGATTCATTCTGTGCAAATTAACAGCCGTTTTCGCGCTTCCACACGCGCGCGGAAGGCATGCTGAGCCAAGTGCGAAGTGAGCGAGAACAAGTCCTGAACACGAAACGAATCGCAAATTATCAGAGTCGGTGGGGTAGCGTACGCGCGTGCACTAGACGCAGACTATCGGATACAGTCGGTGGCCGACGATGTTGGCAAATGGTCTGGTCACTCCACGCCGGTGACGCCAACGACAGTACCAGCGATCAAAAGCAGGGTACGTGGCCGACCAGTCTTCGAAAGATCGGCGGCAGTGTGAAAACACGGGCCTCGTCTGGCGATGCGGGGTGCTCAGAGTAGAGGGGGACAAAGGACGGAGGGGTGCGTAACAAAAAGCCGTCGGGGAGAGCAGCAACTAGAAGGGCGCGGAGGCAGAATCGGCGTTTAACAATAAGAATGTATGGGCACCTCGCCGATGCCTGATCGGTGGTCAAAATTGGTTTCTCGGGAAGTCGGAAGACTGCTGACTCCGTTCACTGTAACTGATCAGCGGCGCTTGGAGACGTTCGTTGCAAGTGCAATTTTGTGCCATTGAACCAATGTATATTTTGACGGTCACGCGGATATTGTTCGTTTTAAGCGAAAGTTCGCTTTAAGTGGGGCCGTTATATGTGGGCTCGACTGTATTCACCGATTTCAATAAAGCGTTGAACATGTTTGCTCGTCGGTACCGTGGTGATTTGTGCCAAATTGTAAAACGGTACGTCATTTAGTTTTTAAAAAACAAATTTTAATATTGGTAGACGATTCTGGAATCACACTTGTAAACACGGGCCACCCTGTGTATGTGACATAAGGGCCTTCTCTTTTTCATAAAACCCGCCTTTCCCAGCAGACAGAGGCAATACGCGCTTTCTTCTACGAGGCAACAATGTGAGCACAGTACAGTTTTGTCAGTGCGTTAGTCGTCGTTAACATCGGGTATTACAATACTGACCAGCGAGAAAATCTATTCGGGGCATGTCATATAGATGCTTCACGTGCTCGCGGGTCGAAATCAAAAAGCGATGCTTCCGTGCTCAGATAGTAGCTGTGATCATCGCTAAACATGTCACTGGTGAGTTCGGACAAGCTGGCACAGCTTGATTTAACATCTCCAACTTGCCTTTCGCACGTCACATTTACACCCAGGCCAGCCGTGGCAGGGTGTAGCAGATCTCGCGACGTCATCGGCGACGGATCTTCTTGACGTCATCCAATAACCACCAAGGAGGACGGACCAGCTCCCTGTCTCGGTTTATCTTTTGACTCCTTGTTTACTGCTTAATTAAAACTATTGACGACTGCCTGGGCAAAATGAACCACCCTAGCTTTTGCAGGATGGTCAATACTATTGGAAAACAGAAATATTATAGTAAGCTCGAGAACGCTCCGAAGTTCCCCTTTAAGGGGAGACGCGGGTCGAAAAGTCGCGATTTTCCGGAAAATTTTCGCGTTTTTTTTCCGGCTGTATTGGCATCCTTGGACTATAATCTATTACTTCTGAAAATATCAAGCTGAAATTCGCACAAGAAATTATCAAAAAATGCTTCCAAGTGGGCAGCGGTGACGCGAGAAATGCGCGTAAAGTCGCGAAAAACGGCGAAGTTCGCGTCGTCCTGTCGCGAAAACGACGCGTTGGCCGCCATTTGCAATCGTGCACGCATGCTGCGAAGGCCGTATCCTTCATAATCCACTAGTATCCAGTCTCGTGCCTTCACGCAGAATAAACAAAAAACGAGAAAAACAACGCGTACGTCACGCGTTTTGAATATCGCGGCACACAGCGCGAGGCCGCCATTGGACGGCGGTGCGCCACGCTCCTCCCCCTCCTATCTCTCCGGCAAAAGAGCGAAGCCTCGGACGTCGCGATCGAGTTTTTCTGCGTTTCTCTGCATTTTTGCGTCATGGCAAGCCCGAAGAAGTGCAGTTTAGATAATCGAAAGTTCAGAACTCGCCACAAGTATCGAGGGAAACGGCGTCGGACGCTTCGCAAAGAGACAGCGAACGACGATGTCGCCCCCGACCAACGCCCCGACGCTCCGACTTCGGATAGGCCTAACACCGTCACCGAACCCTGCGACAGTGGTTGTGAAATAGCCGCTGCCGTGGAATTCGTCAGTGCATCCCAAAGGAAGATTGGATTCTTCGAGAGTGAACGTAGACCGGTAAATGCTGCTACTGCGAACATGCTGCTTTGCGAAATCGATGCGCTGACGGCACTTGTGGCGGGTGCGCAATGCCCAACCTGCCGCGAACGGAAGCTCGGCGTGCGAGAGGCAGCTGGAAAGCGCAAAGGACTTTCGGCATTCCTCGAACTGTGCTGTCAAAATTCTGATTGCCCTGAATCTGCACTTTCGTTCACGCACACGTCGAGACGTACTGCTTCGGCCGGGGACCAAGGAACGAGCGCTCGTTTTGACAGCGGCAGCTCGCGTGACAGCTTTGCTGTAAACGTGAAGGCAGTTCTGGCAGCACGCGCTATAGGCGCAGGCCACGACCAACTTTCACGATTTTGTGCGATTCTCGGTCTTCCGAGCCCGATGCATCACAAGACATTCAATGGCATTTGCAAGAAGCTCCATGGTGCGGCGATGACGGCAGTGAGCAAAAATTTGCACCAGGCACGAAACATCACGAAGGACGCAGTCGGCGGCAGAGATGTGCCAGTCATGTTTGATGGCACCTGGCAGAAAAGAGGTCATAAAAGCCATAATGGAGTGGGCACAGTCGTGTCCCTGGACACAGTCTCTGCCTCGATTTTAAAGTTCTTTCGAACTACTGCCATGCTTGCAGTATACACAGGGACCTTGGGGAGGATGAAGAGATATGGCGAGCTTTTCATCTTCCAGTTTGCCAAAAAAACTGCTCATTCCATGCAATGGAACCTGCGGCAGCTGTCAATATATGGCAGAGGACCTTGTCTTATGAAACTCCACTGCGATTCACCAGCTTCCTAAGTGATGGTGACAGCAAGGCCTACACTGCAGTCTGCGAGGCAAATGTATACTGTGACACCCCCATTGACAAAGAAGAGTGCACGAACCGCGTTGCAAAGCGCTTGGGAACTGCCCTACGGAAATTGGCAACGCCACTGCCACGAGGCGAAAAACTGAAAGATGTGACAATAATAAAACTACAAACATATTACAAGATCGCCATCACGAGCAACAAGGACAGTGTCCGAAATATGTACACTGCCATATGGGCATCATATTTTCATTGCTGCTCCAGTGATGGTGCCAGTAGCCACAATTTTTGCCCCGCAAGACCAAATTCGTGGTGCAAGCACAAGCGTGCGGAAGCACTGGGGGAGCCTGCACCACGCCACACCCCACTGTTGACGAAGGCTCAAGGATTGGTAATTATGCCTATCTACAAGCGCCTTACAGAGGAGAAACTCCTTATTCGGTGCCTTCATGGCAAGACACAGAATGCAGCCGAATCGCTGAACAGCAAGATATGGCTGCTATGTCCAAAAACAAAGTTCGCCTCCAGAACAACTGTGGAGACAGCCACCGCTCTTGCTGTACTCTGGTACAACAAAGGCCACAGGGGCTTTGAAGAAGTGCTCGAAGGCATTGGAATTCTCCCCTCACAAGATCTGGCCACACATGGTGACCACTGTGACGTCATGCGCATCAGGAAGATGAACCTGAAGCAAACTGCAGAAGCGAGGGCACACCGTCGCAACACAGCGAAGAGAGCTCGTGTTGAGGATACTGACCGCAAGAGCCGTGAAGGACCAAGCTATGGTGCAGGGGACTTCTAGACACTTGCAGTGCATTCAAGGCAAGGTACTTTTCATTGTGCCCCAATTTTATGCAAAAAGAATGATTTCCTAATAAATGCCAACTTTGCGAACTTTCAAACTTGTTTTTCTCATTTCCATTTTTTCTGACAGTTTCACGTTTTCCGGGCAGCCTTTTAGAAACTTATATTCATTGTATAGTAACGAAACTTGGCACACATATTCTTCAACACATGCAGAATGCAAATATCTACTCTAAATTGCAATGCCTACCAGCATTAGTTGTGAAAATATTAGCTTATTGTTTCAAGGGAGATTGAAAATAATAAGTCATTCAATACAATTTTTTTTTTCTTGGTTCCAATATTTCTGTGACATATCTATATAGATATTTGCACTTTTCAATCTACCAAGAGTCAAATAAGATCAGACACAGTGCTTTTACTGAAAGTTTAGTACATAAAGGAGTGCCCGCAAAAAATGTAACTTTTTGCTATTGTTTATGGCATAACTCAATAATTATAGCAGCTACACAAAAAATGATTGCATATTTGAAATCTGCATGAAAAACTATACTAATAACAAACTTTTCAAGTCTCTATTACTAGAAATAAAAAAAAACTTTTTCGAGGAGCGTCTCCCCTTAACATGGTCCACCACCTTGCACATTACCTTGTAACATTGTATAAGCTAGCATGCCAGTTGTTCTACTAGATAAAAAAAAAAAAAAGCTTTTGACTGCTTTGATGAGAAATCATTAAACAGGGAACAACACTACGACCAATGTTTAAATAACATACTTGTTTTTTTTAATCAACAATTGCTGCCTTCTTGATAAAGACGTGTCCACTTGTTAAAATGTTGGCTCCAGTAACATTCCCTGTTCAACGATTTTTCATCACTTCAAGTTTCCATTTTCCCCAGAACTTCTTTATTGCTTGGATTCTTATTTTCTGTGTCGTTAAGTGTTGCTGCCTAAGTAAATGGTAGACCGCTGCTGATACAGAACTGCTGCCTAAAAAAAGCAACTGCCTCAGATATGATTAGTTTCATACTTATATTCTGCACCCTTGTTCATATCTCAGTAAATAAAACTCCTGTTAAACGAAACATACCAAAAAAAAACGAGATTAGGTCGAATAAAAAAAAAACGCAATGAAAAGTCGACCCTTGTCTTATATACCGGTCATTGGCAGGAAAAAATGTGGAACTCTCACAACAATGGGTTGCTGAAGTCGAAAGCCTCCATTGCTATCGTGAGCATCAGCAGCGGCACCGTTGGGCAAGACTAGGCAAGGCCTACAGTGTTCTAGCAACATCATTTTGCCTCGGTTATCTGCTGTCAGTCTGCTAATTTTTTTTTTTTTTTCCTTCAGAAATGAGTTATAGTCGATGGCAGTTTACGATAGGCTAAAAGTTATCAAGTATGCCGAAGCGCACAGCAGCCTAGTGGCACAACGGAAATTTGGTGCATCGGAGAAAAGCGTCCGATATTACTGGAGGAGCCAAAAGCAGCACATCTCATCCAGCAGCAACCAAAAAGAGCATCCTTTCGTAGACGAACTGCAGTGCACCCCGAACAAGAAAAATACTTGCCGAATTCATCCGGTAGCTCTGTGCAAGGTTGCTATCAATAACAGCGGAGTGCATTCGCGTGAAATCTTTGGAGATAGCGCGCAACACAGCGCTCACGAGGCTGCAATTCAAGGGATAGCCATCGTGGGTGCGCCGATTTATAAAGCGGAAGGGCTTTGCACTGAGGTGGCGTGCTTCCGTCTTTCCCCAAATGATGCGTCAGTAACGCATTAGATAAAACAAAGGACGATGCACTCTGAGACGTTACTGGTGAAAAACAGACTCCGTCGGACTCAAGTTCAGACGAGTCTGAGTGACAGCACCTTGTGGCCTTCTGACGTTTAACTACGCAAGATTAGAGTCCAAATAAAAAGAAATGTCACCACAGTGCACCTAGTTGTTTCACGTAATTACCAAGGTAAAGGTGCGCCACGATACCTTGCAACTTTCAAAAAATTCTTTTTTAGAGATTCAAAGTTCGGGGGTTCCACCTATGTTCCGGTCCAACCTATATTCGGATTTTTTGCAGTATTTTCCCTGTTTGCTCGGGTTCCGTTTAATGAGAGTCTACTGTATGAGGGTTACAACAAATCAAGCTGACTGAGCAAAAGCTTTTTTTTCTACACCTGTCCTCATGCGCTGTTGTTCTGTCACTCGTTCCTGTTTGTTTTAATGCATCTCGCATTGAGTGCTTCCATTCATTGCAAGAATTGGGCCCTGCGCACTTACTTGTGCACCCGAAGGTTTTTCGCGTTATTACACGAAAATTAGTTCACAACTGAAAGCTTCCTCTCTTTGAATCGCACAGCAATTAAACAGGTGGATTCGTACACAGGCTGAAGCGGATTCGTATTCATTAACACATCAGATTGGTGCAAGTTCATCACAGAGCCCAACCCATCTAGAGAAACATCACATGTCATAGTCACAAGAAACGGCATTTTGTGTGAACGATACACACTTTGATCCTCCAGTACGGCTCGGCAACCGATGCAGGTGCTCTTCTTCTTCGTGAAAGCCGCCAGGGCCCCAACCTTGGAGTGCACCACTGTCTTGGTGCGCGTGTGGTCACCATCTGCAAGACAGGGCAGGCAAAAAGAAGACAAAAGCTGCCTGTACCGCTGAAAATATTGAAGCGGAACAAGAATACGTAGCTTCTAGACATAAAATTCAAGCTAAAAAACTGAACTCCCCAGTTTTTTGCCCTAACTGGGGGCACTTTTAAAAACTCAAAAGCGCTGCTTTTACAGGATAAAAATGCAACTATGTAAAATATATTACTTTACAATATTCATAAAGCTTCACTGTTTTTTGCCACTGGATTTTACTTTTTTATAGCTTTACAACTGTAATCATGACAGCAGTACGAGCACTTAAGACTTCAAAGCTTCGTAGAAGGTTTCAAAATACTAGAGTACGCACAAGGTCACACACTGGTGCACATGCACGCAGGCATTAAATTCATGCCAACTTGCCCGCCCATTAACAATTTCACAAGTTAATTGCTCGATCTAAACCAAACTGACGGCTTCAAGCGTTCCATCCGAAATCAATATTTTTGTTTTTGTTCACTTTATTGTTTTTTCCATGGTTCTCTTTTACGGAAATATCGTGACTATGATGCTGATAATGCCTCTAGTAAAGAGAGATTCACACGAAAAGAAGTGCCTTTTTTGGCCAAGCCTCGACTTTTCAAAGCCGCAAACCGTGAAGTTAAAATGACACGAAAGCCCTGAAAACACACAAATGAGGAGAGTTGTGTGTGTTGGTACATAGTTATGGAACACCGCGCAATAAACGCATGGAAGGAACAAAAAAGCCAAAAAAGGATAGCTGAACTTTCAACAACTTTTACTAAAGAAAAGGTTGTTGGAACACGCACGAACGCGTGTACGCACACACACACACACACACACACACACACACACACACACACACACACACACACACACACACACACACACACACACACACACACACACACACACACACACACACACATGAGACACAATAGCAAAATCTTCAGCTTACGCCTCAAGCAAAAACGAAAGGTTAGATTTTTTACAGCATATTCTATTTGGAAAAAATTCTCCTTTACAATACCATTCTCACCTTCATCTGCATTCCCAGAGCAAGGCAAGGCAAGGCTGTATGAAAGGCGGGCAACCAAACAGCTTGCTGGCAAAGATTACCGCATTTACCTGGATCTAATGGGCCACTTTTATTGTCCAGTAAAACACATATGAGAACTGCCAGTGTATAACAATCGGATACAAGATCAAATCTCCGCTCGTAGCTCTGGCAACAGCCTAGTGCATTGGAAATGACAAACAGGCTGTCATCACCACCCCAAAATCACGACGAAGCACAATGTATTGTGCCTTCATGTGGGTTCAATCGGAACTTCAATGTGGCCTGCATGTGTACTACAGTATTTACTCGCATAATAGGCGCACTTTTTTTTCAGAAAATCCGAAGCCAAGTTCGGGGTGCGCCTATTACGCGAGGTGACATTTCTTATTTCTGACTGACTATACACCTTAGAACGCTGATAACGCAAATCACTGCAGTTATGAATCCGAACTACAGCCGAAACAACTTTTTTTCATAGGCTACAGTAGCGCTAAACGTGTTGAGTATGCAATCTGGTGTGTCGAGAATTGAGGCATGCGATGCAGTGCGCTTACAAGCTAGCATTGAAGTTTCCAAAAATTAAATTAACATCAAAAGACCGGTGTCACCTACGAAATGAGCGCTAAGAAAAAACTACAAAAAGACAGTGCCATCGCGGAAATATGTCGATTACGTTTCAGGGCACCTAGATTATGCGCATTATCAAGACCGAAATTTAGTGCGCTGAACGGTAGCGAATGTTCATTTCATGGCTTCACACGCCATGTCCAGACACATTGCAATCGAATCTCGAACTGCCATTCGGGTGTTACAGGCGCCATCCTTTCCTTCAAATAAAGCCACCGCAAAGAGCGATGTGGAGTCCGTACACAACTGCAACTGATTGCCCGCAACTGCCACCAAAAAGCCAATAATGGTGATTAGGCCTTGTCTACGTACGGTTCGGCATGGTGTTGCGGGAAGTTTGTACAAGACAACAAGAAGATTAGGCGTCGAAAAGATCACACTCAAACACTCCAATAGCAGCACAGGTGATGTGATATTTAAGTTCACAACCGGGAAATCAACGGACAAAGGTCTGCCAAACTTGTGCAAGTTCGCATAGTGGCAGCAAAGGTGAAAGCTCACGACGGAAAGCCGAAAAGCTTTTAAATTTGCGGACGAGGTAACAAATATGATAATGACGCTTTTTTTAAACGGGAAACTCAAAGCGAACTGCGACGCGCTTCCGCAATCTTTTTTTTTTTTCTTCGCTCCAGTTAAGAATGCATCGAACTGCAACCGCGCAAATACGGTGCAGAACTACTGATCATGGCCAAGTTTGGGGTGCGCCTATTATGCGCAGAAATAAAAAAAAACCTGATTTCTCGCTACCAAACTAGGGGTGCACCTATTATGTGAATGCGTCTATTATGAGAATAAATACGGTATATTTTTCTATAAAGCATGAAGGGCAAAACAGTGTTTTCATCATCAAGCTCAATTAAAAAGAAACGTATTTCATGTGCATTGTGTCTTTTTTGCGTATCCGAGAGTCATGTTTGTCACTGGCAGAAACAAAAAAAAAAAAATTAGGGCTGCCCTGGACATGGTGTCTGGACATGGCGTGTGAAGCCATGAAATGAACATTCGCTACCGTTCAGCGCACTAAATTCCGGTCTTGATAATGCGCATAATCTAGGTGCCCTGAAACGTAATCGACATATTTCCATTGTAAGAAAGTGGTTCCAGAAAAATTGTTGTCAGTCCCTTAAGCAACTCCATGTAAACTGGGCTGTTTAATGTGTAGGTGCTGTAGTTACTACTGTCACTCAATAAAAAAGCTATTGGCACAAGGCCTGGAGAGTGAGCACTCAAAGTTTGCAACCAGATAATTCTGCTCATTTCCTTAGCACCGAAAGAACTTCCGCAAATAAACAGCCAAGGTATTTGCACTTACACAAAGCCCATGCATCGTAGAAGCGAGAACGACTGCCACTGTCAAGTGTACTCACGCAGCAGCACAGACTCAGCCTTGGATTCACCCAAGATAGGCTCGAAGATGCGCAGCAGGGGCTTGCTCAGCTGGTTCTCCAGGTAGTACTGGGTGTCAATGGGCACGCTGTGCTCCAGCACGTACATCGGGTCCTCCGACTTGAGGTACGCGGCCGTGCCCTTGGACGCTGCCACAATCACGTACGGCACACGGTCGCCAAGGTTCGGAGCACTGCCAGCGTCTCGCTTGCGCATCCTGCGTGAAGAGGAGATACATTTCCATAAGCTGTGAATGAACAATCAAAAGAAAAGAAACATATTAAGGTCCATGCATTACTTTCCAAAATACCTTAAGGGGGCAGACTGGTCTTTGGGACCAAAAGTGACAAAAAAATTCATTTTTTAGAAGTGACATATTTGGTTTCTGCAAGTATTTTTCTATCTCTATGCAAATTTTCCCACACCAGGAAGTGGTAATTTTTTTGTAATGTCATTCTAACTGTCCAGATTCTTAGTGCTGTTGACATACAGAACCTACAAAAATATGGGGAACCAACTTCGAGGCTTCTTTATGATTTGCCGGCACCTGTGTTAGAAGCTCTGCTACGAATTTACCGTATTTACTCGCGTAATCCTCGCACTCGCATAATTTTCGCACCCCCCACATCGCCCAAGAAAAATATGTTTTTTCCTCGAGTAATTATCGCACCCCCGAAAACTGCCGCAATAATGTCGTCTGCTCGTTCCAGCCACTGATGGTGATAGCAGACGCCATCTCTTAAGCATCAAGCGTACTATTGCGCGAAGATTCAATCCAATCCAAGCCAAGCCGAAGTAACCAGTGCGCGTTGCGGCGTGTTTTGTATGTTGTGTCGGTAATCTTGGCACGTTATGGGGCGATAATGAAGCCACACGGCTGCTTCAAGTTGCAAGTGATAGATCATGCACTAAACAACGGCAACAGGGCCGCCGATAGGCCCTTTGGAGCCTACGAGTTTTGTGTTCGCTACTGGTGACGGCAGCTGAAAGCCACCAAGACGCGTTGGGCCTGCCGTGTGCCTAAAACTGGAATTGATGGTAAACTTTATTTCTTCAGAAGGAAACTGCGGACGATGCTGTTAAATAGGCATCAGCCCAATACTGACGTCCTACGCTTACCTTTGGAGGGCTGCTGTTGAGCGCCGACCGCTACTGCTACGCCCGACGCCCACAAGTTTCGCGTATGGTATTCTAATTCTCGACTATTTGCTTCCACTTTTTTTGTCTCAAATAAATCTTGCTTTGTGTTGAACCTCTGCTTTTATTGTTGAGGTAAGTTCTACTTAGTACTTCTTAAAGCTTGCTGTAAGTTGCTGGTGTGAGAATCCCGATTTGCGGCCACTTCGTTTTCTTTTTCGCTCTCTGCGTTTTCGTGGAAAGTTTTCCCCGCGTGATTCTCGCACCCCCCAACTTTGCATCGGTTTTCTGGCAAAAAAAGTGCGAAGATTATGCGAGTAAATACGGTATGAGCATTTTTATGAGGATTGCAAAACATGTGCACCATGATGTTTTTGAAGAAGCTGTGTGTTTTCAGTTTTTTCCATTTTTCTCAAAAAAGTAAATTGACTGTTCAATTTGAGGCCTCAATATCTCTGCAGCTAGGGCAGTTACAACAATAATTCTTTTTGCAATAGAAACTTGTATGTGCGTAGAATGCAAGTATGGGAGCTGAATTTAGAGCACAAGTCTTTTTAATTAATTATTCATCAAAATTGTAACACAACTCCAACTGTTTTTAAAAATGGATAGTTCATTTTACTGTAAAACAATCAAGAAAGGCCTAAGAACAAAGAACTCTTGCATACTTTCAATCTATAGTCATTAGTCTATGTTGGCATATCTTAAATATCACTTTTCATTGAGCACTTTTTTTTTTCTACTGAGGCCTTAAACAATAGGGAGTGAACTTAAGTTATCTCAGGAACAAGATGAGTTACAAGAAAACGAATTAAATATTTGAAATCAGCAGAAAAAGCTGCATAATCCTGGGCAGTTTGATCAAGATCACTGAAGAAATAAATGAAAAAAAAAAAATGTCTTAAGACCAGTCTGTCCCCTTAACAGGAAGCCATTCAAAAACACAGTCTGGGGATAACACAGAGATGCCAGAATCACCATTCACTCATTTAAATGGTGGTGTTGTTTTGTTACTTGAAACCTTAAGCCAATGGCTAATGGCTTTGCGAAGTAGGAAAGCTGCCTATTTCAGGCAGAGAATCAACACTTTCTCACTGTTTCACACAATAAACATTTACTCCTCCTATTCAAGGAGGAGGTAAACAAATTATGCAATAATATTACAAATACCTCTTCGATAAGATTTACTAATATCATGAAAAAAATTTGCAAGTGATGATGATGATGATCATCATCATCATCAGCCTGACTACGAACACTGCAGGACAAAGGCCTCTCCTATGTTCCGCCAGTTAACCCAGTCCTGTGCTTGCTGCTGCCAATTTATACCCGCAAACTTCTTAATCTCATCTGCCCACCTAATCTTCTGTCTCCCCCTAACCCGCTTGCATTCTCTGGAAATCCAGTTAGTTACCCTTAATGACCAGCGGTTATCCTGTCTACGCGCTACATGCCCGGCCCATGTCCATTTCCTCTTCTTGATTTCAACTATGATATCCTTAACCCCCGTTTGTTCCCTGATCCACTCTGCTCTCTTCTTGTCTTTTAAGGTTATGCCTTAAGAGACAAGAAGAGAGCAGATGATAAGAAGAAGAAGTGATGATAACCAACAGTAAACAAGCACAGTGAGAAACCCCTAACTTAGTGACAGTCCATTTAAGAATGCCACGCACTGCTGTGCAACCTCATTGATATGCATCTGCTGCGAATGTGTAATGTAACTACAGCCGAATCTCGATAATTCGAACTCGAAAAAGCCCAAAAATTGGTTCGAATTAAAAGAACTTCGAATTAATGAAAGCGTAATAAACGGAGGGCTCTCCATACAGTGGCGCATGTGCATTGAGCTAACACACGAGGGGGAAGTTTCAGAAGGCTTACATTTATTCACAAATCACAGGACATTCGTTATTAATTGAAGTAATCGGTGATGCACGTCTGCACATGCTTGCATTGCAGCGAGTCAATCAATTTCGCATGCAGCTTGCAAAGCATTTCTACTTTGGCTTCAGCATTCTCCTGGCAAGAGAAGTTGCGCGAGGAAATGTACAGCGCCGACACTTTCTAAAGACGACGGTAACCACTGCATAGCGGAGCTCTCCGCTACGCAGCCGCAGCATGGCTAGCACGTGACGACCGACATTTGAAAGAGAGCAAACATTCCACCGCAGCCTTTTCTTTCCTTTACATTTCCTTCGCGGGCAGCGTAAAGGTGTCGCAGGTGCCACCGCGGGACTGGGCAGGGCGCTGAGAGCATTTTTGGAGCGCGGTATGTTTGAATTAACCGTCTGAAGTGCTTGGGCGTTCGAATTACTGGGTGTTTTCACCCATTAGAATACACATAGCTTTCACGGGACCTCATCGTGAGTTCGAATTAACCGGAAGTTTGAATTAAGCGTGTTCGAATAAATGAGATTTGACTGTACACTAAATGCTAGTTATGTCGCCCCTTATCAATTAAAATTTTTGGGTGATTCGAACCAAGCAGCCTGGCTTGGTCGTGCTACTTTTGAAATATGTGCTGCTATAAATAGCCCTTTAACACTGTTCTAGTTAGCCCCGCCGGGGTGGTCTAGTGGCTAAGGTATTCGGCTGCTAACCCGCAGGTCGCGGGATCGAATCCTGCGGCGGCTGCATTTCCGATGGACGCGGAAATGTTGTAGGTCCGTGTGCTCAGATTTGGGTGCACGTTAAAGAACCCCAGGTGGCCGAAATTTCTGTAGCCCTCCACTACGGCATCTCTCATAATCTTATGATGGTTTTGGGACGTTAAACCCCACATATCAATCAACACTGTTCCAGTTAGGTGACAGACGCCACGCTGTACCTGTTACTATCGTCGTCGTTGTCACATTTTTCGAGTTCGTCGGCCGAATCTAAAAGAAAAAAGTTCAAAGGACATCAACACTAATGTTTGCAGCAGTGTGGTAAAAGCAAAGGGTAACCTATGGCAACAAATGGACCTGGGTTCCTGTGGCAACAGTTGGACCAGAAAGTTTGAAAGGAGCACCATTATTTCTTTGTTGCACGCATGGCTGGGCACACCTGTCTCAGTAACTGCATGCGTGCCACATCATCACAATGCGAGAAGTACTACTGCGTTACTAAACAGTTAAAAGACAAAATGGAGATCCAGAAAGAGATATGAAATAAGAACAAGAATGAAACAGCCAAGAAGCACGACATTCTGAGAGGCATTCTGTCGTCGTACATTTGAAACAACGATACCAAGCGTACTTGCGAGGATGAAATTTGTGCAAAGGACCAAAAAAGCCTTCATTTGGCTAATCAGTCCGACAAGAAAGAACTGATAACGAGGATTAACAAAATAAAGAAAAGGACAGAACGAAAGAAAAAAACGAGCCAGTACATTGCATTGAGTGGCCTCATTAATATAGTGAAAATAAGCTTAAAATAATGGTCCCACCTCTTCCAAGATGGGCATGACCTTGTTTTATGCGGTGAAGCGAATGGCGTACTACCGGACTGTTTCAGGTGCCTGAACAGGAGCCAGCAGTGGGCATGATAGCTGGGCAGGAAATTGGAGCTGAACAAGAGGCATGTTCTTCTCAATGCCGACGAGTGCTCAGCACACAAGGTGGAAGCAGAGTTGAGAGCTATTGGGCCACAGTAAAAATGATGATGATATATGGTGCTTGCTGGCGCAAGGACCATGTGATGGCCAAAAAGCGCCAATACATGAGATAACACACAACCGCAAAGCAACCACAAAATACCGAAGTTTTTTTTATAGTACCAAGTCGAGAAATTTCACGAGACCAATCAACGCGACGTGACGACTCGACAAGCAGTTGCACAACTCACCGGTGTGCCAGTTCCACGTGAGCTTGCTTGGCGGCATACTCTCCATCGTTCTTGGTGAGTTCCTTGGTGATGACCAGTTGCGAGATGTCCACTCGATTGCACAGCAGGTCAGCGATTGTCTGCTTTGCAAATTCCACTGCCCCCTCAGGGTCCCTGCGCAAGTGGAATGGTTGAAGTTACCACAGAATAAAGAAAAAACAAAGCAGGTTAGCATTTTCCTTTCAATCATATGGGACATACCTTGCTCCTAGAAATTGAATCCACAAGTTGCCTGCATGTTAATCTCAGAGAAAATGTTGCGAAACACAAGGGTTCCAGATTGCTTAACCTCAGCTTGATGCTCTTCTTCTCTGTGTTTCAAAGGACAAGAGAATATTTAGGCCACCCTTTCCCACCGCCGACAAACATGCTGCTCTGCTTGGCGCAGTATACAATTTAAAAAATCAGTTTAAAGAAAAGTTCATCCAAGTCACCAATATGACTATGGAAACTGCAGAAGCTTTATTTTATTGTTTTGGATTTTCCTGTGGCAGCAGTAAAATTTTGTTTAACTGACATTGTGCATAAGCAGTCTTGCTTATATCGAGGTTTAAACAGTGAACCTTGATTATACGACTTTCAGGGGACCATGCAAAACCATTGTGTAATCCGGGCATTGTATAATCCAAAAACAATATAGGCAGTCACACTCAGCCTTGCCCAAAAAACAGGTACTGACTTCCTGAATAAGCCCACGGCACAACCTTGCGCCTCTGCAAGGAAGGTAGATTAAATTATTCCTGCCAGTGACAACTAATGGCAGTGTTACTTACTTGAAGGAGGTGCAAAAGAATCTTTATTCTTAAAAAAATCAAATCCAACATGCACTTTTCCATCAGTAAATAAAGTCCACAAGTTGCCTGCACGTGAAAAAGAAACTGAAACCACGTTGCCAACAGCTTCCTGTCAGAAAAGTCAGACACCGTGTCATCGCTATCACATAATGGCGACGGACCCCAAGTTTGCGGAGAGCATCGTATAGAATGGCTTCGTGTGTAACTGATCTGTGTGCGTAATAATTTGTTGCTTTGTGAAGTGCAACTGGTGGTGTCCCGCTGTTATTATGATGCTGACGTCAAGTGAAAGAAATTTTGCAAAGTGAAAACAGCTGGTTCACGCCTTTATGCGCGCATAAGCCTGTGACTGCGAGCGCAACAACGACAGGAGATCAGCTTTATGTCGACCAGAAAGAGTTCCCACGGACCGAAAACATGAAAATATCAGCTTTTCGGCCGGCTGAAGCTACTCTGTGTGAATATAGCTTGACTAGGTAACAACCTCAGAGACGTACGCACGCAATCAAGGCATATGTAGAAGCGCATGAACTTCCAGGAGAATAAATCTTCTATTCTACAAGAACATCCTCTCTCATTCTCTGATTTTTCAATTTTCAACCTGGGCCAACATTCCTCGTGAATATTTGGTCAACGTTTGATTGTAAGGATGTTTTTTCTTTTTTTCGAACAGAATCTGAAAATCATCGTAAGATGCGGTGTCAGCGTAAAACTGTGTAAACCAATATACATTACTTCTATGGAGATATTGCCGGAACCAAATCAATTCGTTGTAAAATGCAGGTTTCGTTACACTGAAGTTAATTAACCAAGATTGAACAGCAATGCAAACATAATAATAGACAGGAAATCGAAAATTTCAAACATTCCTGCACCTACACTCTATATACTGATCTTGTTACACTACCAAAATTACCTACAATGAGATTTCACAACTGCACAGCCCAATATATATATCATTTCTAAATTCATGACTCTTTCACTTTCTGTAACAAGTCATACTGCACCAAGAGTTCGCTTGTATTGTGCGACGAAAGAACTACAAAATTTGATGCACAGGTATTCAGAATATGACCTTTTGTGTCTTAAATACACCAAGCTTGAAGCAACCAATGAAGCAACCAGTTCTTGAAGCAACTAACGCGAGAGGTTTGCACAAGATCAATAAACAACCCTGCAAATACAGCCACCTGTTGATGAGGATGCGCTCGAGACAGGTGTTGATGAGGTTGGCCACCAAGGGGCAGTTGTCTCGGCGCACTGTCTCAATGCCCTTGCAGTCCATCTTGTCGTATGTCTCTGGTCGTGTGTACAGCAGGCCTGCATAGCGCTTCTTGTTGATCAGCAGGTAAGGGTAGTACACCTGGTCGGGCAGGGACAAAAGAGAGGTAGTGCAGTTAAACCTGGACATAACAAAATTGTGAATTCCCCCCAAAATTCATTACAGGCACATTTTCGTAATATGCAGTTTCTGCACTAGAATTCTGAAAAGAAACACACAAACTAAACAAAAGCAGAACTGAACACAGAGCCCACCGAAAACATTTATGGTGGTGAAAAACTGTGTTATTTTACTGTATCGCTTGTTCGTGAGGAATCGCAATACTAAACGTTCGTAGGAATATCTTTATAATGCTGCTACGTTATCATCTAACCGTGGCCTTCAAGAGCGGCTCCGATAACATGCCATCGTGTTACCTTAGCCCATCTGAAAGGCCACAGTCCAGGAAACCAGTGGTACAACACGGCAAAGCACATGACAAGTCAACTGCTGAAGGTACGTTGTTGTCATCGTGGTCTCTGACAGTTTCCACCAGCGCCGTACATGACACGCCTCAGTAGTTTTCACCAGTGCCTTTGTAGTAACTACCTATCTGGATAAAAAATGTTGTCTGGATAAAAAATGTTGCAGAGCTGCACATCATCAGGAGTGGCTCAATGTGCACGAAGTGTAACCACGCACGTGTGCAGGGCATCGAAAAGGAAGAGCAAACTTCACGGATACCACGGAATAGTCAGAAAGGCCCCCTTTATGTTAGGTGGAAACTCAAAGGCTCGAAGCGAAACAACACAAAGCAAGAATTGTTTTTAGTAGCGCCATCTGGTGGCACACAGTTTTTTGTTGTTGTAGTTGTCAAAGACAGTTACGGCGGTCAGCGTGGTGACACCCACTGCAGATTAGCTTGTCTAGTAACTTTGGTGGCACCTGTGAGCGATGGCCAAGGTTTGAAGGAAAGGGGAAAAGGGCACACCAGCGCTTGTGGTGAAAAGAACACCAGCTTGTGGGTGCAGGACTGTCCGCCTGTCTCTCGCACATCCGCATGCACAAACAACCACATGATCTCACCTCGCAGTCGTTGGGACTACAACTGCGTCATGAGTGACACTGCCACTTTGTGCTACGTCGTCGGGGCGACATCAGAAAATGTATGCGACTCTTGATTGCGCCAAGACCAACAAATTCGGGGCAAAATCTCGCAGCTAACAATAGCACAATATTTGTTATATCAAGGGTGTCTCCCGCTGCCATTTTGCTACACAAAGGTCGCAAAATACATGTGCTTCTCTGGAGCAAGGGTAGGGAATATAAAAGAAGCCTCGAAATATCCACAAACTTGTTTTATGGAGGTTCGTTATGGGCAAGTTCGACTTTACATGCTTTCATCACTTTATAAACAAATACACCTGATGGTCTAAAAAAGAAACAATGCCAATGATGCATTGGGACCGAGAGAACTATGAATGAGGGGCACTAATGCGATGATCTCTCAAGAATCATCTTAAATCACGATTTATGTGTGCTGTAACAGTAAACAATGTTGCCAGAAAGGACTCAACTAAGAATTCCTTCACAAAATACTGTGCAGATGTGTTGCTGCATCTGCCTACCTGCCTTGAGAACAAAAGCACGGTAGTCCTTGACCCGCCAGGTGGTCTTGGTCTTTGGCAGTTGCCTAATTACAAAAAATACTCCCAAAAATCTGTGATGTCATGATGCCATATATGTGCAAAAATTTTGAGATGCAATTTTTCTTTTTAATTTAGACATAAAGCTCTGATTTTCGTTCTTTCTTAATAACAAAACATTTGGCAGAACAATCAATGAGAGCAGTTTTCAAACTATAACTTAGTTGCCACTACTGATTTACTGTTTCCCTCTAGCGCCTTTCAAAGCTTGTACATGCCTTTGTCCCATCCATTGGCCTCATCCATTGGGCACTGCTCAGACTAAGCTAGCCTGGGTGCCTTGCACAACACAGCAAGCATGCCTCTGCTAACCTTTTTCGAATCACTAAGCAGAAAAGTGGTGCCTAATGCTTTCAAGCACGGTCCTACTACACCAAGTTGCACTTGCCGGAGGACCAAACCGATAAGAGATTTCCCATAACCATCATGAGTAGACCAATGGTCAACGTGAGAGTGTGCAGCATTTCAACGGAAACATCTCACTTTGAAGCGTGTCAAATATATCCATCCTCCCCACTGACACGGAAGTGGTGCCCTTTCTGTGTTTCAACCTTGGCACAGGAGCTCTTTGTAGCCTGCACAGGCTCACTATCAGCTGTATGTAGGTTCAGGTGCTGCTGGAGACAAGTTAGCGAAAATTTTTAATTTGTGTTAGTTCCAAACTGCTGGAAGGTCAATTTTTTTTAATTGTGTGAACTACGCTGCTAAAGAAACTTTGGTACTATTACCATCTATCTTGGTCCGGATGGACATGAATTATGTTTCCAGAATTTTCTTGTCTTTTAAATTTTAGAGACATGCCGTACAAGTTGCTAGCAAAAATTATACGAACCTTGTTAGAAGTGCCACCATCATGTACATTTAAATCTGCTTTATGCTTTATTTTGGCAAATACTTTTGCCGTCGTTTGGATGGGTTTTCGGGCCCCCTCAATGCATCTGTGACATCTTTTTACCAAAGTACCTCGGAGTGATTAGCTAACATTAAAAAAGAAAAAATGAAGTTGTAAGTGAGCTAGTGAACAATGCCTTGTGTTTATTGACACCCAGTGCCTGATGCCTTTGACAAAGAGTGCGTGCATGCCACAGTGCTAGATTATGCGAGGCAATGGCCAACACGGCTCTGAGACTTGCCAAACCCAAACACGCGCTGGTTTACACGACTTTCAAATACGACAACTGCATCTTTACCGGCAGGCGACTCACCTTTTCAAACTCAAGGTTGATGGGGCGCACAAACTTGGCGGTGACATAAGTCGCCGCTTCACGGCCAAGCTCCATGGCCTTCTCTAGAGCATCAGTGCCGAACCGGATCATAACCGAGTCAGTGTCGCCATAGATGACCTTGGCATCGTGCTCATACCCATTGGCCCGCGTGTACCGGGCTTCCACTTCCTGCTTTGTTTTCTCAATCATGGTGCGGCCAAATGCAGTGACACTCTGCAACCGAGGGAAGGCAGATGATAATAGTAAGTACAGCCAGCCTTTCGTCAGCATAGCTACTACAGAAACCCACTTCCCCGTTTTCTTCTCTTGCTGCCCTCTATTTTTGTAGAAAAGCAAACTCACTGTATTTATTTACTGACTAATTGGTTGTCTAACTGACTTTTGCACAAGCTGAACTGAGCGACGCAGTTTGTGTTGCACATGTGCAGAGCTTTTGATTGCAATCGAGCTGAAACCAGGATCAAATTCCTTGACTTAAACACCCTTCGGCATCCTGCACAAATGAGCCAAATTCAGGCAAAAACTTGATACTGATCAGCCTAGATTATGACTTAAACGGCCCCTCACCAGGTTTGACAATTTTGAACTGATGAGTGCAATGCATACATGAGGCGTTCACGATCATGTCTGCCAAAATTTGCAACCCTACATGCCGTGGAAATGGGTGAAGCCTCAGGATGAACGCTGCTTGCCCTCCCTTTTGCGGGTGCGCGCCCTGAGAATGAGGGCATGACGTAGGCGTACGAATTGCCCTTCGTAGACGGTAGTGCTGTGACATCGGTCCTTTACGTATACAACTTTGTTCTGAGGCCGCCAACAGTAGCATGTAACACGGCAAAAATTATTTCACACGGTGTGTAGTTCGAGCAATTTTCTGCTTGAATAAATGAATGAAACTTTATATAGATAATAAAACACAAAAAGGGAATATGCGCGTTTTTTTTTTTTTCCCACAAATAGTAACGAGATGCAGTTCTAATGTGCCTGCATTTCACATGCGTTCTCTCTGCGGTTAGCGCATCGAGCAGACGCCAACCCTGGAAACAAAAATAATGGTCCTGCGCATTTAAATACTCAATATAATCATCTATTACCGTATTTACTCATGTAATGAATGCACTCGTATAATGAATCCACCCCCTACCTTGGTCCTTGCCAAAAGAAAAAACTTTTTGTCATGTACCTGTTCAATTTATTTCAGCATGATAACCAGTGACGCTGGCGATAGAAACAATGTTAAATCAAGCCATTATACCACAAAATAACAATGCAATAAATGTCAAAACATAGTTTTGCAACCATGCTAAACAGTTGCGAGCAGCGCGAGTGCTGATGACGTGAATCAAAATTTGAAAGTCGCGGCTTTTAAAGTCACTAAAAAAAAACCTAAAGTAGCGCCATTCATGTCAATGTGCAGGCTCCTCTCCCTTTGCATGCATAGCAGACAGTAAATGACACTAGTTCAGAGGCTGCATGGATTCTGGCCGCATAGATGGGCGTGTGCTCATGTTTCCGTTAGAGCTCATTTGGGAGCTGCGGTTCTAGGCGATGCACCGAAAGAGTGATTGTGAAAGTAAAAATATAGAAATTGGGGTACCCTTAAGTTTCGCCTTCAAGAGTTGAACGCAACCTAAATCTGGCCCCTAATGCGCCCTTTAACCGCTAAGCGCATACTTATGTTTTGTTACACACACACACAAACGTTCACGCGTGTTATTTATAGTAATGGTACAGGTTTTCAATCTATTTAACAGCACTTTTATAACAACTTCATGAAAATATTGTACACTGATATGGTCACATGGTCCTGTATTATGAACTGCCCATAGGTGTGACACTCGTATTAGTAAATTTAATAAATGGTCACATTCTGTAGTCCGTCATGCATGAGTTATCTGGCCATTGCTCGACTTGTTCTTCTGGAGACCTGTCCGGCCAACCGCAAAAAGCATCACCTTATGGTCAGTGAAATGACCACTGCAGTACTTCACTTCTTCAATGGTGTCGTGAGAATGAAAAGCTAAATCTATGCAAATGTTGTGGTTTGTTGAAATGGCATTTTCTTGAAGGGGCATAAAGAGCCTCACAATGGCTCACAGATGGCAGCACATTATCTAGCGTTTGCTGTTTGCTTGATCAACGCCTCTGGAATGGCATGATATGTTTTCCGAATTATAGGTCCGTCTCCCTGACATGTATCGTACGCAAATTAATGGAGCATATAATTTACTCAGCTATCATGAGTCACCTCACCGAGAACAATATCCTAGATGGACATAGTTGTCCATTTTTAGAGCTGTTTGAAAGTTGCTGTGTGTTTTTAGCGGCGATGGCTGCACTATCCTGGCCTTTTTCGACAAAGTTTGATGGCCTCCCAAATGCGCCTACAAATTGCCTAATGGACTCGTTTTTGTCGTGGCACCTGCCGAACAAAATGCGTTAAGGAGACTCCTTCCACTACATAGCATTTTGTAGTGTTCTTTATCGAATCAGCTGCAAATAACATCGTGGCTTTGTGGTAGGGCACCTGATCGCCACGTGAAAGGCCCAGGTTAAATCATGCATGAGACCGAAAATTTTATTCCTAATTTTATTTGCTCCTTTCTCAATTTTTCGCTCACAACCAACGGTGCCGACGCCGACGGCAGAATTTCTGCGACACGAGCTCTTTAACGCTATCGCGTTAAAAAAGCACGCGTTAAATACAACGATGTGACGTGTATAAAAGCAAGTGGCATGCAGTGGCAAGAAACATCACCGCAAACACGGCATACTCAACGCGATAGCTCACCATTTGCATGCAGACGCGCTCAACGGTTGACGTTCTCGATGGCAGCGCCACTGCTGTCCGTGTAAAACCTGTGGTGCTAAGAATCTGAAGCATGACGCACTAGCTTTTGTGAAGGTATCGCAAACACCATATTGTTTGTTCACTTTTGCGAGCGCGCGCTCCACGAGTAGACACCACCGACGTATCCTTTCAGCATACCCGAGGCATAGAGTTTTTTTTTTTTTTTCAGGGACTTTAGCGCCTTTTACGGCAAAGCGCCATCTGTCGAATGCAGGAGAAAACTCTTTGCTGATAGCATCATGCAAGCACGACAGCACAAAAAAACAAAGCGCGTGGCCTACAAAATAGGGCGTGCACGGTGAAGAAACACCCCGTGCGCCCTTTATCTCGGAGGCCATGCAAAGCGCAACTGCACCCACCGCGCCGACGGCGCGTCTGGCAACCGCAACATCGACCGCAACGTTTATGCGCCACTATCCGACGCTGCGTTTTTGCTGTCGGGTTTGTCGTGAACTTAGTTGGGACACCTGCTGCGCAGGGCGTGTTCGATCGATATGGTAGCTACACGGATGGTTAGAAACAGCACGCGCTGGAGCATTAGAACCACACACTTCGGCGTCGATTCGTATGCTATTGCATGAGGAAACAAAAAGAGCTTCGGGCTAAAAAACAGAGGTGTCGCATATTTCACGAGTCAAAAAAAAAAAAAAAAGCAAGGCCGTCACGCGAAATATTCGCTGTTAGAACTACCGTGACTTTCTTCTCCCATGTAATGAACCCTCTTCCCAAAACTGGCGTCAACTTTTCTAAAAAAAAAAGGTGGGTTCTTTACGCGAGTAAATACAATATACCTCATCTAACCAGCGTTTCTGAATGAGCACGCACCAAGGCATTCATCCCACAGAAACTGGCAATACATCACAAAATAACGCTGGTCAAAAGGACAACGTTGCTCGCATTCTCAGGGCTAGCTCAGGAATGCCAAGCGCACGTGACAGTTTCCTTGGATGCCGGAGAGAATAGGGAAGAGATTTGGCTTGCGGAGGCTACGCGAGGCAAGCGGCAAAGGTTTCGAGCTTGCCTCCTCTCATCAGCGTTTCGCGCAACTTCAAAATACTGGTTTTCTCAGTTGGTAATGAACCGATCGAAAAAATTCTGGTGCCATAATGCTCATCTTCAAACACACAACTGCCAGCGTCTAGCTGTTGTGGTGTCTGATAAGTGACCCTTTAGGCGTGCACCACATTAAATCCGTAGCGTCAAGGCTGGTTTGTTGGAGCCAATGAATGCAGGAGACTTCCAAAATTTGAAGACCTTGACTCACCTTAGATATGGCAAGGCAGGGCAATTTGCCAACCTGTGCACCTGTGAAGCCATAGACAGAGTTGGCACTGATCTTCAAAGCAAGCTGACGACCATCAAGCACTTTTTTGCGAAATGGATCCGTCTCGTTCTTCAGGTCAGTCTTGGCTCTGGACAGTGAAAAGAAAGAGTACAACGCTCAGCCGACTGTTCGTTCCTTCAGTGCTGTCACTAATGCTTTCCAATTTTTCTAGGAAATCACTTCAATCAATCTATTAAACCTATAATAATGCTATTGGTCTGAGACAAGATGCACATGCAGTGTCAGAAACCCCATACATTTAACCCTGCTAAGCCTGCTGTCTTGTCATTCTCACCATCATGCTTAAAGAACAGCTAGCCTCATTATCGGTTCACCTTTGATTTCACAGAACTGCAACTTTTGAATGAGATAGTCGAACTCTGCTACAACGAACGCCGCTTCAACGAAATTTCCGCTACAACAAAAAATTCACGATTTCCCGTCAGCAGTCCATAGGAGTCAATGCATAAATATTGTCGCCACAATGAACACTTTTTTTTTATCGTCCTGCTTCAACGAAATTTTACGATGCGATTTCAGGCTCAGATATTTATTGCTATGCTTTAACATTTCAATGCATTTTCAGAGCTTGAAAATGCGTCAACAAAGTCTAAAACACACGTTGGCACCACCAGAAACCGCCGCTATACCGCATCACTTCAGCAAGCAAAGGCGCCGCCATTGCTCGATAGCGAAGGCAATGAGACTGCCCTGGCCCTGCTTTTGCCACTAGCTTGCTTTTGAGCCGCAGACGATCCGAAGCTGAAGCTGAATCGCTTAGTAGTTGATGGTTTTATTCACGCAGCTGCTGGGTGCAACCGCAGAATGATGCCTTTTCTGATTTCGATGCTTATCGTTATGTTCACGCTTGGCCAGTGTGGTAACTAATCAGAGCGGCTGTTCGTCCGCATTATCAACAAAATCAGCTAGCCGCGAGTGATGGATGATAAGAATGGCAAAGAACAATGCAAAAGTCGCGGCTCCACAATACCCTGCCTACATGTTGGCGTTGTCGAATACTTTTGACGGCGGAATGCTGCTGGTGTTAACGCGTTGATGCAACTGTTTGGTTCGTTCACGAAGGCGGTTTTAGGCATTGTTTCAGCATGCTTTTCACTATGGCCTCGCTATGCGTGATTGAGAACGACGTCGTGACGCTGCTGGGAAAGAATAGGAAGCAGCGAACATTTTTTAAATTTCGAGAATAAACGTTCCTTTGTTTTCCTAGCTCACATCAGCTATATTTTTTCGATTTCACTGCAACAAAATTTTTTCCGCGCCCCGTCAGTTTTGTTGTAGTGAGGTTCGACTGTATACTGTTTAGACTTGAACATGTACAATGAACCATTAAAAAGACTGAGGTAAGTAATGTTGTCTGACTGCATTTACAGCACAAAGAATAAGTGTTTATACATGTTTAACGCACATCGAATGCAAGACTGCTTCCTTATTTCAAGTGGGGCTTTGTTATACAAAACCCCTTTTTAAGACCATACAACAGGTAGCAAACAGTTCTTGTATCTGGTATGAGGTACCTTTTGTAAGAAGAGCACCATATTCTTATTTCCTTATTGACCCTTCTTTCAATGTAGGCACACTGGTCGTTCTGATACCTGTCTGTTACATGAATGTCTCTTATAGAGAGGTTCAACTGTAGCTACTTCCAGATTAAAAGCAAGTGTGACACAGCCATCCTGCATTATGCTAAAGGGGCCACCTTGCCTCTTGCGAGCGCTCAGCAGGTCCTCGAGAATTTCGGGCAGCAGCCCCTTGCGCACGGAGGCCTTGACAAAGTGGTCGCCCGACGGAGTGCGGATGAACTGGTCTGGCTTGAGCATCTCTTTCTGTCGATTGTCCAGTACGGTCGTGTAGCACAGGTTGTGTGCCATCATGATGGACGGGTACAGGGAGGAGAAGTCGAGCGTCGCAATGGGCACACTGTAGAAGCCCTTGACCGGCTCAATCACTGTGGCACCCTCAAAGTCCTCACCAGCCTCTGAATGCACCACTGGCATCACAAGGTCCTGCTCAGCAGCCTGGGTGGTGAGATTTAAACAAATGAATGACCATCACATTGATGCACGTAAACATTAAAGACCAAATTGCGATTACAACGATCATTTGCGGAGTTTGATGGCACATGGCATGTAGGAATGAGTTTTCAAGGAGTAAATAAATCAGATGTACCATATGAATTCATGTACCTGAATAAAGGTATCAAGGTTTTTAAATTTGGTTCATCATGAACCCAAAATAATAAATAACCAATCATAGCAAACTACTGTAAATTGGACGAGTTTGTTAGCTGTACTAGCATGTAACAAATTACATTCACGGTCAAACCTCGTTAGTGCATACCCGCTTTAAGCGTACGAACGATTAAAACGTAGTTGCAACGAATCCGCAACCAAGTCTCATAGAGTATAATGCATTCCCAAACCGCTTAAAGCCATAGTGTTCGGCTTACGCCAACCGGTTAGCGCATACTAACTGCGTATCGCGATAACATTTTGCGTGACAAAATTTTACTGCTCCACTACACTTGCAGACGCCACAATGTGCCGTGAACGGTTTTCCGTCATGTTGATAAGTGCGGAGATCAGCCGATAATTAAGTTATTACGAGTTAAGTGCGATTGCGGCGATGACGTTGCGAGTAACCATCGGGGAAAGAAACGAAGGCAAGGTGGCGTACACCGAGAAATGCACCGGTATGACTTGTCGCCGGCGAAAAGCCTTATCACAGTAAGCCTCCGCGGTTATTTCCTCAGGCACGCAGGTGGCATAGCGTCACCTTAGGCCTATTGCACGCTTTTAGTGGGCAACTACCTGAACCTGCTGGGCCGCCGATTGCTGCAGCTTCGTTTTGCGGGATCGTGTTCAAGCGTGCACCACTTTACAGAAATGCAAGCAGCTCACTGTCACAGAGTTTGACGTTGTGAATCGCGGGTACCAAGAAATCTTGCTGTATTATGCCAACACGCACACCGAACAGCGAGTGTAGTGCTGTTGTTACCATGCTGCACACATTTATTAAGTGACAGCCTAAATGCACCTCCGTCCGCTGCCAGCACTGCTAGAGCATCGCGGTGATTGCATTGCTTGCAAAAAGCTTTTCGGCGATGCATTAACCCAGCAGGCTACTTGCCAAATCTGTGCAGCAAGCGAATCAGCAGTCAGGGTGTGCGCAGTGAGCGAAGCGCTGCACGCAACTAGCCATGCAGTAAACGATTTGGCTCTCTGCAACTGTACCGCATTTTAAAAAAGAAAACTGCGTCAGTTTTTACTTAGAAGCAGCCCTGGAACAACTGTATCATGGACAGCCGATTGTGTCCGTTCTGTCCATGCAGGAAGGAAAGTTGTTTCCTTTCTCCATGGTTCTGTCGCTGTACCACGCTGCAAATGTCCGATCCCGCGGTGGTTTCGAAATGCTCATCGGCATCACCATCGCGTGCTATCAGGCGATTCTTCTAGAGTCAGAAACTTTCCTACACCTTGGCAAAAAGAAAGAAATGACTTTGCAGTGGGCACTTTAGGCAATATTTCCCGCGGCACTGCATTTCTTCTTTTGTTGACGGCGCTGGCGCATGTCAGGAGATGCAAATTTGTAGCTGGTAATCAATGCGTAGTACGTTTAGTGCGTAGTTATGCCGCCATCCCTGGCAGGTACATAATAACGGGGTTTCACTGTACAACACATGGAACATAATGAGGGTAATACTAATGTGAATGTAGTTTTCTTGCAACAAAACCTTTTCGTGTGTTTTTAACCATGTCTAATGTGCGCCCAGCTATAATGTGCACAAATTCCTACACGTTTCCCACGATCAGGAAACGAAGAAAAAGAACGACCTTCAGACACCAGTTCAAAAAAGCAGACTACTCAAGTGACTTAATGAAAAAAAAAAAAACACATGCTCAAAATAACCATCATTTGCTAGCTCTCATAATGGAAGAAATCATTCTAAAAAGCATATCTTTGCCACACAGATGAGCACTCATTTCCACGTTTAAAGTGAATTTTTTTAGATGAAATTTTAGACAACTTCTTCAGTTTGGGCAAAAGTTTGCGGTACTTCTGATGGACAGATTCGGATCACACTTTTTCCACATATTCCTTGACATAAAAAGAGTGCAATATTCTCCTTTAAAGCGTGATATTGCTCATAGTATATAATTATCACCTTAAAGTAAGCAATTAGTATGAGCTGAGCTTTTTAATTAAACTTCACTTTGGCCTCGTTGGTACATAATCCTGAACTAAAATTAACAGCATAAGCACACATGACGTTCATGTGTGTTGTCTTTTCCATGCGGGGCCTTGCGTGTTTACACTGTTATGTTAATTCAGGGGCATTTTAAAATTCTTCACATCAAAATTTTTCTTGTTCATTTAAATGTTATATACATACTTTTTAGATAGTTATTTGCATTCCACAATTAATGAGAAGTAATATGAGCCGTTGGTTGCTCATGATTATGAAAGTTTGGTGGCAGAAAAAGTCTGCCCGAAAAGAGCAATGTTTTACATTTTCATGGTACAAAATTAAAACTATACAACTTGCATTAGAACTGATCACATATTTGAATTGAGCATAACAACTTATGTAAACTGCAAGTATTTCATTGCCCTAGGCTAGAAATAAAAACTTTTTCTAAACTTTTTTTTTACTAGCATCTCCCCTTACTCAAAATTTGTCATGTAGCTTCACAAGGGACCCCTAAAAAATTGAGCGATGAAGACGATGAAACCCATTTGTTGTTGCCATCCCACTATCCCTGTAGTACTTGTCTATCGATGTAACAGTGCAAGACGTAAAGTACAGGCAACCACCCACCAGCCTATCAAACGTTCATGCACAGGAGCTTTCGGAGAGACTGCTGACCTTTCTGAGCAGTTGAGAGACGACCTTGATCTGTTGTCCTCGCGACAGCAGGTACGTCATGGGCACACCCGTGACACGTGCCATCTCCATGTAGTTGATGACGCTCATGAGCTTGTCCAGCAGGCGCAACGGCAACATGGCGTCCTTCAGGCAGTAGACGGCCAGGCGACGGCGCGTCTGGTCAGTGCCATTCTGCGTAGAAAAAAAATGCAATTACAAACAAGTGCTGGCTACGGGAAGGTCGATGCACGCAACCTCAATTATGGACAGGCGGAAGAAACTGGGACACCCGACACAAAAAAGCGCTGGCCACTTTCCATCACACACGATAGAACATTGACTTGCAACGTTGACACGCAAGAGAGCAGTCCACCACATAAAGGAAAGACGACCTGCGCAAGTGATTCAGCAGTGCAAGTGCTATTTGTGTGAATGTGTAGCATAGCATGTAGAGATCAAGAACGCCCGCAACGCCAGTGCCATTATCAGGTGTGCTGCAGGAAAGCCTGCCTCTCCTTAACAGAGCACAAGTTCTCTGGAAAGGCTGAGCTTGATACACCCATTTTACAAAAGAGGTTCGTTCAAAATTTTCAGAAGTACATAATAATTTTTCGAATGGCTACGAAAATCGTCTGTTATAGGCAATTTTAGTAAAAATCGGTTTCCATATAGTACAGTAAGCGTCAAATTGTCCAAACCCCTTAAGGACAGCGATATCATGCGGAAAAATGAATTCAGGCTTTTTTCCTTCTTTCAAGTAGTCTAATCACCGCAGACACACTATAACTTGCTGCAAATTTACAGAATAATAACGGTACAGTTACAATACTACAAATAAAGTCCCCTATACCTTGATTGGCTGCATTGCAGGTTTTCATTACAACATTCAAAATGCACCAGATAGGTTGCACCAAGAAAACGTCGGCACATACACAGGTGACCAGAAAAGCTGCAAAGAGCAATTTTGGAAAGCTCTTGTTTTAGCATTTCCAACGCTTGTCATAGGCAACTCCCAAGAATACTTTAAAACTTCAAAGAGGAATTTCGTGTGCACTTTACAGCCCCAGTCCACTTTTTTTTACTGTGTTCTCCTGCGTAGTTAAAAAGGGACAAACGCCAGCTGCACTACTATGAATGCTTGGCATGGGACAAGATATGCTGGGCATCGCAGAATCACATGTATGTGGGTGAATGTGTGCCAAGAAATGAATTTCAACCAACTGAAGGGGAAGGATACAGCAGTTGCAAAACTAAACTCTGTGTAGTGCATGTGTGTTGAACATTGAAAGCGATCAAGTGCAATTTATTATTTCACCAATATCACCACGTTTGTATTTCATCATAATGATGCATGAGGCGATGTATTCTCTAACTCAATGGGCACTACACTTTCGAACAGGTGCAGTTTCTATGCAAACTGTTCCAATTTTTTTTCCCTTAATTTCAATGTGTTTGTGCAGTAGATGCAATCACATGAAGTACATGTGTTGAATCACATGGACTTTTCTTACAGGGGTGGAACAGGGTACAAAAGTTTGAGAAGAGTCCTTAGGGCAGGCAAAAGTGCCTTTTGTAGCAGGCTTGGAGCATCCAGAAAGACATGCTGGAGCAGTCAGACAGAACGTTCAGAGCAGGCGTCGCCCCATTTCACGGCACACGTGCTGCATTTTTCAAACACTAAGCAAAGTTATGTAACAGCCTTGTTATTGCGACAGCAATTATATGAGCACTCTCAACGGGTGTTTTGCATTGGCGTCACTGTCGTGTCTCATACGAAGTCCAAATTGATAGCGTCTCCCCCGCATAATCTATGTCCTACCCATGAGTGAAAGTACACGTCAAATGGGTCGGCTCATCTTCATTGCTTTAAGGGTGCATGTGGTGTTATCTCGGGAGGCCTGCTATAGAAGCAGAGAGGAAACAGCCAGTCCGTCTTGAACGAGCAAGAAAAGACTTGAGGGAGGGGGGGGGAAGGCTTTTGCTCGAGCAGCAACTGCGTACTTTGCTCGTGAGGGTGTGGTCGAGGTCACTGCACGCAATAGTGCGACAGCCATCAGCAGGTGGATTGTATGCTGTTCCACATACTGCGCTCTCATTACAAAGAGACTGTGCGAAAAGCACAGCTCTCCTTAGGACAGCCATATCCTCTTACACCATTATTTTGCAGATGATGATGATGATGTGTGGCGCTTTATGGCGCAAGGGCCAATTGATGGCCAAAGAGCGCCATTTCGATAGACAAGAGATATGAACAATGATATATATTGTAAATGATGACTGGCTGTAAAGGGGCCTTAAAATTCCTCGCGCTAATGCGGGTAAAAACTTAAGTATTAAAATCATGACAGTGGCATGAAATAAGTGCAGTGAGATTGAATGTCAAAAGGTCATGATAATAAGACTATGGCGGAGATGTAGTCACTACAGGTCCTGTTACAGATCACCTTGAAATATGCAGCGAAAACTGCATACATCATTTAAAAACAAATAATGAGTGAATTTTAAAAATTGGATCCCTACCCATAAGCATCCCAGGGTGTAGTGGGAGCTGCTGTCGGTAGGGCAGTAAAAAGTGCTTTTTCCTTAAAGCGTCCAACTCATTACACTGGACGAGCATGTGGAGAATCACCGTAAGCGGTTCTCCACATCTCGTACACAATGGGGGATCACTGGCAGACAAAATATATGAGTGTGTAGAGTATGTATGCCCTGTTCTTAGCCTTGTGAGTGTCACTTCTGTATGTCACGATTTTGAGAGGGGCGGCCAATGACCAAGTTGTGGCTTAATAACATGTAGTTTATTATTTGTGTGCCTATCCCACAAGTTTTGCCAATAACTTCTGAGTTGTCGTTTCAGGAAAGGTTTCATGTCAAGTGCAGGGATTGGTATTGATTCATTAGCGGCATCCTTGCTGGCAGATGCAGCCAGTTGATCTGCCAAAACGTTTCCCTGTATCTCACGGTGGCCCGGCACCAAGCAGACTACAACATGCTGTTTGGATGAGTAAACTGTGCATAAGAGTGAATAAAGGGACTCAAGAACTGGGTTTTTGCGTTTTGTAAGTGTTTTCAAGGCTTTCACCACAATCAGAGAATCCGTGTAAATTGCCGCTTTTTGTAGTTTTATATGTGCAATGTGTTTAACAGCTGCAAGTATTGCGTAGGCTTCTCCTGTGAAAATGCTTGCATCAGGATGCAGGACGCCAGTATCTGAGAAGGATGGGCCAATGGCTGCGTATGAAACAGAAGTGTTGGACTTTGAGGCACCTGTAAAGAACTCAGGGCATGTGTACTTTTGTTGTAGTTCTAGAAAGTATGTGCGGATATGTACTATGGGTGCGTGCTTTGTAATCTCTAAAAAGGACACATCACAATCTATCAATTGCCACCGCCATGGTGGCAGACATGCTGCGGGAGCCATCAAACGATATGCGAGTGACACACCGGTTTCCGCAGCAAGACCCCTCATACGAAGTGAATAGGGCTGTCTCAAAGATGGCCGGTTTTCAAACAAAACAGAAGTAGACATGTCATCAATTGTGAAGTGTGAAGGGTGGCCGTTGTCTGCCTTTGCTTTGAGATAATATAGAAAAGACATAACATCTCTGTAGGTGGAGTGACCATTCGTTTGATTCCACGTACAGGCTTTCAACGGGACTGGTGCGAAAGGCACCTGTAGAGAGGCGGATGCCAAGGTGGTGAATAGGGTCAAGCATTTTAAGGGGGGTAGGTGTCGCAGACTGATAGGTTATTGCTCCATAATCCAGGCGAGTGCGTACAAAGCTCCTGTACAAATTCATG
The DNA here is from genome assembly GCF_043290135.1 of Rhipicephalus microplus. NCBI lineage: Eukaryota > Metazoa > Arthropoda > Arachnida > Ixodida > Ixodidae > Rhipicephalus > Rhipicephalus microplus. Next base: position 123,173,324 of record NC_134701.1, read on the forward strand.
AGACACTTATTGTCACTGCAATAATTTTGCAGAGTTACATGAAATCAGATCCAAAGGAGTTAACTGACATACTCACTTCGTATAGCACTGAAATTTGTTCAGAAAGGGAAACGAATGGAGAACTTGTTCGGGACGGGCACTTGCTCAGCATTTTACGTCTTTATGCCATGAAAACAACTACCCAGGGGAAACCCACCCTGCCACGAAGCCCCACTTTAAGGCTCAATGAACGTATTACCCTCGCAACGATTCTTCGATTTTTAAGTTTGAAGGCTTGTTATGCCAGCTTATATGCTCTTAGTAAATTTGAAAATGTAACACACTTTACAGGTGACTCGTTGTCATGACTATTCTACCAAAAGCCAAACACTGCTACTATCCGATCGGGCTCTTCATTTTTTCACATCTGGAAAATTTCCACTTCGATTTTCCACTTCGGGCTGCCAGAGCCACCTAGAGTGCGCTCGTTTTTCTCGGGTTGCTCCGACCCCCCCCCCCCCCCCCCCCCCTCCGTGGCGCACTTCCTGTTGGCGTTCATTTTTCTTGGGTTTGGACGACTTTGGTGACACACAGAAGGCCCAAGAGTCACGAGACGCTTCCAGGACAATCTAGTCGTGGAAGCTCTCTGGAAGATTTTGGGCAGGTTTTGGGCTAGCAGACGCCGAAAACATACGATATGCGCTCGCTGCCACCTTTGTGAGGACTTCATGAACTGCAGTGCGCGCACCTGTGCACAGCGCCTTCGCTTGTCATTACGTGTGGCATTATCTTCTAAGGTCTGTTTCGCCGTGCAAAATGGGGCAATTACAAGAGGTGGCAAGCATTTGAAGCTACTGTTTATCGAGAACTGTAGCTTGCTAACTGCGTCGTGCACACCTCATAAGCTATTAAGACGTTCGTATGCGCGCATAGAGAAAAGTTGAGTTCGTTTAGGGGCGAAGCTCCTAGTGGCGTGGCTGGTGCGTCCCTAGTGCATAGCCTGTGGCACAGGCACACACCCGCATACCAGTGGCACATACCCACTCTCAAGAACACATCCACATGTTCACATGTTACGAAAAACATAGCACAGCGTCCTTGTCACGCTCTCAATGTTAACAAAGCGCTGACAGCAGAAATGTGCATACTCTCGTTTAGTCCTTAGATTGTCCACTGGATGGCGGTCCTTGAAGTGTTCAGTAGATGGATGGACGGACAGCCAGACAGACACACGGGCAGATGGATGCACACACGGACAGATGCACGAACAGAAGCATGAACTGATGCACGTACGGACAGACAGAAGCATGGACGGTTTGACGGACGCTTCGGCCCCCTCATGATCATTCATTCCGTGGATAAGCTGCGATTTTTTTTTTCGTAGTGGTCGTTTGTGGTGCTATGCCTGCTTTCTGTTAACTCAGCGAAGACGATTAGGGTCGAGCTAGCTTGCTTCCTCGTATGTTTGCGTGCAGGAACCTCTTGGAACTTGACCACTCGGTCTTTGATGGTAATAGAATGCCCTGATTAAAGACCACGACAGTTGTTTTGAAGTGCGTGATGCTCGCTGGTCGCGCACAGCGTGCGAGCGTACTTCGATCTATGGTCCAGCATATGTCGTACGGTATCATGTTACACTACGACGCATAGATGCGAGAAAAGATAAAAAAAAAAAAACGAAGTTGGATTCAGAAATATATACATCATTTGTTACCTCAGTCATCGTCGCCTTAGTTTTTTTCAACCTCTAAAAAGTAATGCTCCGCAGTATATGTACTTACGTTTACTACTTAGTAGCTTAAATCAAAGCTGAGATACATGAGATTTTGTCGGTGCCACTTAGGACTAGAAAAGAGGCACAGGCAAGTGGCAAAATAAGTCAAAAACGCGTCATGAAGAAGTTTCTTTTATATATGATGCACACTCGTGGTACTGACACCGCTGCATGTCTAAAGTTGAGACACAAACGCAAGTTGGTCAACGCACGTTTGTGATGTATACTATGCGATAGCTCAGCAGGTATATATTCTCGAGCTCTTTTTAGGGCACGATCACTTTTGCGACATTTCCCGCGGTGTTGTGCAGTGATTGTTATATATACTAAGAAGACGTGATCTCGTTAAGTCGTCAGTAGCACGGCACCTTGCATCGTTTGCGAGGCGCCGTGCGCCAGCTGGATGTTTCGTTTGCGGACAAAGCGAGTTGCGAGTGATTTTACGAGCATACCAAACCGTACCCTGAATGCGTACGCTTGAGAAAATTATTTCAGCTCTTCGGCAAACTTAGCCACGTATTTCAAGCAGACAAGGCAGAAATAAATCAACAAGCATGCGAGACGCATTGTTTTGTTTGCTGCCACGATGGCAGCATTTGTTTACACCTATGCTGGCTGTCCCAGAGTTCAATTTTAAATTAAAACATATACTTGTTTTTCTTTAAAATATGTAATACTGTACATACTGATCAAATTTGATTAGAAGTTATTCAAACCAAATAACTATTCACTTGGAATTGGCTGTGAACCTAAAATTTCCAATTCGAACAAATCTAAGCAACAAATGTTGCATGACATACATAGTTTAGCAGCTTACGCTAGATGAACAATGAAAGAGTCAATGAGATGCAGACAAGCAATGACCCGAACTATTAAGCGTGCAAGCGCACTCACCTGAAGGTCAGTGATAATGCTATGCTGGACGTCCTCTTTCTGCTCCTGCAGGAAGTGGTAACTGACCGCGTTCAGCGTGTATGACCTCAATTTGTAGTCACGCAGTAACACCTGGACGGAAGAAAGAAAAGATGTGCTTAATCACCATGGCACATCACCAAGACTGAAGGCAGGTCTATTATAAAACATATAATAGTTAGGGGCAGTTAACCAGGGAAACTAGAGGGTGCAGTCACGATATTCCTGCAACTGATAGCTTCATTGTTTTACAAATGCAAGTTCAATCTTGGAAATGTCTCATGAAAGAAAAAATAAGTGCCTGCTGGATTTAATGCGGTGCCACAGGAATTCTCTGGCCACAGTCATGGTCAGTCCATATTGCTTGATTCTTGAGTACTTTTCAGTCATGTTCAAGTAAGCATTACTAAGTACAAATATGTCAAAACTCGGGAAGTGTTTTTCTTGACAAGTACCTTTGTCTTGGCAACTTGCATTTTTCAAAGCAAATTAGAGAAGTAAGCTCAAGTGCTTGTAAGAATCAAATTTTCAAAATTGTGGCATAATCATTTTTAGAAAAATTTGTGAAATGTTCCATTTCAACATAAGTGAGCATCAAGTTTACAATTCATATATTTAGCAATTTTGGTTCTAGGAGGGTCAGAGTGGTGTCTATTTGTTCAAGAAGATACAAGAAGTTCAACCGCTACAAATACTGCTATTACAAACGAAAATTTTAAATTTTAGGAGCGGAAAACAGTGTGAATCTGTGAAAACAACAGTCAGACTACGTGTTTTTTACAATCACTTGTAGCTTCGTTAATATTCTACCGGGAAACTTCTTACTTATAAAGTTGAAAGTCCTTAGGGTAGACCTGACGCTACTGAAGTTTGATCAGGCTAGGTTAAATAGTTCCAGAGTTATTCCGCAATCAAAATTAAGCCTAATTACTAAAAAGATTAAATTGGTAATATCACCTCGCAAACGCATTTAAATTTTGTCTGCTTAATATAATAACAAACTGCACCCTATAGGCTACTAGAGGCCCAATTCCGTACACTCTAGGCCCTTAATTAAGGTGATAATCAGCAAAAAGCTCATTTCATTAAAACAAATTTTTAAAAGGAGCTACAAACGCCACCGAAAAATAGCTAATATCTTCTTTTAGAACACAACAGTCCGGTTCTTTCCATGTAAAAATAATTTTGATAGCTTAAGGTAACCGGAAGATACAGAGTTAGAAAGAATATAACGAAAACCGCTAATAAACGTGTGGTGCCCGCGTCTTCCCTCGCTCAGAGAAGGAGGGTGGCTCACTGCTCAGGAGAAAGGTACGCCCGCCAGATCAAAGTCTTGAACCACGTGTTTTTTTTTTTTCCTTTTTACAATTGTTTTTTAACTTTGCTAATAACCTACCGGGAAACTTCTAACTCATACAGTACAAAGCCCTAATTGTAGACCTGTCGCCGCTCAGGTTTCATCAGGACAGGAGTAATGTTAACAGAACTATTTCATGACCAAATTAATCCTAATCACTAAAAAAGATTAATTTGGTAACATCACCTCACAAACGAATTTAAATTTTGTCCGGGTAATATATCAATAAACACCACCCCATAGGATAATCGGAGGCCCAACTCCGTACTCTCTAGACCCTTAATTAAGGGGGTTATCAGCAGAAATCTCATTTCATTAAAACATTTTTATAAAAACAACCACAAACTTGACTGATACAGCGCTGAAACCTACATTTAGAACATAACAATCCGGGTGCGGCGATGGCATAGTGGTTAGAGCATCCGCCTCGCATGCAAGAGGTCCGTGGTTCAAATCCCGGTGCCGCGCAGTTCCCAACCGGAAAAAAAAAAAAATCCGCGTGTTGATGGAACTGCATTAAGAGGCCTAAGGTGCGGCCTCACCGGTAACCACCGCCGGGAACGCACTCCCTCACCAGAGAAGGATTGGCCACCCTGGTGCAGTATCTGGCCACTACCTCCCACATGCATACGTCAAATAACTCACGGCCCTCAGTTCCCAGCAGCTGCGAAGCAACTGACCATGGCAACGGTCAGATCTGCAACGCAGCAGAGGGTGCTAAGAATCTTTAGACTACAGGCCGCCTTTGGAACCTGAACTTGACAACGTTTAACGCTAGAACCTTATCTAGTGAGGGAAGTCTAGCTGTACTATTCGAGGAGCTAGAGGGTGTTAAATGGGATATAATAGGGCTCAATGAGGTTAGGAGGACAGATGAGGCCTATACGGTGCTACCGGGGCTTGGCTGACAGAAGAGAACTGGGAGTGGGGCTCCTAATTCGCAGAAACATAGCTGGCAACATAGAGGAATACTATAGCATTAATGAAAGAGTGGTAGGTATTGTAATTAAACTGAATAAGAGATACAAGATGAAGGTAGTACAGGCTTAAGCGCCTACATCCAGCCATGATGACGCCTCAGTTGAAAGCTTCTATGAAGAAGTGGAATCTGCAATGAGTAAGGTGAAAACACGGTATACTATAGTGATGGGCGACTTTAATGCAAAGGTAGGGAAGAAGCAGGCTGGAGACCAGGCAGTAGGAGATTATGGCATCGGCACTAGAAATGCCAGAGGAGAGCTACTAGTAGAATTCACACAAACGCAATAATTTGCGGATTTTGAATACTTTCTACCGAAAACGAGAAAACCGCAAGTGGACATGGAGGAGCCCTAATGGCGAAAATAAGAACGAAATAGGCTTTATAATGACTGCACACACAGGAATCGTGCAGGATGTGGAAGTGGTTGGCAAGGTACGATGCAGTGACCATAGAATGGTACGGTCTCGAATTCGCCTAGACTTGAAGAAGGAACGACAGAAACTGATACGCAAGAAGTCAATCAATGAGCTAGCACTGAGAGGGAAAGTACAGGAATTCAGAGTGTCGCCGCAGAACAGGTACTCGGCTCTTAGTGAGGAAACCAACCTTAGCGTAGATACAATGAATGATAATCTAACGAGTATCATTACGGAGTGTGCAGTGGAAGTTGGAGGCAGGGTAGTTAGACAGGACACTGGCAAGCTTTCCCAGGAAATGAAGAACCTAATTAAGAAGCGTCAAAGCATGAAAGTGTCAAGTACAACAGACAAAGTAGAACTGGCAGAGCTTTCAAAGTTGATTAATAGGCGTAAAGTATGCGATGTGAGAAGGTATAACATGGAGAGAATTGAACACGCTCTGAAAAACGGAGGAAGCGTCAAAGCAGTGAAGAAGAAACTTGGGATAGGCAAAAGTCGGATGTATGCACTAAGGGACAAAGAAGGCAAAATAACTACCAATATGGATAGGATAGTTAAAATAGCGGAGGAGTTTTACAGAGATCTGTACAGTAGCCGACACAACCACGACCTTAAGACTATAAGAACTAGCAGTAACCCAGATGACACCCCACCAGTAATGATAGAAGTCAGAAAAACTTTGGAGAGCATGCAAAGAGGCAAAGCTGCTGGTGAGGATCAGGTAACATCAGATCTGCTGAAAGATGGAGGACAGATTGTGTTAGAAAAACTAGCCACCCTGTTTACGAGGTGTCTCCTGACGGGAAGGGTACCAGAGTCTTGGAAGAATGCTAACATCATCTTAATACATAAGAAAGGAGATGACAAGGACTTGAAGAATTACAGGCCGATCAGCTTGCTCTCTGTAGTGTACAAGCTATTTACAAAGGTAATTGCTAACAGAGTAAAAAAAAACATTAGAATTCAATCAACCAAAGGAACAAGCAGGATTTCGAACAGACTACTCAACAATTGACCACATTCATACTATCAATCAAGTAGTAGAGAAATGCTCAGAGTATAACCAACCACTATACATAGCCTTCATAGATTACGAGAAGGCGTTTGATTCGGTATAAATATCAGCCGTCATGCAGACACTGCGGAATCAGGGCGCAGATGAAGTATACATAAACATTCTGGAAGAAATCTACAGGGGATCAACTGCTACCATAGTGCTTCATAAAGAAAGCAACAGAATACCAATCAAGAAGGGCGTAAGGCAGGGGGACACAATCTCCCCAATGCTATTTACTGCGTGCTTACAGGAGGTTTTCAGAAGCCTAGAATGGGAACAGTTAGGGATAAGAGTTAATGGAGAATACCTTAGTAACCTGCACTTCGCCAATGACATTGCATTGCTGAGTAACTCAGGGGACGAATTGCAACTCATGATTACGGAGTTAGACAAGGAGAGCAGAAAGGTGGGTCTTAAAATTAATCTGCAGAAAACGAAAGTAATGTACAACAACCTCGGAAAGGAGCAGCGCTTCGAGATAGGTAATAGTGCACTTGAAGTTGTAAAAGACTATGTCTACTTAGGGCAAGTAATAACCGCAGAGCCTAACCACGAGATTGAAGTAACTAGAAGAATAAGAATGGGGTGGAGTACATTCGGCAAGCACTCTCAAATTATGACAGGTAGATTGCCACTATCCCTCAAGAGGAAGGTATATAACAGCTGTATCTTGCCGGTACTTGGCTACGGAGCAGAAACCTGGAGACTTACAAAGAGGGTTCAGCTTAAATTGAGGACGACGCAGCGAGCAATGGAAAGAAAAATGGTAGGTGTAACCATAAGAGACAAGAAGAGAGCAGAGTGGATTAGGGGACAAACGGGGGTTAAGGATATCATAGTTGAAATAAAGAAGAGGAAATGGACATGGGCCGGGCATGTAGCGCGTAGACAGGATAACCACTGGTCATTAAGGGTAACTAACTGGATTCCCAGAGAAGGGAAGCGGGTTAGGGGGAGACAGAAGGTTAGGTGGGCAGACGAGATTAAGAAGTTTGCGGGTATAAATTGGCAGCAGCAAGCACAGGACCGGGTTAACTGGCGGAACATGGGAGAGGCCTTTGTCCTGCAGTGGACGTAGTCAGGCTGATGATGATGATGATGATAATGATATTATACAGTATACTCTCGATAATTCAAACTCTGATAATTCATACTTTGGGTTAATTCAGACAAAATTCAATTTTTTAGATGGCCATCTATTCTTTGAATGTATTTAAAAGTCTCTTAAGAGGGGATGCGTCCTTTTAAAACGGAAAAATCGCGAGAAAGTAGACTTTAATGAAATCGCATATTCGGGCAGTACGTGTCATAAACTACCCTTTCTGTAAATATCAAGGTCTAACTCATTGCGAAACTGTTCGAAATAAAGTTTACAACAAGCCGCCGCAGCCCTCGAGCGACATGGGAGCACTCAAAATAACCCAGCTTGGTGCGATCGCAGTTTTACGACCGCTTGACGGACCTCCGCCATTTTGGTGTTGTTTTGTTTTCCTGCCACCCGCGGGTACAGCGACAGCGCAGGAGAGGAGCAAGCTACTCATGATTAGAGGGCTCGCGAGAGCTTTGAGGTTTCTCGTGGCAGAGATGCGCCACCGGGATAGGGCGATGCGCGCGCTCCTCAAGGACGAGAAGGACCCTGCGACTGCGATTGGGTGCTGCGCGCAATGACGTTGTACTCTTGCACATAATGCGGCTCTCTGTTGTCTGCTGCTCCTCCGTCCACAGCACTTTCTTATTGTTCCGCTTGCTATTTTCTATCAATGCAGCCGTTCGCATACTCTCCGCGTTTCAATAGCTTTTACGAAACAATTTTCAAACGTCTTCACGAGACGATTTTCAACTGTCTTCACAAGACTTTTCTTGCATTTGCTCACGATGTGTCCAATGAAAAGGAAGATGCAACAAGTGTTCAGTGCAAGGAAGCGATGTATGAAGGCTCTCCTCGCGGCGAAGCTCTCCGCTCACACGTGCGCCGACGGTGATCGCGCCGACAGTGCATGTGGAGCAGCTTCTTCATTTACACAAGAGTGTGGTTGCAATGACGCGCCTAGACACAGGACTCTTACTTCACCGGTGCAAAAATTTGACGTTGCAAGTGCGCCTGGTATCTCGTGCTCATGGGCAGGGGTTTCCAGATCCTCTCTTTCATCGGCCTCCGAGAGTGTGATCGCGTCATCAAATGTGCACTTGCGAACATGTTTTCTGATGTGCAAAGAGAAAGAGGCGGCGGATCAACAACACGCTGCTGTTCAAAGAGAACTCGGCGCTGTGCCAGCGACGGAGTGGGAATTTCAGGCAATGGAGCGCGATCAATGGAGCGCAATCAAAGGAGCACGACCTGGCCATTCAACGGGCAGCCGAGAAAGATTCACTGCGCTTGAAAAAGGCTAAGAAGAGAAACTTAGAGAAGATGAAAAGACTGTGAAGAAAGAGAGTGCCAAAGGACACTTCCAGTTACGCCGCAGGGTTGATTTAGATTTGCATATGTGCCCAAAACTTTCATTTCAAATGTCATTTTCTCCAAATGACTTTTTTGGCTAGTAAGGCTGCTTCTTTCAGCCATATCTGGAGAACCACTCATCGTGTTTCCATAAGTCTTTATTATGAACGTGAATAAATTTCTCAGGGAGAGACAAGCCCATTTTTTCGAATATATTGTGTCTGTTATTTATGATACCTAATAAAAACTTGATTTATATTATCCCAATCACCAACACTAAATTTGATAATTTGCTAAAACTTTTCAGTAAGGAAACTAAAAAAAAATAGCTCTGCTAACCCCTGAGGTATCAATCAGAGAATCATTGTTAATTTCCCAGTTCCAGCATCTTCTGAAAGTTCTCCCGGCTTGGAATAAGAGAACCATGTGCACTATTCTGACATACCACCGCAACTGGAGAACTGGTGAACATAACTTCATGAAATGTTCAGTTCTAATGCTTTTGCTGTTAGTCTATCCCGAAAATTTCATTGAGATATCTCAATAAACAAAAAATTTGGTATCTGATGGTAGCCTCCTCCCTTAATTCAAACTCAATCATTCGGTTAATTCATACTTTCCGCGGTTCCATACCAAAAAGTATCTAATGCTTCCCAACGACTATTTAAAAAGGTGTGTGCTTATATAATCCTAACATTCTAAAAATGAAAAATAAGTGCCTCAGGCCTAAGGAAGAAGGTTTCACCAGTATACAAATGTTATAAATGAAGCACATGCATGGTAAACCGTGATGCTTCCCAACTAGTATAGTGAGCTTTGTGCTGAAGGCACTTCTAGGAATGAAGCAGTTGGCAATTCACGATTTCTTTAAAAGGTCTGATCGGTAATAAATGACCAACAGACTCGTGGACCTTACACCTCTGCTTTCTGTTCATTGGGTGCAGTTAGGGTATAAAAACGCTTTAAAAAATTTAAATGCGATAAAATTTGTGTCACCTTGCCTAGAGTCCCATGTCTGAGAACTTATGATAATTCAAACTTTGATAATTCAAGCAAAATTCTGAGGTTCCTTCGAGTTTGAATTAACGAGAGTCAACTGTATAACAGTAATAAGACATAGCATCCCAATAACGTAAACTACAGCTGATGACAGTACATGCAAAGCAGTCATTTTAAAATGTGTTACACAACACGCTGGAATTCACATAATTTCTCTGTACATTATGATTTATCCAGGAGTGGAAGTGGACTTCAGTGTTATGGAACAGCTCAGGGAGCAGGAATAAAGCTGTTTTGAAGCAGCTTTGACGCAGTAAAAGAGGAGTTTTGGAGCAGGTTCAGAGCATTAAAAGGTGTGTATTGGAGCAGCGTTAGTTTTGGAGCAGTTCTAGGGTCAAACGTCATCGTTAATCGAAATTATTTCTGGTGAAAAAATTCAGATGCTTTTCACTAAACTTTCAGTACTAATGAGCTTACGATCTACAATTAAGACTTACTCCCCACAAATTTGTATGTGTGTTTGTGTTTGTGCATGCGTGTCTGCGTGCATGTGTGTGTGTGTAATACAAAACATGCCCGTTTCCATACTCAGCCTGAAACGTAAAGAAAAAAAAAACGTCAGGCCTGCGCAGTAGGTGCAGCACAGTTACAGGGAAAGCTAGAAGAGCGACCTTTCAGAGCCTTTTCGAAACACTCATTGGGTAACTACTGCAACCACACTAGTTTGGTACCCACTAGGGCATTAATAATAAACTTTTGAGTAGTAGGCCGGCATTTGCTATGCTATTTTCTGTCACTCTTCTGAGAAGCGTGGTATCCGCTTAACACTTGCAATAAATTTTGTGCCAACCATTCAGTGGTTGATGACGATGAGGAGTTATGGCTAAAGTGGGTATGCGCCACAGTTAATAGGAGAACAAGAACAAGCTTTTGTGATGGTTTGGAGCATTGGACGGCCCACTCGTTACGCTATTCACATTGTGCGACGACTGGTTGTTCTTTCGCTGTAGTAAAATGCTTTATAAGTCGTATTACCGCGATGCTTCCCAGACATCAAGCCGGCCTAAGGCAAGTTTGACAACAAGTCTCAAGCACCGGCGTAACTCAGTGGTAGAATATTAGGCTGGCACGCAGCAGACCTGGGTTCAAGCCCCACTGTGTCATTGGTGCAAAGTTTCTTTCTAATTTCACGCGATGTGGTTACGGACACCGGCAGTGGCGGACAACTGCGTGTGACCCCAAAAAAGATCTCATAACAGCTTTCACTGTAAAATATATTCTGGGTGGTAAAAACATGGAACTACAGTAAAATCATGTTAATCCGGACTTCACGGGACTGGAGAGAATGTCCGAATTATCCGAGAGTACGAATTATCGCACGTACAAACAGAACACTTGAAACGTGTCTCCTACACCATCAATCTTCTATTTCTTAAAAAAGTCAGTGATCGCAGTTTGCTTCACGGAGGCAGTCTGCACACACTGTCCGAGGAAACCATGCATATGTCCTCGAAAACGGCCAACGCATGAGCAGCCTTCGTCATCGTGTGGCGTGGATACTCGTCTGCATCACCTGGGTCTTCATCAGCCGATTCCCCTTCGCCATCCAATACTTCGGTGACGATATCACAGTTGGTCACTGTGATGGCCACGGCGACATCGTGGTCAATAGCAACTTAATCGCCAAATGGCACTACAGCTGGCATTATGCTTACATAGTGGCCGTCTTGCTCTTCTCCGCTTTCCTCATCGGCCACTACACTCAGGTCAGCAGGACGTGCACGAAGCCGCTGTGCCTAAAGCAGCTGGCAACTGCTTTAGGCACAGCGGCACGTTGAACTTTAGGCACGTTGAACTATTCCGTGACGTCTTTTTGAGATGCGCTCCCAGTTGCAACGCCTTTAATATTTTCCCCTTCGCAGCCAAATGCTTAGCTTCGTACTTCGCCCTCATTGCTGCGGGGGGTTGGGGCAGCTGGGACCGCAAGAGACGCAGGGGAAGCCATCTCGTGTCGCTTGCATGATGATGACGCACGCGCGTGCACTAAGTAAACAAGCCCGGTGATAAAAAATGGTGAAAGAGCGGTGACAAAAATGAAATTTAAAAAAATGCAAACTGTTCGGTTCGAACTTGGTGTGTTCGTCGAATAATTTCATATTGTGACGCACCTCGCTGACAGTGAGCCCACGCCATGACAGAAGCGGTACCACTAAATTGGCGGAACGACAGCTGTCTGTCGGTCATAAAGAACGCGAAGACTCGCGTCTCATAAGGGGCTTAGTGGTAGCGCCTGACTGGAGACAAGAGCCAAGTCTGGCTGCAAGGGTGGAAGATGCACTTGCGCTTCGCTGTGGCAACCGAAACCAGCGGCAGGAGCAGCTTTCATACATGGGCCAATTATACTGATGGCCTGTCAGCCCAGCGTTATAGGCACGTATCCGGGAGGTGCATTCCCACGGCTCGTCGACACCGGACGCCGAACGTTTCGGGAACCGGAGTGAAGGAAGTTGAGCAGCGGCGAGAGGTGGTGGTTCTTTGAGCAAGATCCGAGGAGGAAGGACTCCATGCCTGGCACTTTTAACGGCAGCCAACCGGGAGTCGAGGAGAGACATTCCTTTGTTCCGATTGGATTGTAAGAGTGTTTGAATGAAGAGTTGTGGGATAAAACCAGGGGTGCAGGGACAGGAGGGGTAAGAGAAACGAAGAAACGCCTTTATCGAAATGATGTCCGAGCGGTCCTTCTCTCAAGGTGCCAGCAGATGAAAAATCTCGTCTCCGGCTTCCTTGGTGGTGGCAGCAAATGTCGCGCAACCAGCGAGGCGAGTGGAAGACCAAAAACAAAACTTAAGGGGAGATGGGGGTTGAAAAACGCAAGTTTTCATCAAAATTACCGATTTTTCATTTTTGTCTATTTCAATAAGATTAGTACCTCTACTGTTCTGAAAAAAAAAAAAAAAAAACATGGCGAGACTTAACTGGAAATGCTTCGAAATTGCGTCTAAAGAGCACAAAGTGCCTGTTAAAAGGCCCAAAATGTGCAGTCTTCGAGCACCTTGCCGCCGATAATGCGCCGCTGCTCACCATTGTCAATCGCATGAGGCGAAGAGTCGAGCCTCACTTTTCAAATAATGACAGTTTCCCTTGCTAATGCGGCACAAAAAATAATAAAAAAGCATGCTTTTGCGCGTTTTTCGAATGCCAAGATTCGCTTATCAAGCGGTGCGGATCGGTGACCGCCATTGGCCGCTGCGCGCCTGTATGTGCTGTGAAGCCTACTTGCGGGGTCCATGTCTTGTCAAGCAGCACAGCTGAACCATGCTTTTCTTAAGTATTTATCTACGTTATGAATGAAAAAAGCCACTGCTCGCGCGCGAAAGCTGTTGTGGTGCCACGCTCTGTAGGAATAGGCTACGAGCAGCTGGTCCGATTTGCGGCAGTTGTTGGCTTGCAAAAGCCAATGCATCAAAAGTCATTCACAGCCATCAGCTGGAAAGTTCGTGATGCGGCAATGGATGATGTCAGTGCCAATCTTGCGAGGTCAAAGGAGCACACAGTGAGGAAGCTTAGCGGGGACGACATTGCCATTATGTACAATGGTGTGTGGCCCAAACGTGGTCGCAAGATGGCATCAGCACTGTTGTGTCCCTCGATACTGGACTTAGTTTAGATTTCGCAGTCGTGTCGAACTTCTTCCTAGCTTGCAGTCGGCACAAAGCTCTGCCAGATGGAGCGGAAGATGATAGTTATAGCGCGAGAACAAAACGACGACACAGAGACAAGAAGGACACGAAAGACACGAGCGCTGTGTCGTCGTTTTGTTCTCGCGCTATAACTATCTTCATGCCATACCAACTAGCCCAAGCTGCCACACTTCTAAGGAGCGGAAGAAGTTTGACAAACGTTTCATGGCCCTGTCTGTGAGCGAAATGCTTGTGAGGAGTCGGCTCGAAAAAGCCGAGAACGACAAACTCATGGTGCTGGCGTATTTTAGTGGCAGTGGCCACTACAAGAAGGATTGTTCTTTTTGATGTGCAAATTTATTCGCATTTATAGACATCTTTCATAAAAAAAAACTCAATTTTAACTTCAAAGCTCGTTTTTCTCAAAACACAACTTTTGACATTTTTTTTCAATGTGCCCCTCCTTTTTCGGGCACTTCTAGTGCTCGGATCTGCATGAAATTTTGCCCAAATTTTTTCAAAAGTATGACGAATACAATCATCTAGTTTCAATTTCAATATTTTATTTCATAATAAAAAAATGTATGTAAACCATTGCTGGCGTAGGTGAAATATGAACTTTTTTACGTCTGTTATTTTTCACGCCTATTGCATATTTTGTACGTGCTTCCTAATACGTTATTTGTATTCTACACTTTGTTTGAAACATTATGAACTATGAATGATAAAAAATTACGAAAGTTTAGGGATGGAAAGAGGGGGCGGCAAAAGTGTTGAGGTTTTCGCTTTGTGGATTCGCAGAGCTGAATGTAAGCAACTTGCAAGAAAATTAATTATATATTTGAAATCAGCATAAAAAGTTTTATAAACAGTTCAAGTTTCATTGCCCTAGAATAAATATTTTGAAAAAAAGTGTCTTCGAGTGTCATCTCCCCTTAACTCAAACTTTTTCAAATCAAGCAAACAATAAGGCTGCAGATGGCACTGATCACGCACAAAAAATAAATAATTTAAAAGCAACGACACGGTACAAGTGAACAATCCGACTCAGCCGTCACACACACGTGTTGGACGCACAACAAAAAAGGAGAGCCAAATCCGTCGGCTGCCTGTTGCACTGTTGCTGATGACAGTAGCGATGCGCTGCCTTTCATTTTGGTTGTCAACTAACGTCACGTGGGATTTTTTTTTGGATGCCTTCAAGATGCAAAGCTAATTTCTACACATGAAGCAAGTTTCGAATCTCGAAGGCCACAATCCGATCTCGAAGTTATATGGGTACGCTGTCAGTTTGGCCGGCGGAATCCGCTGCTGCTTTCCCGTTAGAATTAGCCAGAGCGCGGCCGAATCTGTCCGAATTAATGAGTGTGTGCAGTTATAGAAAAATGCGCATTTTCGAAGGGACCAGACGCCGTGGCCGATTAACAGAAATGACAAATTAACGGGTGTCAAATTAATGAGATTTTACTTTAGCTCTTTATGCCAACGTATCTAATGCAAGGAGTGTTGCTAGTCTCCACAGCGTTGCACCTAATTTGTGAAATAAAGTACACTTAGACCTGCTCATAATGAACTTCCATATAAGGAAGTTTTTCTATTCCCCGCCAAAGCTTCATAGAAGCACCTTTGTTTGCGACCTCTATGTAACAAAATAACAGCAGGAGACAACCTCGGTGCAACGAATTTTCCCCACAGACAATCTACGAATTTCGCTCCGGATTTTGTCATTTTGATATGAGCATGCATTTTCCACGGGCGCCCTGCTGCTGATGAAGCGCAAAGCGGCGGCGGTGCGCTAGTGGCCCTGGCAATAACAGGGCGAGAGCGAGCGCTCTTTAATTTGCGTGGGTGAGCGTGAGATGGGCAGGCGAGTCTGGGCCCCACAAGCCGGTGTTGCTGCCATTCTTGCCACCGCGGACGCATACGTAAATGTGCCTCCCTCCTCTAAAAAAAAGAAAAAAGATAACTACTTTTGTGTTGGCAGTGCCCCATGAACACCTTTAGTTAACGTCACGTATGTGGAGGCGCGCTGCATATGGAGGCCGCTGTACCTAATAGTTTTCCGCAGTATCCACGTCATTAGCTTTTCGTTTACCACGCCGTACATGCATGCATGGTTTCACTGCTGTGGTACTGTATTTGTGTAAGATCTGTGATATTGTATTTGTTTATAGGTGGCAATGGGGCATGTCTGGAGATGCATATTTGCACTTGTAAACGCACACTGCCATTTAGTGCATGAACATGCTACCTTTTCGACTGGTACAGATTATTGGTGTTTCACTAAATTACTAGATAATTAGCAGTTATTCATGTTGATGCCACCACTTTTGCGGGGGAACGACAGCGATAACAGCAATATAAGACGAGTGCTAGCAAGCCTCATGAATAAACCGAATTACAACGTGATCGATATGGATCAGGCCGTGTCCTTGGTGTAGTCAACGCTCACTGTTGCTCGGTCAACGATAATAATAGGCTAGACTTTGCGGTTTACACTTCTAGTCTACAATTATCACAAGAATTACCGTTCGTGCGCAGCCTGGCATAGAATGGCGCAATTGGCGCAGCACTTCCAACCCTGTTTATCGTAAGCTCGCAGTTTCTATGGAGTCAACTTTTTTGGCTCAAGAGAGCATTGCAATACACTAAAAGATGATCAACTTAAAGCCCCTAGAACCACAAAAGAAAAGACAAATATAATGGAAATGACACATAAACTGAGTGAGGAGCTTAACACTGATTAACTAACTACAGGTACAATGTTTCAAAGCCCACTCAAGTGAGTTTTCTTTATAAGGAAGTCACTGTTAATTTTTCTCTTACAAACACCGCAGATTTCATTTAAGATCAGTCCACCAGGTGTTGCACGAAAGCATCTCTGCATTCTAGGTCCAACTGAAGAGGGCCACGAGCCAAAGCTTCATCTTTTAAACATAACCATTCAAAGCTCAAAGCAACACCCACCTGAAGGAGGTCAAACTGGACGCGGCCCTCTATGGTGACCACCTTATTCTCTCGACGACCCATTTGCTTCGATTGCATGACAGCATCCTTGAGCAGGGTCTTGCAGTTGCGAATGCGACCCAAGAATGGGAACAGATCCACCTGAAGAGTCTTGGCTCGGTTCATCAGGTAGGGGAAGTCAAAGTTCTGGATGTTGTAGCCTGTGATCACGTCCGGATCTACTTCACGTAAGAAGTCCGACCATCTCTGCACAAACGGAAGACGAATACAACCACCAGCTCTCCTCAGGGAGAACATAAACAGCTTAAAATTGATCATGACACATTATTAATTATCATGAGGATATTGGCACGTGTCACAATCACACCAAGGGCTGCCAAATGAGCGCCCGCAGTGCATTTTGTTCTTTTCCTGCTTTTGGTTATTGTTAACCAGCCGATAATTACACAAGTATTGTTGGCGCCTTCAAGATTGATTGGTGGAAGCTGACGGCACTGGCTGAGCACATGGAATATCTCATTAAATATTACCACCCTTCGGGAAGCTAGTAGCACCCGTTGTGCACGCCAGCAGTTACTGCAGGTAACTCTCGGGTGACTGCAAGTAGCCATTCACTCGGGCTAGCTGCTGCTAATAGCAGCTTCAGGTCTTTCAATCCACGATTACAGATGGCAATGAACTTTTAGCAAAGCTCTAACTTTTGCAATACGAATGCCAGACATCGCGGTACCCTCGACCAGCATTTCAGGTGCACTGTCTTAGCCGTGTTCACGTGCTGCAAAACTGATGTACCTTTCAGCTAACAAACACGTTCGGCACTGATCTTGTGAATTCCTCGAAAATGGAAGTGCCCCTGGAAGTGATTGCTTGAGAATATCAAGCAAGGCTTTGCCTAAGCTGGCAGTTTGTCGA
Source organism: Rhipicephalus microplus (assembly GCF_043290135.1). Lineage (NCBI taxonomy): Eukaryota > Metazoa > Arthropoda > Arachnida > Ixodida > Ixodidae > Rhipicephalus > Rhipicephalus microplus. Next base: position 123,190,802 of record NC_134701.1, read on the forward strand.
AGTAAATAGCCAATCTTAAACAACATGCTTCAGGGTATATTGCATGATGACATTTACAAGTTCCATGTGAACAGCATTGCGATCGTGAGCAGAATTTTTCTGTGAATGTTGACAACACAAGACAAGGTTGCGTTACTTTACTTTTTGCTTGTGCGAATCAGTTGATGCAGTGCTGCCAGGTCCGCCTTGCATTTTTGCATACTATTCAGTTGACTTGAATTCGATAAGTATTTCCGAAATTCTGCAAAATCAAGTTACTATTGCATCAAAGACGGCAGTAATGCATGCTTTCACACTGTTTCCAACTTTTCCACAACAGCAACAACAATGTAGTGACACTTTAGACATCATTTTGTAATCCCGTTACTGCCCGACAAACAAAACTGCCCTACAGACTGGCGTAACAGACGAGGGCACCCTTTTTCACTTAGGTTATTAGGAAAAATGAAATCGTACTTTTTTTTTCAACAGCTTTACTTGAACACTATTAACCTTGCTCTTAATATTGCCGCAACTATTACGACTATCAGAGGCACTCTGCATAAAAACTAATATACAGTCAAACCTGTTTATAAACAACTCGAAAGTGCCACGATAAGTGGTCATTATATCAGTACTCCGTTGTATATAGACTCGACTTCATAAAACTGCACCAAGCGACAAAAGCGTTTCTTTTTTTTTTTTCAGTGTATTTTTATTAAAATAAAAAGTGCGAACAACCCATCAGGTGACAAGTGAGGCCTTTTCGCATGTTAAACAATGCCCACCAAGTGTGCACGAGTGAACCAAACCACATTCGCGATGAGCTCGTGCTGTTCCCCTGAAGCGTGGTATCGGCGCACGAAAACAATCATCCCTCCCTAGTCGCATGCAGCACATCACATACTCGGCTCTCGCCGTCGCATGCTGGGCTGTTTGCAGTCTAACATGTGCGAGCATATGTGCCTTCTTTGTGCCTACTTCACTACGAATCATGCTTTGGTGTTGTGAGTAGCCTGACTGTTCAACACGACGGGGACATGCATTTTGCAGACATGCATTGTGGCGTCATCCCGTTGGGCAACACAATGAACTTTATGCGACAAAAAGTCAACGCTTCTTGCATTCGAAGATATTGCTTGGTTAATCGGCGGCAATCGTAGTCGCAGACAGTGGCGTCAAAACTAAGCTTCCCACGCTATAGCTGACCACGAGTCTCTATGCTACCTCCTGCCTTCTACTTTTTTTTTCCTCTCTGCTGTACTGCTAGTAAAGCAATGCACAGAAAGTGAGTGACCTTGCTTCCAGCATCCTAAATCTGGTGCGAGCAAACTGAAGCAGTACACATGTGAGCGCACGCCTCTTAACATGCTTTAGAATGCCTGCTTTAATATTTTTTCACGTCACAAGCACCATACTTTTACCACGACTGTGTCGAAAGTGTTTGCTGTAAAGGAAGGAGGCTTCGCAAATTGTTTGCTCTATGTGGATGCAGTTTCAATAGGTAGTAGCATAGAAAAATTATAAGTGCAACTAAATATGTTTGTTATGAATATATCTGGGATGGTTATAGGTGTGTTCCACTGTACTTGGCCCAATGTACAAGGAAACCGCCGATACCCACAGAGTTAATAGGACTAGACTTGTGCGAACAGCGAATTTGAGGTTCGAAGCAACTTCAAAGCAAATAATAATTTTGGTCAAATATTTTCTAATCAAATTCGTATAGTATATATATCACACATTAACAAGAAAAATGGGCATATTTGTCCTGACCCAATTAACCTGCACACTATATTATTTAATTTAAACAAGACCTGTGTCAATGCTATTTTTTGGGGTTTAAGTAAAGTGGAAACAACTTTAGAATAGCAGCAGGGTTTCAATTTTGGTAGAATGCAAGTTATAATTTATAAAATATGTTACGTTTTAAAATTCACTATAGTTAGGGCATAACAAGCTTTTAACTTTAACAATGATGAATCAATGTGAGGGTAATACTATCATCTTAAAACTTGAAGTGGGGCTACGCAGCAATGCAGATTTCTCCTGGATATGTGTTTTCACGGCTTAACACCACTCAACTGCAATGAAACCGCTTTTACAGGGTGTCACTTGCAGACTACTGTATTTACTCGCGTAATGTACCCACCTTTTCTTTTTCAGAAAAGTTGACACCGACTTGGGGAGAGGATTCATTACGCGTAAGAAAAAAGGTCACGGGAGTTATAACATCAAAAATGTCGCGTGACGGCTTTGCTTGTTTTGGCCCAAGAAATGCGCGACAAATCTTTTTTGTAGCCAGAAGCTCTTTTTGTTTCCTCCCATAACAAAAGCGCACGAATTGATGCCGAAGTGTCGTTCAGCCGCTCGGTTCTCACGCTACAGCGCATGCTGTTTGTTACCCGCCGTGTAGCTAGCGTACCGGCGGAACGCGCCCTGCGCGGCAGGTGTCCCAAAAAAGCTCGCAACAGCAAACTTGAAAACAAAAAAGGCAATGTTGGATGGTGGCACACAAACGTTGTGGTAGACGTTGCGAGTGCACGATACGCCACCGTCGCGGTTGCGCTTTGCATGGCCTCCAAGATGGCGGGCGTGCAGCGTGTTTCTATGCTGCGCACACACCATTTGGGAGGCCACATGCTTTGTTTTAGGGGCGAAGCTCCTTAAGACCTCCCGATGTCCAGCGTCTCCCGTCTGTCCGTAACACGTCTTCATCTGTCTGACATTTCTGAACCATTTTCCATGTAACCCTCAACTTATAAGCAACAGAGGGCGTTGGTGGTAACCGTTTTGCATGTAACCTTCAACTTATAAGCAACAGAGGGCGCTGTGGTTACAGTGGCTGGAATAGGCAAGTGTGATGAGCGGCAAGCGGCGCCCACGGAGCGCACTGAAGCCTCCGAAGAAGAGCCACGCGGGGGCGCGCGCAATCGTTTATACGTCGTTTGCACGTTTCCGACAGTTTCGTCGTGCGCTTTCGTCCTCTTTTTTTTAATTGCAGCGGCATTCTGACACCAGTGATTCTGTATGCATTCTCATGATGCAAAAACAAAGTCATTGCTTCGTCCTGGGTTCACTACAGGCTATAAGTCAGCTAAAAAGAAGCACGCGTTTTTCGGCGTTCCGAAGGATGAAGCTCTATTAGTGCAGTGGCGGAGAGCGATCCCGCGCGCTGACAAGCTGCTTCAAGAAAACTCGGCTGTGTGCGAGCTGTACTTCGGCGAGGGGTACATTTCCCGGCACTTCGAGCACACTGTGGTTGGCAAAATTGTCCGTGTTGAAAGGGTACACCCATAGGCGTCGTTCAGGGGGGGGGGGGGGGGTTGGTGAAGGTTAATTGCAGGGTGCCTCCTTCCTATTAAATCAGTGTATGAGGCAGATTTTACGCGCCCTTCTAGATGACTAAAACTGTGCCCCGCTGCCTAGTTAATGTATAGAACAGATTTAGCGCCCACCTCCCAGGTAGCCAGCCCCCTTTGCCCCCTCATGCGGATGCCTATGGGTAGGCCTTTCGGAGAAGCTATTCGCATTTGTAGACGCCTTTGAAATCACTTTTCAAAGTGCTTTAACTACAACAAGCTTCACAGTGACAGCTTGGAAAAGCTTGTTTCCTGCATGAAAAAAAAATGTCTAACTGGGCTGTGCACATGGTCCCAGCCTCACCAGTCAAGTAAACAAGTTTTTTCTGCTCACTCAAACGCGTTTTTACCCAAAGGTACTCCACAAGGAGCGAGCATCTTCCTGTGAAAAGAGGAAGTACCTGAAGCTCAGGCGCATCACACAGGCCTGCAGCCCAATGTTCTGTGGGGCGCTTGTGAGCTATAAAACTTTTTTTTTGGCATAAAAAAGGACGTGCAACAAATTATTAAGAATGCATTGTTGTAAACAGATAGATAGTCACTACTCACTATCTGTAAATGTGTTGTGTGACCTCTGTGCAGAAAATAAAAGGATTTCATCCAGATACCGCTCGTGGTTCTCGTCTCTGAGTATGACGTTTTGATTGATGGGGCTTTATTTACAGATTAGTGCTTGAGGAAATGATGGTTCGCCGTGGAAAGTGTTGCAAGCAATGGCTCACAACTGAGTTCATCGTTCCACTCTTCCACCACTTCACACTGATAAAATGTTTGAGTGCCGTCACGCGCTCACTTTCGGTATCCTGTCGACCTGACGATATTTCTGATCTGTCGTGCACCCGCATAGGCATCCTGTTTTCCAGAAGCTAATTAACAATTTTTTCAGTCACCATTTGAGGCCATGCACGAATAAAAAAAGATATTTTAAATGCTTCACATTGCCCGCGCGCAGGGTTGATTGCCGTCTCTGCGCAGCGCATCGCCGCCTTGGGCGACGTGCAAACGTGTGCCAGCACTACCTGGCGGTTTCCTCCCAAGGCGTTACGCGCTAGCCGGCGCGTTCATCACACTTTCCTATTCTAGCCACTGTACTGTGGTTAATTGTAGATGTGATGGCGCTGCTGTCAACAGTACATATATGTGACGCTATGATGAATGGGTGACGTTGCCTGGCTCATACGCCATGTTTATTCCATCGCTCTTCTTCCTCATCCTCTGCCATCAGTCACTGCCTTCCTATGTCACAGGATTCCCCCCCCCCCCCCCCCCTTGAAAGAATGCGTGAGCTACAAACTATGAAACATGAACCAGTGTCTCATCATAGGAAAAAAAATGTCACGAAATGGAGTAGTTCCATGTAACATGGCAGTTCAATGCACTTGCACAAAAACGTTCACAGAAAAGGCAGTCCAGTGACATCTAGGAGACCTCAGGTGGGCGAAGTTGGCTGTTGCGTTCTGGACAGCATAACCATGCATTCGACGGGAAAAATGAGGATGACGCAGCCTGGATAGTAGTGAAAAACGAACAAGGTTGGGAGTCCTTGTAGCGTTGGAAGGTTGGATGTCTCATGCGTCGAATTGTGTGTCGTGGCGTGAATAGACGGTGTGCTTCCAGTTTGCGAGTGCGATGGTCGCGGCTGACGGAATGGTGTCTTGGTCTCTGCGTTCTACAGATGATGCCTTTTCGTCTCTTGCGTCGTTTTTTGTGGTTTCGGAGCTGTAATTGTAGCCGCAGTATTGATCTCTTGTGCCATATGCGTTTGTGGTGCCGATACCTTATGCGTATATGCCTCACGTCTTGAGTTTGCTTCAAGAGGCTCGCTTTGCGTCGTTGTCCTTGTTGGTGTATTCGTTGGAGTGTCTCAAATCCTTGGACTCACTTTTGCTGGCGTTGCTGCGGTTGTATTGGAACCTGCTGAGGTGGGAGCGCTTCTTGAACATCATTCCCGTTTTCTTTACAAATTGATGCAGTGTCCAGTCGGCAGCTGTTGCAACGCTTTTCAGGCAGCGAAGTTGGTAGGACAGATTTGACTGGAGGAACATCAGAGGCGCCTTTGACAGCATTGACTACGTAGGCTTCTGGCACCTGGCCACCTGTCGGAGTCACTTCCGAGCCTCCTGTGTTTGGGCTTTCAGATGGCTGCGATCTCAATGGCGACGCCGCAACAGGCGTGGTGTGGTCAAATTCCAGTTGGGAATGGCTGCCTTTCTGTGCAACAAACGATGCGAGCTCTTCTGGTGCATGAAACGGAACTGTAGGTCCCGGGCTTAACTGAGTACGCTGCGAGCTCCTCTGCTCTATTCCGACCATAGTGAACGTGTGAAACGTGAGGTGGGCGTTGTGAGCGATGGAAGATCCCCGCGATGGAAAAGCAGGAGGTGGGTTCATGCGTGAGGACTGCTTTTGACTGTAATCTTCCTCATCCTCTGCCATCAGTCACTGCCTTCCTACGTCACATATACATAACCACGTTCCATACCACACATTCTCTTTTCTCATATGGACGAAAACGAATGCAGGAAAGCGCGACGTCGCCGTCGACGGGAAGCTACCGCAGGACAAAAGAGAAGGAAGCGGATGCAAAGCGGCGACGGCGACAACAAAGTTCTACACCACAGACTAGGGCTAAGGAAGCAAAGGCTAAACGGGAAAAACGCCAAGCTGACGCGCAGTTGAGACAACTTGAAGCGGATGCGAGGCGGCAATACAGACAAGAAAATTCTACACATGAGACGATAGCTAATAAAGCTGTGATTATGAAATCAAAACGTAACCCGGAACTCGGAACCTCATATCACCTATAAAGAAGAATCACCGCTCTATCACAATCGATCTCAGCACTATCTCTTTGAATAAAAAAAATATACAAGTATCACAACCACAATCAGTCTCAGTACTATCTCAACTTTAATCACAATAATCACCTCCGAAAGCTTCGCCCCATAATTATCTTCAAGCAACTTGAAATGCAGTGATTTTTTTGTTTGTTTTTGTGCCGCTGTGCTTGTGTGGCACTATCAGAAAACAGGTTTCTCCAGCATTCGACAGATGGCGCTTTGCTGCGTAAGGCGCAACTTTGAAATTTTGATTGACGTCGTCCGCGCTTGCACTGCTCGCAAATGTTTAGCATGGTTGCTAAACTGGTTTGAGCTTTATTGCATTGTTATTTTAGGATGTAATGGCTTGATTTACGGTTATTTCAATCGTAAACTGCACTGGCTATCACACCGAAACAAAATGAACAGACACATTCAAAAACGTTTTTCTTTTTTTTTTTCAAAGACTAAGGTGGGGGATGGGTTTATTATGCGAGTGGGTTCAATGCGTGAGTAAATACGGCAATACGCACCTATTTGTTCGTTTCAAATAATTTGAAATTTTCAATAACTTGAATCGGATTTGATGTGAATTTGAATACGGCATTATTCATTTGGATATTCGAAGCATACGAATATTCGCACAGGCTTGGTCTCTGCACAAGCTTGGTCTCGCACAAGCTTGGTCACTGACTAAATGGATGACCACCCCATTCTTAACAATAATCACACAGGCGAATGCAAGCAATATCTGCTCGCGGAAATTTTTTTTCTTTAGTTTTCTACTGCCTTAAGACCAAACAGAAGTTCCACACACCTTGAGCAATTCCCGCTCGTGTTGGAAGCAGAGAACCTCGCAGCCCGCAATGGATGCACAAGTGTTGAGGGTGAAGACGTTCCTGATGAATGGGTCCTTCTCACCCTGACGCATCACCATATTGGCGATCTGGATTACACTGTCCTTCTCTGGCTCGGGAAAGATGCCTGCAATCCAGCCATCACCACACTTCATTGCAAACCTTAGTTTTTGTGCTCAGAGTGGAAATAAGAAAACTCAAGGCCAACACTTTAATGTCAATTCAAGCCACGTGAAGATATCGAAAAATGAAACGGGAAAAAGCATAGGGATATGTGACTGGTCCCTGTTAGTCCGAATCTAGAAGTTCCGTGAAAAAGTGAAATTGTAGAGGGCAAAGAGGCATACTTTTGCCACCAACACAACAGACTGAACTTGGAATTTTGCTGGGGTCACACGTGTGGTGCACTACACGCACCTTTGCGGCCAGCACACTCGATGTCGAAGCTCAGGATACGCAGAGGAGCAACGCGGGCCCAGGTGCCCTCGGGTGCGTGAGCCACCATTTCGTCCCATGCCACGTCAACTTCAATCTGTGCTCGCGACACCCGGGTGCGTTCGTCACGAACGTGGTACTTGCCCCGCGGCAGTTCGATCCAACAGCAGCCCACAACGTGTGCGTCTACCATGAACCTGCATGGAATCATCATCGAAATTACTAAAACACTCGGAGAAGGAAAACAAATGCACAGAATACAGCAGGACCTCAATATTTTGGGCACCATTGGTTAAAAAATTCAGATAATTTTGGAATCGCTGTCTAATCCTGTCAGACAGCTACATGAGTCTACGGCATGAAACTCTTCCTCATTCAGAGTTAGCTGGTTGTACTTCACGAACGGCTAGCAGATGGAGGTGCAGCTCATCGGCGCAGTCTCCCAAGAGTTTCCAACACTACGGCCTAAACGGTCAGCAAAAACTTCACGTTCAATGATACTCAGTCATTAATTCAGTACAGCTATGTCTTAAGTGCTATTTCATTGAAAGCAGGTAGGTATGCATTAAGGATTGTTACTGTAGTCACAATCCATGCAGTACGTTTCTCATGTCTTGCATTTGTGTCTACAAACCTTGCTTTCTTCTAAAACGAATCTCTACCAACTAGCATGACAATCTCAGCCTCCCAAATTGCATTTTTTGAGCCTGATTGTAATGCTGGGTAAAACAGTGAAGTACAGCGTCAGCCACTACTGATACACTGGCTAACTTGGAGGATGTAAATGGCTCAAGAAGGTGGCCCAGCACTAATGAATGTAATAACCAAGTACCAACTGTCATCATGCGAGTCTAACATGCCAAAATGGCAGGTTACATAACACACAACCAAGGCATCAGGCACATCACTTTTTTGAATGTTGAAGTGTTCCAGGTGTGAAGAGGTTTATTAGTCGTTAAGGACAGCAAGGCGACAGCGTGAACAACCGTCCAGAGACTGGCACAGCAGCGAACCGAAGCACAAGCCGAAGAGCCGGGTGTTGGCGATGCTGCTCGCTGCAAGCACATCTTCTTCTTCACAATCGCCCCTGCTGAAAAAGGAGCCATCCTGGCGACCTAAGAAGTTTCAGGCAGAGGCTCAGGCGGGAAACATGGACGATGTCACGTGCACGCCGGCGCATGTCGTCCGATCAGGAAACTGGCTCAATTAGGAAATTAACCGGAGAGGTTTTCTACAAAAACGTGTATAAGGCCCCTCATACATGGGACAAGTTTTGAGGAGAGTCCCGGAGTTTGGTATGGAATGGCGAGCCACACAAGAGACTCTGGGGCATAGCTGGGACCTGGAATGGGGGTGCTACGGTGATCTTTCTGGCGTTGCTGCTCGTCCAATGTGAACGTACGGGCAAGTTGGCGGAACTTTTCGGCTTGTCGAACAGCATCGGAGATAGGTGGACACTCGGAAGCATCAGGACGGTAGGGAAGTAGGGAATCGATTGTATGGGAAAGTTGGCGTCCGTAAAGAAGGAAGAAAGGTGAAAATCCCATGGTTGTTTGTATCGCAGTGTTATATGCGAATGTCACGTACGGGAAAACACGGTCCCAGTTGCTATGATCAAATGCCCCGTACATTGAGAGCATATCACTCAGCGTGCGGTTAAACCGTACTGTTAGTTGGTTAGTCTGCGGGTGGTATGGTGTCGTTTTCCGATGAATGACGTGGCATTTCGAAAGCAGAGTTTCGACGACCTCTGAGAGGAAAGCGCGGCCTCTGTAACTAAGGAGCTCTCGAGGTGTGCCATGTGAATTGAAAGAGGCGACATCCTGAGCGGTAGCGCTCGGCAAAGCGACTGTTTCGGCGTAGCGTGTCAGGTAGTCGACCGCCACTATAATCCACCGATTGCCATCTCGTGTCAAGGGCCGCAGAGGTCGCCGAGGTCAACGCCGATGCGTTCAAATGGCTTGACAGGGCATAGAAGTGGCTGCAATGCGCCAGTCGCATGCAGCGTTGTTGATCTGCGTCGCTGGCAGTCAGGACAGCACTGCACGAATTTGCGTACAAAATTGTACAAACCGCGCTAGTAATAGCGATGGCGAAGGCGTTCATATGTTTTAAACACCCCGGCGTGGCCACATTGCGGATCGTCGTGAAGGGAGGCGCATACTTGCAATCGTAAAAGTGCGTGGAATGATCAGTAGCCACCGGTGGCCATCGGGAGCGTAGTTGCATCGATGAAGAAGTTGATCGCGGATGGCGAAATGGAAAGCTTGACGTCGGAGGAATCGAGATAGCGGAAGGCTGTGCGTGCCAGATAGGTATTCGAAAAGAGATGCGATCCACGGGTCACGACATTGTTCGGTGGCAATCAAGTCGAGATTTAGCGATGACAAGGCAAGTGTTTCCGCACGTCGGATCTGGTGGTAAAGGTGAGCGGGACAGGGCGTCAGCGTCAGAGTGTTTGCGCCCACAGCGGTATACCGCACAAATGTCGTACTCCTGGATGCGTAGTGCCCATCGCGCAAGGCGGATAGAAGGGCCTTCCAACGAGGAGAGCCAGCAAAGCGCGCGGTGATCAGTTACTAGATCGAACGGACGGCTGTATAAGTACGGCCGGAACTTTCCAAGTGCCCACACTAGAGCTAAACACTCTTTTTCTGTCACGCTGCAATTAGTTTCGGCTTTCGTCAAAGTGACGCTAGCGTAGGGTAACGAAAGCCCCGCGAATAGCCGGGCTTTCGTTGGGCTAGGACAGCACCTAGCTCAACGCCGCTGGCGTCGGTGTGCATTTCGGTAGGAGCAGTCGGGTCGAAGTAGCTAAAAATAGGTGGGGAGGTGACCAGGCGGCGCAAAGTAGCGAAGGCAACGTGACATGCAGGGGACCAGGAGGAGAGGTTCACGTCACCCCGAAGAAGCTGGGTTAATGGTGACATGATGGATGTAAAATTGTGAACAAAGCGCCGGAAATAGGAACATAGGCCTAAAAAACTGCGAAGTTCCTTCATGGTCGTCGGCTTGGAAAATTTTGCGACTGCTAGAAGTTTTGCTGGGTCAGGTAATACACCGTGCTTGGACACAATGTGGCCTAGGATGACGAGCTCGCGTCCAGCGAAGCGGCATTTTTTCAGGTTAAGCTGCAAGCCAGCGTTGGTCAGACAAGTCAAAATGTGCCTTAGGCGAAGGAGGTGCATAGAAAAGTCAAGGAAGAAAACCACGACATCGTCGAGGTAACACAGGCACATATTTCACTTGAGGCCACGTAGCGTATTATCCATAAGTCGTTCAAACGTAGCAGGCGCGTTACAAAGCCCAAAGTGCACGACGCTAAACTCATATAGTCCATCTGGTGTAATAAATGCAGTGTTTCGGTGATTGGCTTCAGCCATTAAGACTTGCCAGTAGTGAGACCGCAAATCTAGCGACGAGAAGAATTCCGTTCCGTGAAGGGTGTCGATTTAATCAACAATGCGTGGCAAAGGATAGACGTCCTTGCGGGTTATTTTATTCAAACTACGATAGTCCACGCAAAAACGGATAGATCCGTCTTTCTTACGCACTAGGACGACAGGAGACGCCCAGGGACTGTGAGATGGTCGAATGACGTCTCTACGAGGCATATCTTCGACTTGATCGTTGATGACACGGCGCTCTTCAATGGAGACACGGTATGGTCTTTGACGCAGTGACTGGTGCAGGCCGGTGTCAACATGATGTTTGACTTGCGACATGCAGCCCATTTGAGGTTGCGACACATCGAAAGAATTCTGGAACTCATGCAGAAGATCCAGCAGGTCTGCATGTTCGGTGGGAGTGAAAGTGTCGGTGATGGCGCTGGAAAGAATATCCTTGGACGATATCTCGAGTGCCGACAGTGCTTTCGGGTGGTCACAGTAGTCATCCGGGACATCAACCAAAGACGAAGGGTCGAGATCCTGCACGCGGACGAGACATTCTCCCGCAAGCAAAGTGACAGGTGTAGAAAGCGGATTGAGTACAAACATATTGCTTCTTCCGGCAGCAAGGTCAATCGTTGCGAAAGGCAGCGGCAGAACTCAACGATTCGTGAAGATATCGGAAGGCATAAAAAGGACTGTAGCGTCAGTGTAGGCGTTGCATGAAACGGGAACAAGTGCGAAATTTCCAGGCGGAATATCGGTATCTTCATGAACGAGCAACTTCGGCGGCTGATGAAGAGCGTCCAGTAATGGGGCATCACACAAGGGTGAAAACTCAACTTCGGCACGTGCGCAGTCTATGACGGCAATATGTCGGGATAGGAAGTCCCACTCGAGGATGACGTCATGCAAACAGACAGCGAGAACAATAAACTCCACGATGTAAAGAATGCCTTCGATGGACACTCTTGCAGTGCAGGCTGCGAGAGGCATTACTTGCTGTGCACTTGCGGTGTGGAGCGACAGTCCCGAAAGTGGCGGCGTGACTTTGCGTAATAAACGGCAGAGATTAGCAGCCATAACAGAAACAGCAGCGCTGGTGTCCACAAGGGCGAAAGTGCGATAACCTTCAACAGTTACTGCGACCACGTTAGCAGGAGAGCAGCGAGGGCTTAGACAGTTTGAAAATGGCGCAGTTCTTGCCTCTTGAGCTGCGGTGCTTAGTTTTCCTGGTCGGAGGGTCCGGGCCGGTTATGCATGGGGGAGGGCGATTGCCGACGAGGAGAGTGTGCGCGCTGCGACACATGGGGTGAGGGCGATTGCCAACGAGGAGAGGGTGCGCGCTGCGTATGGAAGTCAAGGTGGTCAGTAGGCGCATACCGAGGTAACGAGACCGGCCCGTGTTGAGCAAAGGGTTGGCTGCCGGGTGGTGACGATCGGGCATAGTCGCCGTACATCTGAGGTCGACGAAGGCAGTAGCGGGCAACGTGTCCGGGAGTGAAGCAGGCGTAGCAAATCGGTCGGTTATCGGGCACCCTCCAAGGATTGGTGACTGGTGGTGCCACCCAAGGTTCAGTATAAGCAGCCGGGTGTGCGGGCTGTGAGCGTGTGGTGTAGGGCGGTCGCGGAAGCCTACACACAGCGTCTGCATATGTGAGTGGCGCGGCTACAGGCTGTATCTCTTGCGAACAGGCGACAGGAGGAGCTATAGGCTGCGCTGCATACGTTAGGGGTGCGGCCACAGGCTGCACGGCTGGCGGATAGGCGACAGGAGCGCCTACCGGCTGCGTGACACGAGGGCAGTGGACACGGCTAGATAGAGGCGGCTCGTAGTGCGCAAGGAAAACAGCTTGTGCAACCTCTTCCAATATAGCAGTGCGAAGCGGGGCTGGTAGACTGGTAGTGGTCTCGTGAGTAAAGGGCACTAGGGAAAGTTGGCGGGCGACTTCCTGACGAATGAAGGCTCGGAATGGCTGAAGCAATAGTGAATTGTCAGGCATGGTGTCGAAACTAGACAGTGACTCACCACAATGCTGAGGCTACCGAGTCAGAGTGCATTGCCTCTTCAACTCATCGTAGCTCTGACACAAGCCGACGACTTCAGAAACTGTGCTCGGATTCCTAGCCAAGAGCATTTTAAATGCGCGATCGTCGATGCCCCTCGGGATGTGTTTGACCTTGTCAGACTCGTGCATGGTGTCATTTGCACGTCGACAAAGATCCACGACGTCCTCAATATAGCTCGTAAAGTTTTCGCCAGTCTGCTGAGAACGGACGCGCAAGCGCTGTTCTGCCCGCTGCTTGCGGACAGCCAGCCAAACGAACACTTCAGCACGGACGTCTTGAAAACGCTCCATGTGGAGATGTTGTGTTTGTGGTTGTTAAACCATGATTCGGCGACGCCAGTGAGATAAAATATGACGTGGCCCAGCTTGTCGGCTTCATCCCACTTATTATTGGCGCTCACCAGCTCGTAGTGCTCAGGTCATTCTTCCACGCCGATCCCATCCACACCGCTGAAGACCTTTGGGTCTTGTAGCCTAGGATGGCCAGGGCAGTTGACGAACTGGGGCGAAGATGCCGATGGATTGGCATTGTCAGTCATGACGGGCGGTAGCGTGCGACTTCGCAGCTCCAGGGTGTAACGACAGGGATAAACAGCACCCTCCACCAAATGTGAAGAGGTTTATTAGTCGTTAAGGACAGAAGCGAAACAGCATGAAGAACCATCCAGAGACCGACACAGCAGCAAACCGAAGCACGAGCCGAGAGAGCGAGGCGTTGGCGATGCTGCTCGCTGCAGGCACATCTTCTTCACACAGCTTTTTATTGCCAAGCTTTCTTTGCTCTCTTTCCCTGAATTTGTGGGCACTGCACACTCTCTCACACAATGAAGCACATTGAATCAGGAGGTCTACGTACAGTGCAGCAGATGTGATAGCCCCTCGTTTCTGTGAGACACATCTGTGGTTCGCCCTCCAGCTATCGAGAGATTGCAAGGTGAAAGTGTTGGCATTACCTGATCTCAAAGTCAACGTTGCTCTCAAAGATGCGGTAACTGGGTGCCCCGTAAGGGTCCACGGTCACGCTGCCCGTTTCCAGCAGACGCTTGGCTGGCGCGATGAGTCGTGGCAGAACCATGGTGACCTTGAGGAAGGGCGTCTTGCCCTTGCTGTTGTAGCCATAGATACCTGGAATAGATTGAATGGGCTAGGCTTACCTAGACAACACTCCAACCTTGATACTACAATGAACATAGATATAACGAAATATCGATTAAACAAAGTCAGAAAAAAATAGTCTAGCAATAAATACAATGTTAAAAATTCCCCTTATAACGAATTTTCAGATAAGAGGAACTTATTTTTGTGTAAAATGCAACTTTGTTATAATGAGGACAGTCTTATGGCAATCAGCCAGAATAAAACCAGCAGTGTTATCAAGTTCTCTCTCCTCGATGTTGTTGCAATGCTTGTACAACTGTTGCTTCCTATTTCAAACACAAGCAGGCAATCATGTGGCATGCCATTTCCTAAAGACTTCTTTGGCTGCATATGAACTCAGCAGATGACTGTCATCACCTAGACTGCACTGAAGCACAAAATGAGCAGAAGCTTTATGTGGGTGAGGTAACGCAACTCACTCACTAAGAAAGTCACAACTGCGACAAAAGTAGCCCGTTACATCCAAAACATTGTCATAAACACATACAGTAGACTTGAGATAATTCAAACTCTGATAATTCATACTTTTGGTTAATTCAAATGAAATTCAATATTTCAGTTGGCCCTCTATTCTTTCAACATATTTAAAAGCCTCTTCATTCAAACTCTATCATTCGGTTATTTCATACTTTTTACAGGCCCATATTAGAAAATATCACCTGCTTTCCCACTACTAATTAAAAATTTGTGTGCTTATATCATCCTAACAGTCCAAAAATGAAGAATAAGAACCTGAGGCCTCAAAGGAAAAAGGCTTTGTAAGTAAACAAATGTATGAAACGAAACACACGCATGGTAAACCGTTACGCTTCTCAACCGGTATAGAGAGCTTTGTGCTGAAGGCACATGCTTATAGCAATGAAGCAGTTGGCAATTCACAATTTCTCTAAAAGGTCTGATCAGCAGTGAATGGCCAATATCGTACTTACTCGCCTAATCCCCGCACTCGCATAATTCTCACACCCCCCACATCGCCCAACAAAAATACAAGTTTTTTTTCCTCAAGTAATTATCGCCCCCCCGAAAACTGCCGCAATAATGTCATCTGCTCGTTCTCAGCCACTGGTGATGATAGCGCGCACCATCTGGCGCCATCTCTTAAGCGAAGCGTACTATTATTGCACGGATATTCAATCCAATCCAAGCCAAGCCAAAGTGGCCAGTGCGCGTTGCGGCATGTTTTGTATGTTGTGTCGGTAATCTTGTTACGTTATGGGGCGATACTGAAGCTACAGGGCTGCTTTCAAGTTGAAAGTGATAAAGCATGATCTAAATAACGGCAACAGTGCCGCCTGTAGGCCTTTCGGAGCATACGAGTTTAGTGTTCGCTACTGGTAACGGCATCTGAAAGCCACCAAGACACGTTGGGCTTGCTGCGTGCCTAAAACTGGGATTGATGGTCAACTTTATTTCCTCAGAAGGAAACTGCTGACGATTCTGTTAATATTATGAGCCCAATACTGACGTCCTACGCTTACCTTTTGAGGGCTCCTGTTGAGCAACGAACGCTACTGCCACGCCCGCAACGCCCACAAGCTTTGCGTATGGTATTCTAATTCTCGATTATTTGCTTGCACTTTTTGTGTCTCAAATAAATCTTGCCTTGTGTTGAACCTGTACTTTTACTGTTGAGGTAAGTTTTAATTAGTACTTCTGAAAGATTGCTGTTAGTGCTGGTGTAAGAATTCCGATTTGCGGCCACTTCGTTTTCTTTTTCGCTCTGTACCTTTTCTGGAAAGTTTTCCCCGCGTAATTCTCGCACACCCCAACTTTGCATCGGTTTTCCGCCAAAAAAAGAGTGAGGATGATGCGAGTAAATACGGTAAACTTGTGGGCTTTACAACTCTGCTTTCTGTTCACAGAAGTTTTAGCTTAAAAACACTTAAATTTCTTTAAGCCTGATAAAATCAATGCCTAATCATAATGTGTGGCGTCACCTCACCCAGAGTCATCTATCGGGGAACTTTTGATAAATTCGAACTTCTGACAATTCAAACTTCTTGATAATTCAAACAAAATTCTGAGGTTCCTCCGAGTTTGAATTAACGAGAGTCGACTGCATTTGTAGCACTGTACCAATGACAGAGCCATTCTCACTCGCTTTGTTATAACCAATAATTTGTTATGTCGGGGATCATTATATTGAGGTTTGAGTGTACTGAAAAAAAATGGAGTAAAAATGAGGACAAAAAAAAAAATACTTAACAGGCATAAAAAAAGTGGTACTCATTTCATTTACAATGATGCCATCGAGGTCTGCTGATTTGAAGCAATTTTTGGAGCAGCAAAATTTGCAATTTGGAGCATCTTAGAACAGCATAATTTTCCATTTTGGAGCAATCCGGAGCAGGTAACTTTGCATCCTGAAGAAGATGCAAGTTACACTTACATTCAAGGACGTGAATAATTATTTTGAGATTCTTGTGAAGATCTAGAAATATTTCAATTCTTAGCAAACCTCATGGAGCCAAACATCTTAGGAGCACTCCCTATTTCAGTTAATGCAAAAATAATGTCATGCTGTTAAGCATTCTTGAACAACTTGGTCAGTGACTACTTTCACAGAAAGTAGACAGAATATTGATTGAATAAAATAGTAAAAAACCATTCTAAACGCACCCTTGTGGTTCTCAGCAGATTTGGTAGACAAACGCTGTGACGTAGAACGCTAGAGACTAACACAGCCCCGACTGCGTTTCTCTAAGATGAATTCAAGAATAAAAAAGGTTGGTTTTCTTCACAACTGATTATATTGCTGGGTGTAACATGACGTCATTTTGCTAGTCTCATATAGCCGACCTCCTCCGGCACTCATCTCTCTGTGCTGAAACTGCATGATTTAACAAACTTTGTTTTCATTTTGCAGCAATGTTTTATATGTGGCTAGAGCATTCTGTATATAAACAAAAAACACCCTATATTGTTCTCCTGAAAGCAGTGCAAAAAGAAAAGAAAAAAACAATGCGAACGGGGGCGACAGATGCGGCTAAAGAAGAAATAAAAAAAAGCCGACCTATCTCCTTTGCGCGGAGGATATATGCAATCATTACACACCCCACATGCCAGGCCTGCCATCGACTGTTACTCAAGCAGAAAGGAACGGGCCGCCCGTCTTCAAGGAGCAAGAAGCAAGAAGGAACTAGGACCACAAGGAGGAAGGGGGACGCATTGTTATATTAACTTTGACTTTAAGGGTGTGATCGCCACTGGTGCACTCGCTATTTCGGCAGACATTAAAAACGGCTGGTAGACCCTTCTACCGTTTACTCTCAACGCAAACTGAATGGGCCAAAGTGCTTCGCTTTCTGGAACAGCCATATACGGGTGTGCACCAAGCCTTGATCGCAAGGCAGCCACACCATAGTCGTGTTATTTTGGAGGTCTATTCGTACGCGCTGTTTGCCATTCATAAAATCACTTATCTAGAACCGCGAAGCGCGTCCCTGCCGACACTGTTCTTGGCGGCGACTTTTATCTCCCGTTAGCTACACGCTTTTGTTCATCATTATATTATAGCAAAAGGGCTTTACACACAGTATGACCATGTTTGGTATTATCACGGAGTCTCTCTTAACATACTTCTGTAAAAAAATGGCAGCTGGAGCAATTGGCTGGGCACTCTAAACAAATCTGATTTTATCTGTACGTGCGTCAACTTGCAAGAGGTGTTCCTCGGGTCTTTACTCATCCAAGTCGCTGTACGGATATCGAACACCGTGCGTGCAGCAAGTTTTCTACACGTGCACGGTCCTCCGAAATGGCAACCCCGCCGCTAGTGCTCCTCGCATATGACATCAAGCTTAATCATTTGGTATAACAATACAATTTGTTCGTAATGCATTCATTGCTAAAGTAGAACTAACAAATTGTATCTTTTGGACCTGATGTCGCATAACTCAACAGAACGCTGGCTAAAGGGACAATGACCACTCCAATTGCCAAAGCTGTTTGCGTGCTGTCAGTTATCTAAACACAAAGCAGAGGTTAGTAGCACAGAACGTTTACGAGCAGTCTCATTACGTCTCGAGATATAGCCCGCATCGGCAACCACACCGTTCAAATGACGCAGCTTTCCCAACCCCCCCCCCCAAAAAAAAAAAAACGAATCAATAAACGCGATGCCGTGATGTTCATTTTTTTTTAATCGTCGACTACTGACCCTGAAAGCAAGAGGCGTACGTGTAACATAGAGTAGCCGTTTCACAGTGGGCCTTTTGACTAGAGCCGTTAGCAATGGCCCTACTACTGAAAGATGCACGTATTGAAACCGAATTGTGGCTGCTCCGACCAGGAAGCATGCTTTTGTTATTGAGATGACATTTTAAGGCGACATGCTACTCGAAGACATTGTTTTTTAATATTCACCCTAGAGCAATGAAACTTGAGCTGTTTATGGAACTTTTTATGCTGATTTCAAATATATAATTAGTTTTCTTGCAAGTTGCATACTTTTAGCTCTGCAACATGACAAAGTGAAAAACTTAACCCTTTTGCCCCCCTCTTTACGGAAGTTCATCCCTGAACTTTCGTAATTTTTTATCATTTATTGTTCATGATGTTTGAAATAAAGCGTATAATGCAAATAACTAATTAGGAAGCACATACAAAATATGTAATAGGCGTGAAAAATAATAGACGTAAAAAGTCCATATTTCACCTACTTTAGTAAAGGTTTACATACATTTTTTTATTATACAATAAAATATTGAAATTTAAACTAGATAATTGTCTTTTTAATACTTTGGAAAAAATTTGGGCAAAATTTCATGCAGATTCGAGCACAAGATGGTCCCGAAAAAGGAGGGGCACATTGAAAAAAAGTGGCAAAATTTGTGTTTTGAGAAAAATTAATTTTAAAGTTAAAATTGAGTTTTTATTTATGAAAGATATAATTAAATCTGATGAAATTTGACAACCAAAATGAACAATCTTTCTTGTAGGGGCCACTGCCACTAAAATATGCCAGCACCATAAGTTTGTCCGTCTCGGGTTTTTCAAGCCGAATCCTAACAGACATTTCGCTCACAGACAGGGCCTTGAAACGCTTGCCAAACTTCCGCTCCATCTGGCAGAGCCATGTGCCAACTGCAAGCTAGGAAGAAGTTCGATAGGACTGCAAAATCCAAACTAAGTCCAGTGTCATGCCATTTTGTGGCCATGTTTGTGCCACATACTGTCGTACATAATGGCAATGTCGCCCCTGCTAAGTTCCCTCACTGCGAGCTCTTTCGACCTCACAAGATTGGCGGTGATGTCATCCATTGCCGCATCACGAACTTTCCGGCTGACGGGTGTGAATGACTTTTGATGCATTGGCTTTTGCAAGCCAACAACTGCCACAAATCCGACCAGCTGCTCTTAGCCTATTCCCACAGAGTGCGCCGCACAACGGTTTTCACTTGCGAGCAATGGCTTTTTTCATTCATAACGGAGATAAATACACGAGAAAAGCATTGCTTATCTGCACTGCTCGACAAGACATGGACCCCGCAAACTGGCGTCAAAGCACATACAGGGGCGCAGCGGCCAATGGCGGTCCCCCGAACCATGTGATAAGCCAGTCACAGCACTCGAAAAACGCGCAGAACCGTGCTTCTTTTTATTATTTCTTGAGCTGCATCAGTAAGAGAAACTTTTGTTATTTGAAGAGTGAGGCTCGGCTCTTCGGCTAATGCGATCAACAATGGCGAGCGGCGGCGCATTATTGGCGGCAAGGTGCTCGAAGACTGCACACTTTGGACCTTTTAACAGGAACCTTGTGCTCTTTAGATGCAACTTTAAAGCATTTCCAGTTAAGTCTCGACCTGTATTTTTTTTTTCATAACAGCAAAGAAACTAATCTTATCAAAACAAGCAAAAATAAAAAATGGGTAATTTTGAAAAAAAAACTCACGTTTTTCAACCAGCATCTCCCCTTAAAAAAAAGCATGTGAAAATTTTGTATTTGGGCCCTAGCAATCTCCAGATTTAAAGGGGTCATTTGGGGGCTTTTACCGCACTAGCGATGACAAATGCAAATGTGCTGGTAGAAAACATTACAAAAAAGCTCGGAATGAATCTCCAGGAATAAAGTATATTAGAGAAAAAATGTAAACACTTTCCCACCGTTAATGTATTCTGTGGACACGTAGCACACAAAATTAGATCGTGATGTCTAGAATTTGACGTGACAGACATTCTGGCGACACGCGTGAAGTTATTAGTAAACATCGCTTCAACTACGTGCCACGCAACGCTTCAAACGAGCTATCAGCTGCGTTCCTGAGACACACGACATCCACCGACGAATCGCCACCGCAGTTTGACACTACTAATAGGACTAGATGTCACGAGCCATTGTTGAGAGCGCATTTCACAGTTGAGTGGACTTGCACAACAAAAGTTGCGTCGACACCAAACATGGTATCGTAGATTCTTCAGGACGCAAGCACGACCCCTGTTTATTCAGCCGAATGACTCTAGGTACGTGATTGTGACTTTGGTGGCCCCGAGAAATAGGTGCACATGTTTTGACGTGCCAGTGTGGATGTTGCCTGTGATAGATGCTTCCAAATCCGAATTTGGTGCAGTTCGGCACAATTTCCGTCGATATTATCAGCACGGCACAGTAAATTTGATTTGGCGCACTTTGGCGCAATTGGCACAGGAGTGGGATCACTGGATTTATTAGTACTACTGTCTTTTTTTCCCCTGTATTTGAATACCATCAAGGAACCATACAAGCTCACTCAATTTTCAGCTTTTTTTTCTTTTACATTTTTTAACGGCAGATTGCACTTCTAGATAGCAGTGCATAATTCACGTTGCCTGAATTCGCAATCAGTGCAAGCTGGTCTAACAAGGTCTGTAGTACGAGGTACAGACGCCAGCCGCACGCAACAAAGCAATGTGCGATGAAAAAAAGCGGCACGCACTCTGTTTTAGGACCATGTCGATGCCAACAACTGTGTCGCTCAACTGGTTCTTGTTGGATCGCATGTCCTTCAGCACCGCCTTGTTCAATGCTTCCTGTGTACAGAAAAAAGGAGCATGGTCAGCAATGGTTTTATGCAAAACATACAAACACACACACATTCACTTATGCATGCACATTCAGAAATGCACAAAGGCACAAAATGCCTGACAATTTTCCTGATAAAATGCAGGCGAAACAGCATCAGTGACAGCCTGCTCTTTGACCATGTCCTCTACCAACTACCAAAAAATGCAAGATAAATAATGGTTATTATTATTATTATTATTATTATTATTATTATTATTATTATTATTATTATTATTATTATTATTATTATTATTATGTGGGCACAGCAGCACTAGAGCAATGTGGAGGCCTAACCCTTTAGTCTTCATCACGCAGGTGAGGAGGAAATGTGAAATTTGTATTAGATCAGACAACAGTTTCTTGCTTGTGCTGCTGTGCCCGAGGCAATGTTGTGGAATCGTGTCAATATGAGTATGTGTAGAAGTGGTGAAGAAATTATTGCTCCTTGGGGGTATAATATAAAACAAATCCTGGGCCTGAACTAACGTAAATTGCCATACAGATAAAGAAAATTGCGTTGGACATAAAAGAAATAAAAGAGAAGCGTCTTACAGATATTGATAAAAAGCTTGATGCAATAACAGAACTAGAAAAGAACGTCGAAAGCCATCATGGGCAAATACTAAACATGAAAAGGGTAAATGAAACACTGCAAAAAGAATAGATGACCTTGAAAATCGAAGCCACAGGTCAAACCTTATTTTGTACGGCTTAGTAGAACCGGAGGGAGAAACACGTGAAGGCTTAGAACAAGCTGTGAACAAAGGTATTATTGAAGAAAAGCTGCAACTTGAACCAGTTGCCATAGAACGTATACACCGGTTAGGGCATCCACAGCCAAATAAAGTCAAACCAGTAATCTTCAGATTGCTGGATTCTAGACAAAAAAATGAAATACTCAAAAATGGGTACAAACTGAAAAACTAGCTTGTCTATCAGTGAAGACTTCTCGCGTAATATAAGGAAAGTCAGAAAGAGGCTTTCAGAGAGTGCAAAACAAAACCGACAGAAAGACGATTTGATTGATTCATATGTGGGGTTTAACGTCCCAAAACCACTATATTGTTACGAAATAAAGGAAGATGAAGGACAGAATCAGCTGACAGGCGCACGAGTGTGCCAATCAGCCATTGTGATTCTCGCCTGAGGTTCTTCCTCAGTAATTCCGTTTATACAAAAGTCACTGACCCCGTAACATATTGGTGAGAGGTGCTGGGTAACTATCAGGCAACGGAGCTCCGCAGCGGACGACGCATCGGTTTCCCAGCCATGGCCAATGCTGAGCCCTCCGCGTCAACGTCAGCGTCTCTGACGAACACGGCGTCGCAACATACAATTTCACGCCACTCAAGGATCCCGGTACATTCTGCGGGACCGATGGCGTCGACGTTAACGATTGGTTGGCCATATTCGAACGAGTGAGTGTGTCAAACAGATGGGATCCCACACTTCAGTTGGCTAATGTGCTGTTTTACTTGAGAGGCACGGCGAAGGTGTTGTACGAAAACAACGAAGAAGAACTCACAAGCTGGGACCAATGCAAAAAAAAAGATGCGAGAGGTGTTTGGCAAAACCGCCAGTCGTAAGATCGCCGCCAAAAAGGAATTGGCCTGCCGTGCCCAATCCCCAAAGAAATCATACCTCGCATACATTCAAGACGTGCTGGCCCTCTGCCAAAAGGCCGAAAGCGACATGACAGAAGGTGACAAGGTAGGGCATGTCCTGAAAGGGATTGTCGACGACGCATTCAATCTCCTGCTGTGCAAGAACTGTTCCACCGTGGACGCGATCATCAAAGAGTGTCGTCAGTTTGAGCAAGTAAAAAGTCGCCGCATTCTGCAAACATTCGCCCGACTTCCAAACACCGCTGCAACATCGACTTGCGAGGACCAGTCCGCACCACAACGACCGTCGCCGCCGGAAGACCTGACATGTCTGAAAAAACTGAGAAATGCAGCCCCCGGAGGTGGTGCTGCATTGACGACTTCCGCAGCAAATTCTCTCTCCGTTCCTACCAGACGAAGTGTAATAGACGTTGAAGCAGATGGCGTACCTCTACAAGCACTTGTAGACACCGGCGCAAGCATTTTCGTCATGAGTTCAAGCCTACGCACACATTTAAAGAAAGTTCCGACACCAGCGGCTGCACAAATGCTCCGTGTGGCCGATAGGGCACGCCGATAGTTCTCGGTCTGTGCACTGCCCGCTTAAGTATAAAGGACCACATTGCTTCTGTCATTTTAGCCGTGATTGACCACTGCCCTTATGACATTATCCTAGGCCTGGACTTCTTGTCGAATCACTCTGCTCTTATCGATTGTGCTACCGGCATCCTTCAGCTAGAACTGCCTCAGATAGTCGCTGAACACCACACTGCCCCGCCGCGCCTGTGCTCTCTTCAGGATGTGCGACTGTCACCTCAGGCAGCCACCTACGTCATTTTGACCACACAGCCACAGGTTCCCGATGGTCAATATATTATACTTTGTGGTGTACACGTATCCCGAAGGAGTACGGCCACCAGCGTGGGTCCGGTCTTAGCGAGCCGCAGGGCACGCGTTAACCGTCGCCGTGGCGGGAAACACGATACTTGCTCAAGTCGCAACACTTTATTGTGGCAACACCAAACGCAGTACAGCCCGTTGCAAATAGGCGCGGCGGGAAAGGAAGTAGGCTTATCCACGCCACGGGCACTAAGTACTACACAGGGGTGCCACGAGCACGTCTCCGCGGTAAAGCTGATCCACGGAGACACCGGAGCAAAGGCCCGGTTGCTCGAGCGAGGGCAAAGGCGCTTGCGTTGGCTTCGAAGGGAGACGGGTCGGCGTAGCGAGGCCACGCACTAGGACACCGTACCGCCCTTCGGCCGTGCGTACGCAGCGGGGCAAACAGCGGGTGAGCGTTCGCCTTGGGCGCGAGGCGCCGTCAGCGAAGTCCGACGAACCACCGACTGACGGGAGTCGACGGACGAAAAGATAGCGTGGCTCATCGTTTGCTGTCCCGGAGAGTATCTGACCGCTCCCGACGCAGCGCGCGAAAACCTCCCAGGGGTCCCCGCGTGCGGCGCCACAGTCAACATCCGCTACCGGGTGAGGGAGTTATACGTCACTCCGCCCTTCCCAGCGCGGCAGACAGCAAGGAGGGCAGACATGTCGGGACATGAGAACGGCAGAAAAGGCGGGAAAGCCCGCTTACAGGCAGCGGGCCAGCCTCAATTCCCACATCCCCCTCTCCTAAATTTGCCCTTTACCGGTCTGCAAAAGGCAGCCGGGCGTCACCCATGCAGTTAAAATGACACTGCTATGAGCGACAGCTAACCTCAGTCCAGCCCTGCTACTGCTGCTAAAAAATGATTACAAGGAGAAACAAAACATAAATAACAAAATAAACACATGACACTATACAAATAACTGCGGAAGGGAGCACAGCAACGTGGCACTAGTGTTCGTGGTGCTGAAGGGGGATAGCGTCCAGTGCGCGGAGGGGCGGTAAAGGCGTGACAGTGTCCGCTGGGTGCGATGCCCGAGTGCGAGGTCAGAGGTACGGGAGGGGGCTCACTGATGGCTCGTTGCTGGTCTTGATAAGCAGCGAGTCCGACGAACGCTGCCTCGGCTGTGCTTCGGAGGCCCCCGCATTTCTGGCTCGATGATGAAGCTGGAACGTTGCGCGAAGCTGGGCCCCTCCAGTGCTCAGGGAGGCCGACCCAAATTGGCTGCGAATGGCGTTGGCCGGCAGCATATAGCTGCTTTCAGCTGGCCTCGCGCAGGAGCCATGGTGGTAAAGGCAGCGGGGCTTCTTCGACGACGGCCGAGAGCAGAGCACAGCCAGATGGTCTGACGTCAGTGGGTCAATGACCCCCCAGCACCTCCAGCGTCCGCATCGATGGGGGGAAGCCATGACGCACTCTTCGCGGGCTCGCACTGAAGCGTCACGCACTTACACACGCACACACACCGCCGACGGCTGCGCGAGCGTAGGCGCAAAGCGTCCTTCGTCTCTCTCCCCCGGCAAGCACCGACACTCAAGGTCACACACAGCTCCCTTCGCGGTAGACGAAACGAACACGAAAAAAAAAAAGTAAACACAGAGCATACTGACACTAAACATCTGGCAAAAAAAAACAAAATACAAATAACACTTAATATTAGACAAAAGAAACATAAAATACACATGAACACTTAAAAAAAATAAACACTGGCAGCAGACAGGGCGGGGTCAACTTCTTTACGAGAAAAGGCCGTAAAGAAGCTAACCTATACTGAGGCTAGACTAAACTGAGGGCCTTCGGTTGCGGAGAAGTCCGCCGTCCGGCGCGAGATCACAAAGGTGACCGCTTCCTCAGAT
The DNA here is from genome assembly GCF_043290135.1 of Rhipicephalus microplus. Lineage (NCBI taxonomy): Eukaryota > Metazoa > Arthropoda > Arachnida > Ixodida > Ixodidae > Rhipicephalus > Rhipicephalus microplus. The sequence continues at coordinate 123,216,256 of NC_134701.1, forward strand.
TATACCGGCGCGGGGTCCGAATGCGGTCCGCCGCTCCGGGTGTGCCCCGTTGCTGGCGCGCAGTGCCGCAGGGCTCTGGCGCGAGCTCGTCAGACCGTGATACAAAGGGTTTCAGGTCTGCGATATGGGCACGGCTGAGTTTTCCCGTCTGGGGATCTTTCAGCAAGTACGCGAGTGGAGTGCAAGCTTTCTCCACTCGGTACGGACCAAGCCACTTAGGAGCGAGCGAGGTTGAGAACCCCTTACTGGCATCGCTAAGGGCGTGGTTGCGCTTCAGGACAAGATCGCCCACCTCAAAAACTAGGTCACGATGCTTGCGGTCATATTGGGCCTTCTGCTGAGCCCTGGCCGATGCCAAACTTTGCCTTGCTTTGCGGAAAGCTCGACAAAGCCTGTCCCGAAGTGGCGACGCATAAGCAGAGCAGTCTGCCGGCGCCTCCTCGTCCTCGAGCTGGCATTGAGTGACGCTGGTCACCGGATTTGCCAACTCCCTTCCAAAATTTAAGAAGGCGGGCGAGAAACCAGTTGAGCGACTCTCGGATGTTCGAATAGCGAACGCGAGCTCACTCAAATGGTCTGCCCAGTCCCTTTGACTTTCGGCAAAGGCCGCCAACATCGGTTTGAGCGTACGATTGACGCGCTCCGTCAAATTGGACTGGGGATGGTAGGGTGAAGTGGTGCAGTGATCAATTCCGAGGGAACGGCACGTGACACCAAACACCCGAGCGGTGAAATACGAAGCATTGTCAGTGATGAGCCTTTCCGGGAAGCCGAACCGGCAAAACACTTCCTGCAGCTTCTCAAGCACCGCTCGCGCTGTCACCTTCCGAAGTGGGAAAAGTTCCACCCATTTCGAAAAGTGATCAGCGACTACCATCAGGTGAATGAACCCCTGCTTACTTCTGGGAAATGGTCCCATTAGATCGCAGGTTGCCACGGACGCTCACTGACAATCGGTTTCATCAGACCGGGCGGTTTGCCACCCCTTGATTTCACCGTTTGACAGACGCGGCAAGAACGGCAGTAGCGAAAAATGTCTCGCTTCATGCCAGGCCAGGTCACAACGCGGCTCAGTTTTGCAAAAACCTTCGAGCCACTCAGGTGACCGGCCATGGGTTCGTCGTGAGAGGATCGCAACAGTGCGGCTCTCAGACTTTTGGGCATAACCACCTTAAACGGGTCTATGGACTCGTCGTCAGTGGCTATATACTTCAGCAGGAGCCCGTCATGGTCCAGCAAAATGAATCCGCCGGGGACTCAGCGACACACGCTGTTTCAGCCCCCTAATCGCGCCCGCCGCAGAACAAGCAGCGTAACGGCGCGCCGCGCCTCGTCAAGACGGTTTAACGGCGCCCGCCGCAAAGCAAGCAGCGTATACGGCGCTCCGCCCCTCCGAGACTCGAAACGGATCACTCTGCTGAGCCTTCAGTAGCTCTTCGCTGCCGAAAGCAATTCCCATTCTCCCAAATGGGGGAGTCTGGTATCGTGCCCACTCAGGACCGCAGCAACCGCCGCGTGAGTCGGCGTTACGGGTTCACTCTCGGCCTCGTGGCCTTCGGAAAGCTCCCCGCTCGGCCGCTTCGCGGTGCGCCGCTTACCTGGTTAGCAGCCAAGGTTTGTCCGCATGGGGACTCACCCTTCTCGCCGAATGGCGGCGAAGCTGCTGTTTCGCCCCCGACGCTTGCATGTGCTAAGGCACCACGAGCGGCCGTCGCACCGAAATCCAGGTTCTCGGCAGACAACAAGGGGCACGAGATAGCGCGTCAGCTACCACGTAGGAGTGTATTCACCACAAAAAGGGGTGACGACACAGGCGAGCGCCGAAGGGCGCCCGTCGATAGAGGCGGTGGCCTCTTGGTGCAACGCGGCATGCCACGAAGCAGACAACGTTCGGGTAGGGCAAGAGGCCCATTCCGAAGCGACGCGCCATCTCCAAAGGGAGCGGCTAGGCGCCTCGTGTCGTCACCGCAATAGGGGGTGCCGATACGGACGGGCGTCGGAGGCGCTTGTGCGTAACGTTCGGGTAGGGCAAGAGGCCCATTCCGAAGCGACGCGCCATCTCCAAAGGGAGCGGCTAGGCGCCTCGTGTCGTCACCGCAATAGGGGGTGCCGACGCGGACGGGTGCAGAAGGGTTCCCGTCCACAGAGGCAATGGCCTCCGTGTGCAACGCGGCATCCGCTAAAAGGGACAGCGGACAAAAGTCCCGCGAAGCAGCCATGTTGCGACGAGCCCGAATCGCGCAGGCGAACTGACTCGCTAAGAGCAGTCAAAAGCTAGAGCTTTTGATACCGCGTTGGGCGCCAGTGTGGTGTACACGTATCCCGAAGGAGTACGGCCACCAGCGTGGGTCCGGTCTTAGCGAGCCGCAGGGCACGCGTTAACCGTCGCCGTGGCGGGAAACACGATACTGCTCAAGTCGCAACACTTTATTGTGGCAACACCAAACGCAGTACAGCCCGTTGCAAATAGGCGCGGCGGGAAAGGAAGTAGGCTTATCCACGCCACGGGCACTAAGTACTACACAGGGGTGCCACGAGCACGTCTCCGCGGTAAAGCTGATCCACGGAGACACCGGAGCAAAGGCCCGGTTGCTCGAGCGAGGGCAAAGGCGCTCGCGTTGGCTTCGAAGGGAGACGGGTCGGCGTAGCGAGGCCACGCACTAGGACACCGTACCGCCCTTCGGCCGTGCGTACGCAGCGGGGCAAACAGCGGGTGAGCGTTCGCCTTGGGCGCGAGGCGCCGTCAGCGAAGTCCGACGAACCCCCGACTGACGGGAGTCGACGGACGAAAAGATAGCGTGGCTCACCGTTTGCTGTCCCGGAGAGTATCTGACCGCTCCCGACGCAGCGCGCGAAAACCTCCCAGGGGTCCCCGCGTGCGGCGCCACAGTCAACATCCGCTACCGGGTGAGGGAGTTATACGTCACTCCGCCCTTCCCAGCGCGGCAGACAGCAAGGAGGGCAGACATGTCGGGACATGAGAACGGCAGAAAAGGCGGGAAAGCCCGCTTACAGGCAGCGGGCCAGCCTCAATTCCCACAACTTCCTCTAGCCAATGTCCTCTTGGAGCGCAACATCGCCATTCCCCAAACGCTTGTGACTGTAACTGACAACTGTACCTCGCTCCCACTTCTCAATTTCAGCTTTTGTTGCCCTCAAGTGCTTCCTCGTGGCATGTTCTTGGCCAGCGTATCCAATGCTGAAGAATTCGAAATAGCGGCTTGATTTACTTCAGTCTCCTGTAGCTAACAGCGTCTCTTCTATGCCGAGTCGTTTCTCGAAGATGATTGCACCCGACCTCAATCCTGCGCAAGCCAACGACATTCATCACCTTCTCGCGTCGTATACCGACATTTTTGATTTCGACGACAGACCTCTAGGGCAAACATCCACCGTTCAGCACCGTATAAGCATTGGTGACGCCAGTCCCATTCGCCGACACCCTTATCGTGTCTCCCACACTGAGCGCAAAGTTATCCAAGAGGAAGTTGACAAAATGCTCAACAAAGGTGTCATAGAACCATCAAGTAGTCCTTGGGCTTCCCCTGTCATCCTTGTGAAGAAAAAGGACGGTAACTGGCGCTTCTGCGCTGACTATCGCCACCTTAACAAGATCACGCGAAAAGACGTATACCCGCTACCACGCATCGATGACGCGTTGCACTGCCTGCACGGCACTACGTACTTCTCGTCCATTGATCTTCGGTCCGGCTACTGGCAGATTTTTGTCAATGAGATGGACCGCGAGAAGACGGCCTTCATTACACCAAATGGTTTATACCAATTTAAGGTGATGCCTTTTGGACTATGTAATGCCCCTGCCACATTCGAACGAATGATGGACTCTCTCTCGCGTGTTTATAAGTGGTCTACTTGTCCCTGTTACCTAGACGATGTGATAGTCTTTTCATCTACTTTCGATAGCCACCTGACCCGTCTCGCTGCAATTCTCGCAGTCTTCAGAACAGCTGGGCTACAACTAAACTCCAAAAAATGTCAATTTGGCTGCCGTCGGATTACCATTCTGGGCCATCTTGTAAACGCCGATGGCGTGCAACCAGATCCTGAAAAGATCCGCGCTGTCCGTAGCTTTCCGGTGCCCTGTTCTATATGCGACGTCCGGAGCTTCATCGGCTTATGTTCCTACTTTCGTCGTTTTGTGAAAAACTTCGCCGACGTTGCCAGGCCACTCACAGACTTGCTGAAGAAGGATACCACATTCTAATGGGGCCCTGAGCAGGCTCAAGCGTTCACCGCTCTCATCGGCTGCTTAACTACGCCCCCCATACTTGCCCACTTTAATCCTTCTGTTGCCACAGAAGTTCGCACCGACGCCAGTGGCCACGGTATTGGCGCAGTTCTCGCTCAGCGGCACCTCGGCAGACAGTGCGTGATAGCTTACGCCAGTCGCCTGCTTTCTCCCCCTGATAGGAATTATTCCATCACCAAAAGAGAGTGTTTAGCTTTAGTTTGGGCCATCGCCAAGTTCCGGCCATATTTATATGGTCGCATGTTCTCCGTCGTTACGGACCACCACGCCCTCTGCTGGCTGACTTCTCTGAAGGACTCGACTGGACGTCTAGGTCGCTGGGCTTTGAGGCTTCAAGAATTTTTCGTTTAGTGTCAGCTACAAGTCTGGCCGTTTGCACAAGGACGCAGACTGTCTTTCTCGTCATCCGGTGGACCCTCCTCTAATCCCGTTGCGACTGACCTTGAGAGCAGCGTGATGGCGTTTAATGATATCAGCGATATGCACATTGAACAACGACGGGATGAGTCAGTGCGCACTATCATTGACGCCATCCAGTCTGACAGCCATGACGCCGAATCCTGTATGTTCATGCTGAATGACGGCATCCCCTACCGCCGCAACGTCAGCACTGAAGGCCCTGAGCTTCTGCTTGTCATTCCCCGTCATCTACGGCCTGCCATACTTAAACAACATCACGACGTACCAATAGCGGGACACCTCAGTGTTTCCCACACATACGACCGCGAGCGACGTCGGTTCTTCTGGCCAGGACTGTACCGCACCGTGCGTTGATATGTCGCCACTTGCGACCTCTGCCAGCGACGGAAAAGACCTTCTTTGCTGCCAGCTGGACAGCTTCACCCAATTGAAATCCCCTCTGAACCATTTCATCGCGTGGGACTCGACCTTCTTGGCCCTTTCAACGACGACACTGGGAAATAAATGGATCACCGTCACCGCAGATAATGTGACCTGTTACGCGATAACAAAGGCCATGCCAACTAGTTCCGCCCCTGACGTCGCAGATTTTCTTCTTCATGACGTCATCTTACACCACGGTGCACCCCGGCAGCTGCTCACAGACCGCGGCCGCTCTTTCTTGCCCAAAGTTGTCGACGGCCTTCGATCGTGTGCTACAGCGCATAAGCTATCTACCGCCAACCACCCACAAACTAATGGCCTAACTGAACGTCTCAACTGCACGCTCACAGAGATGCTTTCGATGTACGTCTCCGAAGATCATCGTGACTGAGACACCACGTTGGCCTATGTAACTTTCGCATATAATTCATCTCGACATGACACCACGGGATTCTCACCTTTTTATCTTTTGTATGGTCGTGACCCCATATTGCCATTTGAAACAACCTTACCTCTCAAGCCATCTGCGTGAGAGTTTTTGCTCGCGAAGCCATTGATCGGGCTCACATGGCTCATCAAGTTGCCCAGTCTCGTCTCACCAGGTCACAGGATATGCAAAAAGCCCGCTACGACCACCGGCATCGTAATATAACGTTTGCCCCAAGTGACCGCGTGCTCCTCTGGTCACCGTGTCGCTGTGTAGGTCTCTCCGAAAAACTTTTGTCTAGATACGCAGGACCCTACTTAGTCTTACGTTAAGTTAGCGGCGTCAACTACGAGATAGCGCCATTTGCTCGGTGGGTTTGTAAGAGCCAACTATTCATTTCGTTCCTCTCAAACAAATAAGCAGTTCCATTTATGGCATATTCTTTTCATAGAAGTTCAATTTCGATAAGCAACGTCCCCCACACATCACGCTCGATTTGAGAAGTGGCATAGAAACACACTTCGATGCTGACATATCTGAATTGAGACACTGATGTTAACCCGGATTATTGTTGGCGAGCTCAAAATGCTCTATCAGGCAGCCACCGTCGAGTTTGACAGGCTTTATTGCTCCGTTAGCAATCTGCACCGAAAATTGAAGTGTTATCATAGCCAGTGCTGGTGAAACAGCAGCAGTAACATGAAAGTAGCTAACGTAGCTTGTCAAACATCATAAAACAAACACACACGACGTTTGTTGCCGCGGGATCTTGTTTGAGTAACATGAAACTGACAACCACTCTTAGCAGCTTGCATGCCAAAGCACATTCATGTGGCTGCATTGTTTATTTTGGTTATCTGGCTCAGACAAGTAATACAAATAAGAGAACAAATATAAAATATCCTTAGCTTAGTGAGGCCCAAAATGCTCGTTCAGGCAGCCACTGTCGAATGTGAAGTGCCCCATAGTGAAATAGCAGTAGTCGGAGCACACTTTATGATTCTGTTACTAAGAAAATAACAAATGTACACAAAAAGCGCACACACAGTTAACGCAGATGTGAGTAAAACTATTAGGAGTCAGTTCACAAGCAGCTGTGCCTACTTTATCGTACTTTTTTTTAATGTACATATTGGCTCTGTTGCCTTCACTGTCATAGCAACTTTTTAGTAGGGACATATCACAACAATCGAAAAGCAGCGCTAAGCTGTGTTGTGAGAAAGCAAGCCGAGCGCTGGCTTTGCACAGCAGTCGAGCACAGCAGGCATTCTGCAGCTGGCGTGTGCAGTGAGCGAAGAGTTGTAAGCCACACAGTGGTACGAATTCATGCCAAGCTCCCTTGTAACGGCACCAATGTATCAGTCATAATTTTATATTAGCACTGAGGCTAACATTAAGGAAACAAACACTGCTCCCAAACGCCTGACCGTTAATAATCCAATGACATTCTTCAAAGCAGCGCGTGTTAATCAATGATTGTTAGAATTGGTGGAAAGCAATCAATCGACGGTGCTACAGAAGACACGAACGACGCTGCTCGAAGCTTGGCTATCTTAACACACTGCCACCACCGTTCGGTTGTTTGCGCGCTCAGCTAACAGCAACGAATCTTTGCGTTCGAGCTTGTTGCCACAAATCGTTTCTGTTGAGAAACTCGTAAGTTGGTTTCATTCGCGTACGCTTTTCTCATTTATCCTGATAACGGTTTTGCATCATCACTTTGCCGACAAGAAACAAAGGGGCACAATACACAAATACACCCGCTGCTCACAGTACCGTATTTACTCGCATAACCCTCGCACTTTTTTTGCCGGAAAACCGATAAAAAGTTGGGGTGTGAAAGAATTACGCGGGGAAAACTTTCTACGAAAACAAACAGAGCGAAAAAGAAAACGAAGTGGCCGCAAGTCGGGATTCTAACACCAACTAACAGCAAGCTTTAAGAAGTACTAATTAAAACTTACCTCAACAATAAAAGCAGAGGTTCAACACAAGACAAGATTAAACTGAGACACAAAAAGTGGAAGCAAATAGTCGAGAATTAAAGTACCATATGCAAAGCTTGCGGACGTTGCAGGCGTAGCGGTAGCGTTCGTCGCTCAACAGGAGCCCTCAAAAGGTAAGCAAGAGACCTCAGTATTGGGCTGATGGCTATTTAACAGAATTGTCCGCAGTTTCCTTCTTAAGGGGGGAGGCTACCCTGGAGACCGAACTTTTTTATTTTTTAAGATATCTGGATGAAACTTTCAGGGGTTGTTCACTACAATAAAGCTAGCACAACTGCTAAGTTTCACGAAGCTGTGTTTCTTAGTTCCAGAGTTGTTGAGGTTTAACTGGGTGCTTCACATGGGTGCCTGAGGAAGAGTCGTGAGAAATCCCAGGACATAGTAGAAAGCTGAAATTCATTGTGGTCATTCCTTGATAGCTATCCCAGGGCGCTACAAAGCCTTTTTTTTTAATTCCCCCCACCCCCAAAAAAAAATTTTCACGCAACTTTGAATTTGATGTAACCAGTAATGACCAGATTCATCAAAAATTAATTGTTTATTATAAATTAACAGCACCAATTTTCAAAAAAAGGAGCTTGTTACGCCCTTTCAAGGTCATTCAGGAACAGAATAAAAAAAACGGCACACAAATCTGATGAACGGTTTTCGAGTTCTTGCTTTCCTCAGCACCACAACTAGCAAAAAAATCCGTTCTGAGAAAACAGGCCGAGAAAGTTCAAAACACGTGTTTTCTTCAAAAAGCTCCAGCACAGTAGCTAGAAGTGTCCTGGCGCACTCTTTTCTTCTTTTGCCTGGCCTCCATCTTCTCTTGGTGTCTTTTAGAATTCTTTTTTAGGCGTAAAGCGTCTTTTTCACGAGCTCGCCGGATGGCCAGATGACCTGGTTGAAGTCCAATGGAGTCCGATATCACTTGGGTTGCTTTGCAGCAGCCGGCATTGTAGCGCAGCACTGCTTCATGCAGTGCTGTTTCTACCGCGATCAAGGATGAGTGTTGTTCCTTCGGCATCAGAGACCACAGAATGGAATGGAATGATTCTGATGCATTTTGCGTCTTTGCTCCCAGGCAGCGCTGTAGAAGCGACTTTTGTGACAGTCTTTCGTAGATGGGCAGCATAGCTGCAGCGACATAGTCCGGTAGGCTGTGTTTATGTTTTGGCTGTGGCTCACGCTTTGCCTCTGCAGCTCTATGGCGGCACCACGATTGAGCCCCCTCTGGGCAAAGTTCATGGTGAGGGTCCTGGTCAGTCGATGTAACGGAGTGATATGTTGCCATCACTGCACGCTGCATGGCTGTTAGGTCAGTTGAATTGTTTCTCAGGGCCCAACCATAATATCCTGTCAGCTTTTCAATGAGGGCTTTAGTCAGCTTCCCCTTCCCACTCAGTGGCTTATCACTTTTCTGCACAATGTTTCGAAGAGCACTTCCAATCCTTTTCTGAACATGGTTCTGACATTCTTCTTTTACAATTGGCACTAGCCCGTACACATTCTCTTCTGTGAGGGCAGCGAAGGTACGGCTGTCTTCGTCGGACACAAGAGTGGTGTACCGCAGGCCATGCTTGGATACAGACCGCCCAAAGAGAGTCAAGCCTGCCTCCACTTCCATGCTTCCCGATTTTGCGTCTGTGTTTTTCTGGCAAATGTGGTGCTTCTGCCAGCTTTTGTATGCTGCATCTCCAGGTTTGGGCCCTGTTTCGCATCCAAGGCAGTGGTTTGAAAGAACTACAGCATCCAAGATGAGACCTGTAAAGAAGTCAATTACCGATCCCACTCCGATGTGTGACCCCGCTTATGCCATGTGCCATCGTACACTACGGTGATGTCCTTGCAGAAGCTGGGGTCCATTTCTTTATATGTTTTGATCACTGCTGTGGCAGAATCAGCATAAAACTTCTCCAAAGCGGTGGCCTCTGGCTTCCTGAATGTCTTTTTCAAGTGCTTTTCAAACGTCTTGTGGTGAAGACCTCTGTAAGAGACGTTCATGGCAGCCCAAAAGTCATTAAGAGCTGTTTGCCCCTTGCCTATTTGCTTTATAGCCATTATGGCGCGAACATTTACATCGAAGGCCTGCGTCCCCTTTTTGCGGGGTGATGTCCATAATTTATCGACGGTGCCACAAGAGGCGCACACGACTTCAAGTTTTGTTGCAAGTCCAAGCTTGGTGCTCTCTCGGACAGTCATAGCACCTTTCAAACATTCTTTGCACACTGTGCGGCTGAGCACGACGTTAAAGATGTTCATTTAAACGAGCGAAAAATGTTCGCCCTCACTTGTCACTGCAGGTGCAAGAGCCGGCTGCATCAGTTGAAATTTCTTCTGCGTCGCCGGCGTAGACTCGAGTTCAGCGCGAACGGCGTCTTGACGTTTCGCATTCGCATCGATTTCTTCCTTCGTTAGGAAACGCGTCCGCAGATGAAGCGACGGTCCACTCACGCTCGATGGCGGCACCGATTCAGACGAAGTGCTGGGTCCGGCGATATCAGAAGCACTCGGTGTCACGCTCGATGGCACCGATTCAGACGAAGTGCTGGGTCCGGCGATATCAGAAGCACTCGGTGTCACACTGGATGGCATCGATTCGGAGCACGTGTCGAGCCCGGCGATCTCGGAAACACTCGGTGCATTTGCGGCTCCAGCCACACTCGATGTGTCGGATTCTCGACTGGCGACAGCCGACAACACAGTTCCGTCGCTGCAAGCGTCTACGCAGTCGGCACCCGCAGCAGAATAGCGGAATTTCGATGATCGTACAAGCCGCATAGCGCGCCTCCGCGCACCGGACTTCCGCACTGACTTCGGCTTCGTTGCCGGCATCGCCCGCAACAACAAAGACGAAAGGCACAGAACTAGTGCAAAAAGAAAAAAAAAACGAGAGAAAATGATCGAAAAGATAGCACAAGGCGAAGAGCGGCTCGTAAGCAGACGTCTGTCGAGGCAGACGGAGCAGAGAGCAACAACGAAGCGAGCGCGCTGGACGCGCCATCGAGAGGAGCGACCGCCCCCGCTGCTGCACAGCAGCCAATGGCGGGCACGCTTTCTCCCGCGAGATATGAATGTGCTGCTCCAGCCAATCAGCGCTCCGCATCGCATCGCGGGAAAACGCCAATAGCATCTCAACTGTGCTGCCGACGCCATTTTGCAAGGCGGCGAACGAGAGAGAAAGAATTCACGGTCAAAACAACATCAAGGTGGCGCGAGACGACCGCATGGTCCGGGAATGGCGTGCGCGCGAAGTTTGGTTTGATTTCGGGATTTGCGCCTGTTTTGGACGCCGCGGCGGCCTCGAAAATAGTATTTTTTTTGCACTTTGCGGTTGAATTAGGTGCTGATAATTACAGAATAGGTAGTTTATGAGAAATACAACCAAAAAATGTGGTTTTTCAAAAACCGACTTTTTCGCAATTTTTCGGTTTTCAAGGGCCGCGTCCCCCCTTAAGAAATAAAGTTTACCATCAATCCCAAGGGCCTACCGGCGGCCCTGTTGCCGTTCTTTAGTGCATTATTTATCACTTGCAACTTGAAAGCAGCCGTACAGCTTTAGTATTGCCTCATAACTTGACAAGGTTACCGACGCAACATACAAAACACGCCGCAACGCGCACTGGCCACTTCGGCTTCACTTGAGTTGGATTGAATCTCTGTGCAATAGTACGCTTGATGCTTAAGAGATGGTGCCAGATGACGTGCACTATCATCATCAGTGGCTGGAAAGAGCAGGCGACATTATTGCAGCAGTTTTCGGGGGTGCAATAATTACTCGAGGACAAAAAGAAATCGTATTTTTGTTGGGCGATGTGGGAGGTGCGAGAATTGTGCGAGTGCGAGGATTACACGAGTAAATACGGTAGATACCAGGCTTTAGCAAACTCTCCTCGTCATAACTTCACTTAGGCGCAAATCAAACATCATAAAACAAATACACACAATGTTTGTTGCCGCGGGATCTTGTTTCCAGACGAAGCACAACGCAGCGTCATTTATGTTCGCTGCTATCTCTGTTCGCCGACTCACGGCTCAGAACAAACACACGCGGCACAAATTGTGTATCGTAAACTCACAGTAATATTTCTAGCATGACATACCACCAAACAAAATTCGAATTCACTCTGACGAAGGGAGACGCACACAGTCAACGGGACTCGGCCCAGTTCGAAGCGAGGGCGGCCATGTTAGGCATGTTCTCCGTAGGCTGGGACTGCGGCTAAAGTGTAGTCCGGCGCATCACGTCACCTGAAGTGCAAGTCTACTGGTGGAGGCTCGTGTACATCCGCCTTTGAGCGGAAAATTCCCCTGCCTTCTTTAGTTGTACCCGACTGTAGATTTATGGATAAATTCCATTATGAAAAATATGTGACCGGATAAATAGGTTATCAGGATCTCTTCAACTTTGTTTAAGAGGAGTTAGTCACATTTTGAAGGTTTTCACTGTTGGCTGTTAAGCTGCTGATTTTTTCTGCTGAAAGTGGAAGCTCTCATTGACAATCAAATATGCCATAATCCCATTGCCTCACCGAAAATTCTGTCCGTCAGATCAGTCAAGAAGAGTGTGTAAACAAAGACACCCACCCTGAAGGCCCAGCAATGCTCCTTGCGAAAGTTCGGAGGTGCCTCGACGTAGAAGTAGGGCAGAAAACCGTGTACATGGCAGAGCACACTGTGCCCATCATCAGTGACGCCAAACATGCGCACGATGGGGATGGGGCCACGGCTCATTCCAGGCATGCCCGGCAGCGGCTCACCCAAGTAATGGTCCAAGTCTAGCTGCTGGAACTCGAGGCTGCGTGCCAAAGGATCCCATGGTGTATCCAGAGGAGGCCTTGCCCACCGCACGCTCGTGCACACGTCGGCTGGCCCAGCTGCAATCGAAGATTGCTTTTCATGTGACTTCCCCATTGCTTTACGCAAATAGAAATTGAAAACTACAATTAAATACTGGGGTTCCGCTTGCCAAAACCACAGTATGATTACGAGGCATGTTGTAGCAAGGAACTCTGGGTTTCTTGTGTTCATGTCCGCACACCCTGTTTTTCAAATAAATACGTACAAACTAAGACCTTGGTTACTCTGAATGCTGGATTTGTTTCGACGACCTAAGGTTTCATTTATGTACACCCAAACTCAAGTACGCAGGTGGTTTACACATTTTGCCCCTAGTGAAATATACCATTCTGGTCAGGATCTAAACCTATCATGTACTTTGTAGCGTAACTAATCAGCCACTAAACAGCTACGATTAGTAAACAAAAAAGAATTATCTATAGAGGCAAAAGCTTCGTACAGTACATCTAGTGTGAAGGTGGCCTTGAAAAAAATTTTGCCGTAAGCATAGACCGGTACAAAAAACAACATGTCAGCTCTTAAAGTGTGGCTCGGGCCATGCATGCAGTGCATTAGCTTCATCTCTGCAGAATTTGCGTGACTGAAAAATCCAACTTTCACTGAATGCGATGGCAATAAACTGGAATAGAAAGTAAGCCAATCAGCTTACTTCTATGGTATCCAACCTGGCATAACTCAACAATACACTGGCATCAGGAGACGCGGACGCAGCAGGAAGAAAAGCGAGCTTCTTTGGCTTCAAGACAGAGCAGCGAGAACAAAGCACACATGAATGTATGAGCCCAAAACAACAAAAAATTAACATGTGGAGGTACTCTCAATGCGAAATGGGTTCACCTAGTGAACTGTCCACATTGGGGGCCGCAGAGTAGCTGGAGCACAGAAAGCAGCATGCGCTCTGTTTGCACTTTTTCCCCCAACATTGTTTTGACATCACGAAGCTTTCGCAATTTTCAACACAAGGAAGAGAGACGGAAGAACTTCAATGCAATCAAAGCTGGCTCCGGATATTCGCATTTGGGAGCACATCTTGGAGGCCCAGCAGAAACTCTGATCCCGTTAACTCTTCAATTAGGTTTAATGCAGCGGCCCGCCAATAATACCTGCAAAGGTAGGTGCACAATTTTCGCATCATTCTGAGACATGTGGGAAATGTAGCTAAAACTTCTTGAGTGTCCTGTCAGTGCACATTTAGCCAACTTTTTTATCACACTGAGAGTATGCTGGCAGGTTCTGTGCATTGATGCCACGAGCTCGATGATGTCATGGCTCACGGTTTTTTAGAGTATCGGAGTGCACATTGTCAAATTGGACACGACTATGGGGACGCATCAAGAATAGATCCCCTAGGTTGTCCTAAAATTGCAGCAAAGATAAAGTACCATGAGACTCCTAAAGTTTGGCTCGAGACATGTGAGCTGCACCCTCCCTTCATGTTTACGCATTCATGTGAGTAATATTTAATCATTCCCATTTGTGTGCTTTGGTCTACTAACGGCTACGGGGTACCACAGAAAACGCGCGTGATGGAAGGCCCTAAGCTAGAGTTTAGTGGATTTTGTGGAAAGCTGAATGGGTATGTGAAGCCAGAGGAGGCCTTATAAGCACAAAATGTGATGCGACCCACCAAGCAGCTCATCGGTTTCTGGCATGTGGTTTCCATCACTATTGCACTGCCATTAAAGCTTTTACCTAAAAGCCATTTCAGGCTTTACTTGAACTGTAGAGCTGAATATTCATGAACTAACCATAAACTGCTACATAAACTGCAAACTACACAAACTACCAATGTCATAAAGGATGGCATTCGATCATTCTTGAGCATCTGGGGTTCCCTAAAAAAAACATTAAAATTGGTGAGATTATGTTTTCACGGGGTTCTTTGGAGGTTTTAAACACATTGGTCTTTACGAATATGTGCCACGGAAAAGAAAGGACTTCGCTAAAAAAACATTCGCTTCGATCTCTCTCTTGAATTAACCGTTTCACAACATTTCCATTCATGAGGCACCAACTTGTCGACCTTAAGTTTGTTGTCCTCATTGCCTGTCACCATATCTTCAATCAGCCTGCAACCAGGCACCATAGGAAATTTGTGTTATGCATCAAAGCTTAGCAATGGTCGTCTACAGAGCAATTTATCTAGTTTTTGAAAGTGGTTCATTATAATGTAAAGGAAACAGGAGGAACCTAATGTGCCTGCACGCTATAAGTATTTTTCAAATTGAAAAAATGCCTCCCTATATAGAAGAATGCCATACTTTGTAAAATAGTTTAACATTAACGCAGAACATTTTACACACAAGGTGACAACAAACACTCTTGAATTACAGAACCAAGGCACTTATTTTTAAGGTACAGAATGTACAAATTTGTATATTAATATTGTAAAATTGCATTAAGCAGACTAAGCAGCATGGCAATTTTTCTCACGAACTCCACTGAACAGCACCCCAAAACATGTAGGTGTGTGTACACTCATCTTTGTTTTCTTCTTTTTTCACAAAAATCAAAAAGTCACAGTTTCAGACAAAAGGCAAATCAATTTGGCCAGTGAAAATTCACTGACCAAAATATATTAAACAAGTAAATAAAGTAAGGTTGGTAGCTTTATCAGTCATACATGGTGCAATAAAGGTGCACTTGCTAATAAGATCAATGAGCACAGTGTCACATCCACACAGGCAAGCAGATCTTACTAGCACTAAGAGTAGCACAGACGGGAGTAAAATTGCATTAGTCTGCTCATCCGAAAACTTTTAAATAACCCAACGCTAAAAAAAGTATGCAAGAAGATAACACTCAGGACATGATCAGCCACCTTGGTTCGCTGAACTTTTGCACCTGCCGAAGATTAGCTTCAAGATAAGGGGCTTAAACCTCCTGCGCACTGCGTACAGGTTGGCTGACTAGAAGAGGAAACATGCACTCACCTTACATCATTATTATTACAGTCAACAGTAACCATTATATTTATCGTCATAATTTGCATAAGTGTACACATACCAGGGGCGTAGCCACAATTGAGTCCCCCAAAACAAAAATTGGCCCCGTACCGGCATGTAATCTGCAAATGTCGTCGAAAGACGATAGTCTTCCGTGCGGAGAGAGTGAACAAAACATTTATTTGATGTTCTGTACAAGAAATTCGATGAATGGTATTCTGGAGGCGCTGCGTTAGAGTACCTCGAGCATGCAGCAGAGGCGAACGAGCGCATCAAGTCACGTCACACGTGAGACATGATCGCCATCTGGCAGTTTTTTTGGAAAACGCCTGGCTCTGAGACAGGTGTGCGCACCCGTCTCAGAGGTGATAAGGGGTAGAACGCAATGCGACGGGTAGGTGCCACCACCGTCTAGTCTTAGCAAAGCGTTGGATACACTCGCCTTTTCTTGCAAGCGAGGCATGGTCAGTGCAGCGTGATAAGCGCTATGGTGCTTTAAATTACTTATGTATGCCTTTTCTAGTAAAAAGTGCACAGGCAAAATACATACGTGTTGTTATGCTACCCCAGACATGCGCAATAATTGCTTTTTCATTGGCAATCGCACAAGTATGAACCCTAAATCTTGAGCAACGATGGTGGGCGCTGCGGATGGGGTCGGTCGTTTCAAGTACCCGGTGCCATTAAGAGTGGACAGACAGACAGACCAAAAGTTTTGCGTCGAAGGTCCCCAAGAAAGACTATAGTCTTTAAAAATATTTCTGACTACACACCCATGACACCTACATACTTTCAATAATTCTGCCACTCTGCAGAGTGCTAGATGCCTAGTTTGATATCTCTGCTCAGCGTCCACCTCTCCTTCTCCCTCCCCACTTGCAATTGAGAAGACGTACACACCAAGGTTCAATCCTGTTCAGCTTCCAATGCAAGCTTCACCTCAAGTTCACAACATATTGCACACGTACATCTTACTGCCGTTGAGACCTTACAATGACAGTGATGGCAGAACTTTCGCCTTGAGCATCACTGCAATTTACATCAAAATGTCAAAAAGTTGCAGAAGAAAAATGTCCTTGAAACAACAAGACTTTTTTTTTTTTTTGATTTTTGCTCTCTCTAGTGTAGAGCCATCTCCCTCGCCAATGCGAACCATGTGTTGAAGCCACAAGCACAACATAATTTGGTTTGCTGTTGTAAAGAAACTTTACAGGACATATATCAACATTGTGCATGAGAGATATCACGATAAACTCGAAAACAAAGGGGCAAGCCTATTCCCCCCCCCCCCCCCCATATCATGACATAACAATATCAGGAACGAAAAGAAGCATACATTTAGGAACAAACATAAGGTGACAAATTTTCTGATAAACAAATAGAATCATCTTATGCACAACACGATTGCATAAGAAACCATTCTTGTAGTGAAGAAGTAGTGATACTGAAAGAATTCTGCTGTCAATAAAACAAAATATATTATATCAACCCTTACCGTGCCAACCTGTGCATCAGTTCAATGCATTTGACTAAGAGCCACAGCTCTGCTTTTTATTACGGTAAATTCATTATTAACTAGTGCTTATCAGGTTTGTCCGTAAGTGTCTTTGTTACATCACAGCACTGTTGAAATGAGGAATTAAATAAGAGCAGTTTAAAAGATTCTGAGAGTAGTCAATCTCAGCGGCAAAACTAACAGCACTGCCCTCCTGTGTCGCTAGATGTGTGTATATATTTGTGCTCAGGCTCTGGTAACAAGTTACGTAAACAACAGGACTAGTAGGTGTAGATCCATGACGTCTTACATCTGGAAATAATTCTCCACTGAAAGGATGTCTTCAAGCACAGATGCATGAACCAAAGACTCAGGAAATGAGGATTGCTGACCTGATCATGCCAAAATTGAATGTATAAAAATACTTGAAGTGTTAATGCACGGTAACTGCACCAATTTTACTTTTCTGAATGTGTTGCATTCAGCAGATTAAGACAGTACTACTCCTGATTAAGCATTTAGGTAGTCTAAGGGCCCATGGACCTTTACATATAATGACAAGCAGGTCCATATGGCCTTCGTAATGTAAAGGTGATTATTGTGTACGTTTACGTATGTATCTGATTGAAAATCACTGCTGCCAATGCAACATCAATATTTATGCTTACACGCCAACACATTCCTTAACCTCCTAGGTCACTTAGTACCCAATCGAGTACCGTTGTTTTAAAGGCTACAGATCATCACAGTTCAATATTCGCGTGTCCAAACTTGTCTCAACACAAAACGGATGAGTTGCTATCGCGAAGCGCTGAGGAGTGGTGCCGTGTGTCTAGTCATATTTGCAAAACAAACGAACGAAAATGATTGAGCACTGCACAAGCGCTAGAATGCGTATAGCGCGAGTGCTCGTCTGCCTCTTTGTGATAAGTAAAAGCTTTTTTTCTTAGTTGTAGCGTAAACGACATCGTCTATAGTGCATTCTTTTATCTGTGGACCCCTTGTAGATTACAGTGAGAGTATTTTCAGTCTGATATTTTTGTTGCATTAAATCTTCGAAGCTTCAAAATATCAGGAGTACGCATATGGGTACCATTAGATTTTAAGACAATAGTTCAATTTTTGAATTCATAATTTTTCTGCGTTTATTTTTAAGGGCAGGGGGTCAAATGATACAGTTTTGCAAAAGCTTTTTTCGTTGGCACATTCCTGGGACTGAGGAGGTTAAACTAGCACACTAATAGACTTATTTGGCTGATACACCAACACATCTACCAGACCAATACAATAACAGACTAAAAGACCAATAAATTAATAGAACTTTTCTTTTGTGCCTGAATGTTCACCAAGAAAGTTTTGCACAGTGTAATCTTGGTACCCAGTCATCCCTCAGGTGTACATTACAGGACAGCCTACTTTTGACAACTCAAAACATGTATGCGAATAAAAATTAGATGCAGGAACTGATGATGCCACCAAGCAAACTCACCAACGGACTCCTGGGAATCAACGTCGTCCATCGCCTGCTCCTCGCTGAGCTGCTGCTCCATGAGCGCCAGCTCTGCTTCAAAATCCATCGGCTCGTCGTCGTCGTCATTCTGCTTGCGCGACTTCTTTGATCCACTCTGCTGTGAGGAACTCAGTCGCCCCGACTGCTTCCGCTTGTAGTCCATCCTCGATTACAACGGCACAAGTTGTGGAACAGGCAGCCCTGCATAATATCCCGCACATTGCACCACCTGTCACAATGCTGCAACGGTAACCATCAGTCATCGTTCACATTATAAGCCTAATACTGCAGGTCACTCCCGCCAAACTTCTGTTATCATGGCTGTGCACCATCTGGCTTTGCTTTATGCCTGCAAATCTCTGCATCAAAATTTTCTGGATGTCCATGGGTGAAATTTCCCTTCCTTTGGTTATCCATCTTGTCATTAAGAAGTGACACTAATGATAAAAATACTGATTTCAAGAACCAATTGTCAACAGGGCACAACTGCCACAAGCATGTCCCTCACCAAAGCTGAAAAATGTGAGAGTGAGCAGATCAAAACGTAAACCAAATATTATGTTGACAAACTTGAGCAAGCAGCAAAAGTTCTAGAAACAGTGCCATCAAGCAACTGTGTTTGCCTTGACAGTGTCCCTAATCAGAGCGAAGCTTTGCAAAACAGCTGCAACATAAAGCAACATCAGATGCAGGTGTGTTTGCCAGTTCCAAACTTTGGTACTACAGAAGTGAACTGCATTGAACCAGTAGCTGTTAAATATCAGAAGGAAACAAGAATGCTTACACGACAAATATAGAGAAGGAACAAAAACAGCGCATCGTGTATCATTCCTTTGAAATCCTCATCGTACAAGCACTGTTTTTTTTTTTTTTCGTTTAGTAGTAAAGCTGGCTGACACTACTTGGAAAGAATGATTGAAAATTTCAGATATCACATTGTGGGTTTTAACATTTGAAAGCAACACATGGCGCTGTAGTAGCACTTCCAGAACTTAAAATAAAAAAAAAAACGGTGGATTTTCAAAGCGCTCCCATACCAGTCCTGGTACCACATTGAAGGAATGCGGCTGGGAATCAAACCTTCATATTTTGTCAACGTGTGACCCCAGGCAAACTGCAAATTTATAATTTTCTGTACTTGGAGGATTAGGTGCAGTTATGAATAAAAGAATAGAATAACATTCTACATCCGAAAGCGAGCTTTCACATGAGGCAGCACAAGCCGCAATTAATTATCATCCACCTTCGTGATGCCTGCCGTTAAGCTACTCGTTAGCCCACTTAGTAGTGTGTGTGTAGAGATCGGTCCCCGGATGGGAACGAAACCGGCATCGGCGATCCTTGCAGCTATAGCGGATACGTTTAGTTGAACAACATTTTCAAATATGAAATGGAACGTCGCACGATCATCTTTCGACAACGTTTGCGCCTTCAAAACTCGTTCGGTCAGATAACACAGTCTACAAGAACGCAGCCACGATTAAGGAACTGTCGTGTGAGGTCAGTCCACCGATAGCCGGCGAAAAGGTAATTGAAAGTTGGAGAGAGGTGAACCGCTTGCAGGACAGAAGACCTATCTATCGCCGCTGCCCTGTGTAAGGTTACTCTGAAAAGGCCCTTAATACGAACATCAAAGTGTGGCAGAACATCAGAGTGTGGCAGCAGTGTTTGCGGCTTGTGTGCGCTCCACTCACCCCGTTCTTCCTACCCAGGTCACTGAGATCGGCAAGGCACGTGCGACCAGCTTCCAGTGGACGCAAGCCTACGGCGCATGACCAGCCCACTGCATCACCGTCGAATCATATCATCGCCGGCTGCCCTGCCCTTTCCTGGACAAAAAGCCTACATAACAGAAGACTGCGGCGCATCGTCCCTCAGTGTGGCAGCAGTGTTTGCGGCTTGTGTGCGCTCCACTCACCCCGTTCTTCCTACCCAGGTTGGTGAATTGAACTAGCGTTCTGTTAAACTAGCTTCTTTTGCCGTAAGCACTGCTGCCCTCAGGTTGTTTGTGATAGTCCTTAGACATGCCAACGAACGCTGAGCTGGCGAAAGAAATCGAAGTGTTTCGAGTTGAAATGGCCGAGATGCGCGAAAGTATGAAGTTACTGAATGAGATCTGTGAAGGCGCGAAGAAGGAAAACGAAATTTTGATCAAAGAAAACAAGTCTCTGAAGGTTAAAAACAAGGAGTTGGCTAAACGCCTCAGCGAACTTGAACAGTATTCACGCTCTAACAACGTTGAAATAAGAGGTGTGCCTGTCCGAAAGGATGAGAACTGCCTTCAGATCGTGCAGGAAATCGGGAACAAAGCAAAATGCCCTGTCGCGGCAGCGGACATTTACATCGTTCATCGTGTCCCCGTCAAGAAAGGAATACCACACATAATTGCTCGATTCTGTACGAGAGCCAAGAGGGCCGAATTCTGTGAAAAAGCACGGAAGGCACGTTTAAACACTTCCAACATTGGATTTCAATCTCAAAAAGATGAGCCCATTTTTATCAACGACCACCTCACTCCAGAAAAAAAACGACTGTTCGCGCAGGCTCTGACCCTAAAGAAAGAAAAAAACTGGAAGTACCTCTGGACAGACAACGGTATTATCAAGGCTAGGAAAACCGACAACAGTAAAGTGCACCGCATCGCTGACACGGATGACCTAACAATCATATCGTAGGCCTGCCGACTGATTAAGGAACACTTTTGGTTTCATTATGGCTTCTAATATGCTCTCTTGCACTGAAGCAAAACATCTTCTTGAGCAAACACCCGCATTCTCGCTCGTGCATTTTAACACTCGTAGCCTTCGAGGGCATTATGACGACCTTGTAGCCTTCCTTTCCATTGTCGAACACTCATTTTCCGTAATTTGCCTATCAGAAACGTGGCTGTCGGCAGACGAAGGGCATCTGTATGCTTTGCCAGGCTATGAATCCGAATATTGTCACCGTGTCACAAATCGTGGTGGCGGATCTGCAGTCCTAATAACTTCATCAATACCATACAAACGCCGTCAGGATCTGTTTTTTGACATTAATTGTGAGTCTGTTTGGCTTGAAGTAGAATCTTCTGCTCTGCCATTGAACAATCGTCATACAGTCATTGCATCCATCTACCGTTCTCCCTCATCCTCGAATTCCGAGTTTTGCGTGCAGCTTGAAAGAATCCTTGCTACTCTAACCCTGGAAAACAAAAACATTATTATTTGTGGTGACGTAAACATAAATATCCTTGATACTAACACTCCAGTTTGCTTGGAATATGTTCGCTGTTTTCTTAGTTTTGGCCTACAATCTCTGATTCACTCCCCGACTAGATGTGATATGAATGGGTCTAACACATTAATCGACCATGTACTGTCAAATATCTTTGCTGATTCGAAGTCCGGGGTTATTGACTATTTATTCACCGACCACTATCCTGTATTTTTCTGTCCTGATGCCTGTATTCCCATAAAAAATAAGCATAATACCAAGACAGTATTCAACTCAGCGGAATTTGTTGAGATAGTGCGTAATGCTAACTGGGACTTTGTAGCACAAGAAGAATGTGGCGAGGAAGCGTTTAATGAATTTTCGGCAAAAATAAGCGCATTCATTGCAGAATGCACAACCACAAGTACCGTCATACATTGGTTTCGCACGCCTAGAAACCCATGGATAACACCTGGTCTCTTGCATTCCATATCTAAAAAGGAAAACATGCGAAGAAAATTAAAATCTCAGCCTTCAAACAGCTCCCTAAAAACGCGCTTAAAAAGATATTCAAATCTACTTTCAATGCTGCTCAAGAGGGCCAAACGCGAGTATTATGAAAAACAAATAGATAAGAACGGTAATGATACCAGGAAAAGCTGGCAGCTAATAAAAAAATTCTTGAACAGCAGCGAGACCACATGCTTATCAAAAATAACGGTTGACGGACGTTCCCTTACCGAGCCACTCGATATCGCTAATGCTTTCAGTGATACTTTTGCATCAAATTCCCCCGATTCACTAGTTGACCTTCATTTTCCCATTCTATCTCATTCACCTCAGTCTTTTTATTTACGTCCTACATCTGCAGACGAAGTCTTTCAAATCATGTCACCTCTTAAAACCAAAGGGCCAGGCTTAGATTCCATTCACCCGTCTAAGATAAAGCTCGTGGCACGTGAACTGTCTCCTATTTTAGCTGAAATAATTAACAAATTGTTCAAAGCAGGTGCATTTCCTGATGCTTTAAAGGTAGGAAAGATAACACCTGTTTTCAAAAAGGGCGATCGTTTGTCAACTAATAATTACCGTCCGATTTGTGTACTTCCTTTCTTTAGCAAAGTAATTGAAAAGCTTTTTTACTTGCGTTTGATGTGCTATCTGCTTAAATTTAACCTACTCTCTCCCCACCAATTTGGTTTTCGACCTGACTACTCGACAGAGCTCGCCTTGCTCAGCTTTACTGACCGAATTAAACAAGCCATAGACAATGGATTACTTACTGGGGCAGTTTTTATTGATCTCACGAAGGCTTTCGACACAATTAACCACCGGATCCTTCTGTGTAAACTTGAATCTTTCGGAATTGTGGGTCCCGCTTTGCAGTTCATTCGCAATTACTTAACAAATCGCTCACAGGTAGTTTATGTCAATAACATTGCGTCATCTGCTAAGCCAGTTACCATGGGCGTCCCTCAAGGTTCAATCTTAGGCCCTCTTCTATTCCTACTTTTTATTAACGACCTACCTAGTTCCCTTAATCATACTAACTGTCTTCTTTACGCCGATGACACTACTATTTTTACATCCCAGAAAACAACTGCTGAACTTGAAAGTAGCTTAAACTCCGATCTCTGTAATATTTATCAATGGTGTGTTAACAATCATCTTTATATGAATCCCTCTAAAACTACATTTGTGGTGTTTTCATCCGCACAGAACACATTTCCCTCACCAGTTTCCGTATCTCTTAACAACCATATTATTTCCGTATCGGATCATGTGAAGTTCTTAGGCGTAATACTAGACAAGCATTTGAAATATAACTATCATGTACTCTCAATATTAAAAAAAGCTTCTTTTGGCATTCATGTTCTCATTAAAGCCCGCCCTTATTTTCAGTCACGCATTATTTTATCATTATACTATGCATATATTCATAGCCATCTTTCCTATTGCATTTCATCCTGGGGTAATACATATGCCAGTCACCTGGAGCCCCTTCTACATCTTCAGAAACGGGCACTACGTCTGATCGCCTTCGCTCCATTTCAATCGCCTTCTACGCCACTCTTTATTTATTTTTCCGTGCTTCCAATTAATCTTTTGTTCACTCTAAAGTTAGCTATATTGATGTACCGCCTCATTTATCATGATCTATGTGTTTCAGGGCTATCCACACAACATCTTGTCAATACTAATAACACCAGGTTTTCAGCCTGTCACAATTTCCTTCTCCCTAAAGTGCGTAGCAATTATGGAAAACTAACTCTTAAATTTACAGG
Organism: Rhipicephalus microplus; assembly: GCF_043290135.1. Classification (NCBI taxonomy): domain Eukaryota; kingdom Metazoa; phylum Arthropoda; class Arachnida; order Ixodida; family Ixodidae; genus Rhipicephalus; species Rhipicephalus microplus. The sequence continues at coordinate 123,240,071 of NC_134701.1, forward strand.
TGTATCCGTATGGAACAACATACCACTTGAAATAAAGTTATGTCCCACATTCTATTCGTTTCGCAAAATGTTTAAAGAGTACCTAATCACAAAACGTGTTTTCTAAACTCTGCCGTCGGGCCTTACTCCTAATTTTAGTATTTCTTTTACTCACTATACCACTTGCTGTTGCACAGAACTTTTCTTGCCTTGTTATTATAAAATTTTAACCATTCTTTGTTTAATTCGTACAAAGTGTTTTTCACTGCTTGCTGCATTGTTATTGCAATTTACTTATTCTCTAACGGAGGTCCCCCCGACAGTTTTCTAACTTCGGGACCTCCTCTGTACTGTAGAATTTTATTCATGTAATGTATGCATTCCTGAAATAAAGTTTGATTGATTGAGTTTGATTGGAAACAACACGCATATCAGCCTTCCCAACGAATTTGAGTGCGCATAAGCGCAAGTACCAGAGTCCGTGCTGCGCTGCCGATAACTAAAAAAGTGCGCCAAGATAAACTACCATCGGAAGTTTCGTGCTGATCCACCGAATACCGCGCACCATTCGTCATTTGAAAGTGAAAACCGCACCATTGTTGAATGAAAAAACGCTTAGAAATGTCTTCAGCCTTACCTTTGTCCCGAAGACTGCTGCAACCTTAGATGACGCGATGTACCGGTACGGAAACGCACGGCGAGACTCGACACCGTTTGTAAACAATTTTTGCGGCAGCACCACAGAACGCAGCACGCTGCAGCACGCAAAATTTCATTACGCGGGAAATAGAGCAGCAGTGTTGCCTCCTCTCATGATTACGTTCCCGCTTAGAATGGCGTCTCGGTTTAAGATTGGCTGTTATCTTTTTTTTATAACATTGTTTCAAAAAAGCAGTTCAGCGCTTGGGAAAACACAAAACATACGTTTGGGCATGATGGCCGTCAAATATTAAAGGCCTGGAGACATCGCCGGTTCAATAGAGGAAGTGGACGGTTAGCAAATTTAATCAAGTAAATTCATAAAATGTTAGTCGCCGGCTCAGTTAATATTTTATTGTAAAGAGTTTTCAGCATTTCTAAGCAGCGTGCTACCTATTGTTCAGCACGTATTTTCTGATATTACTGATACCGAAAGAGGACCAGGAAACAACAACAAAAAATTCGGCAGATCCCACGTAGCTGGAAATCCACGTTATGCGAAGCATGCGGAGGGAAGTTGACCGTGTTGCAATTTTTTTCTATTGAGTGACACGTCATGAAATGACGTTTAATATATGTACAATTGTTTCACGCACAGACATTGTTGAGTTGCATATGTTTATATAACCAGTTGTTAGCACTTGCGTAACGATTTCAACTGTAACATGCGCATTAGCAACACCACAAGCTGATATAAAGCGGTGATGCTCGCGAAGATGCTGGCCCTGAATACACCTACATAAATCAACTTCAGCGCATGACACTGAACCACAATGAACGTTAACTCGATTGATATGTCAGGTTTAACGTCCCAAAACCACGCTATGATTATGAGAGGGCTCCGGAAAATTCGAACATCTGGGGTTCTTTAACGTGCACCCAAAGCTGAGTACACGGGCTTACAACATTTCCGCCTCCATCGGAAATGCAGCCGCCGCAGCCGGGATTCGAACCCGCGACCTGCGGGTCAGCAGCCGAGTACCTTAGCCACTAAACCACCGCGGTGGGGCGATGAACGTTAACTCGACGTGACGGCTGTATCGAAGGAGTACATATGTAATGTTTATAAAATTTGGTCTATATGCAGCACTGCAACCACTATAGACGTTTCACAAAGATTAGCGTCTATTTGAAAAGTAGTTCCAAGACTTGGCGTAGCTCTGTGGTAGAAGGCTTGGTCGACTGCGTGCAGAATGCTTGGGTTCGATTCCTGCTTGGACTTTCAAATTGTGAGCATTCGTCAGGGGGTCAACGCTGCCTGTAAGGTTTTTCTTAATGCTGACATTATTCTATGCCTTGATTGGGTCGACGCTACCCATGCAGTGTATTGCTTAGCGCTCACGCGTTAAAATTGCCCATGTGTGTTCTCGTCGTTCCTGGGTAGATAGTAAGTGTCTATCACCTGTGGCCCATACTCACATACCAGCGGCACATACCCACCCGTGGGTATGTGCCACTGTCTGGCGGCAAGTGTTTGGCGACGTGCGCGACGGGATTGTGACGTTATTCATGTCTTGACCAGCGCGTCATATTTGCCGAACCATCTTACCCTCCCATGCTAATTTTGATTAACGCCAAGTTAAGAGGTTGACCACGAGAGCCCACAAACGCAAGTGGATAGATAGATAGATAGATAGATAGATAGATAGATAGATAGATAGATAGATAGATAGATAGATAGATAGATAGATAGATAGATAGATAGATAGATAGATAGATAGATAGATAGATAGATAGATAGATAGATAGATAGATAGATAGATAGATAGATAGATAGATAGATAGATAGATAGATAGATAGATAGATAGATAGATAGATAGATAGATAGATAGACAGACAGACAGACAGACAGACAGACAGACAGACAGACAGACAGACAGACAGACAGACAGAAAGACAGACAGACAGACAGACTCAAAGTCACCAAAGTTTGCTAAGAAATGCTTCGCATTTAAAAACATGCCAGAGTGGAGCTGAGGCTCTCATAACACCCTACCACAGTCTGCCCCCACTTAGCAGTTAACTGCTGGAAACCAACCTGGTACCAGCTGGTTCTGGTTGGTCCCAAGTAGAAACCACTCCAAAACGAGACCAGCTGGAACCAGTAATTCAGGAAATGAAACCAGATGGAACCGTGCACTGGGATTGATCCATAAGTGGAAAACCTTTGCATCAGTTGGTTCGAAAACCAGTCTATCAAAAAATAAAATTGCAGTTTAAAATGGTTGGTTGGTTTTAACGCGAACCAGCTGAAAGCCAATGGGTTACCATTAGGTTCCAGTTTGTCCTCACCAGAAACCACTCCAGTGTAAATGAAACCATCTGGAGCCATGGAGTTTTTGTGTGGAAATGGAACTTGATGAAACACGTGAGCCAGGAAATAGAAACATATATGTGGAGCCAAATGGTCCAGAAATTGAAAAACCCAGAACCAGTTGGTCCTAAAAAAAACCGAGTCGGTATATAAAATGTTCACGTACAAGGCAGAACCTTTTTGTTTGAGCAGAACCAGCTGCATTCTAATAAGCCAACGCCTCCTCGATAAAAAATTAAGCTGACCAGCTAATTGCATCGAGGATTAAATGTGGAGTTCATGCAGTTCAACAGCAAATTTTAACACCAAATATGCTCTTGCCTTTACCTTGGAAAATAAAATTCAAGTTTTCCAGCAGCATATTTCCTTTATAAAATTCCTTGTCCTATGGTTCAAATGTTCAAAATTAGAGCACTTAATGTTTGCTGCTGCTTAACTGTCAAACTCAATAAAAGTCCTACTTACCTAAAACATGAAATATGTGCCCAAGCATGTCTGTAATATTGCTTATTGCAATAGGTTTGTATATATAACACAAAATTTTCAGTTCTGCTAACGTAATATGCAGAATGAACTGTAAGCTTAATCTACAACTGCATTGTATGTATGACCTCCAATGAACACATTCAATGCTTCGGAAAATATTTGGCTGGCACTCACATAGTGTTTGCCCTGAGCCGCTAGTACTGGTGTCACTGGCGCTGGTGTGAGTTCCCAGCTGAACCTTATTGGCCTATGCTGATAAGGTTCAATCAACTTTAGCGGATGGCACCTCGCTGAAGCTGATTTATGTAGCAGTGTCCAGGGCTATCATTCTCGCAAGCACCAGCTCTTCATATCAGCTGATCACTTCAGGTCTTGCTGATACTCATATGTTGCTGTTGGCACTGGCACTATAGCACAAGTGCAAACAACTGGCTATATATAAACATCTGCGACTGTTAAACATATATGTCTGTGCATGCAACATAATTTGTACATATAGTATTTAGCATCATTTCATAACGTGTTGCTCAATGAAAAATTACAACATGGTCACGTTGCCTCTGCATGCTTCGCATTGTCGATTTCCAAGGTACATGGGATCTGCCGAATTTTTTATACCAATTTCTAGCATTTTATAACAAAGTAGCAGTTGACAATTAAGACACATTGTTGAAAGCAACTGCAGAATGGAGTTTTGATAGGCGTCCTAATTTTTACAAAGCTGTTTGATCACTCGTCGAAACCTCACAGCAAGTGAAGTCCGAATGAGAGCTCAGAACGGTCTTCAGAGATAATTTTCTATCAGCATTTCAATTGATTTCTGTGAGGTCCTGGGTGCGTTGTATATCAAACTAGCACAGCCCATTTCTTTTGACCCAATTGTAAACACTGTAGCCAGCACCCCCATCCATAGTGCTTGACTGCAGGTCACGTGTTATTCTTTTGCTCTGCTAAGTTAAGGAATATATGTTGGGAAGTGAGATGTGTATTTCTCTCTTTTTTTTTTCTATACATAAAAACTTAAACCAAGGAACTGGCCAGTGTAAGACTGTGGCCTTGTGAAAGCTTAATGTTTGATTCTTCTTAGCTTTCAAACTCAATAAAAGCTCTACTTGCCCCAAAACATGAAAGATGTGCCCAAGCATGTCTGAAGTTCTTAACATGCTAAAATGTTCCTAACTGAAAAAACTGAAACGGTTAACATACTGATGGAGCTAGCGCATGTGCAATACTTACAAGAAAGCCAATGTTAGTGGCACTGCTGAGAAGCCAACTTGTTTGGAGTAAATTTAAAATTTACACTCGGGTGGTACTCATGGGCCATTTCTTTCTCACTTCATTTCAATACTTAGAAACTGGCATTGGGGACTGCTAGCAATTATGGTGCTCGGCTGCTGACCAGAAAGTCGTGGCTCTGAATCCTGGTCACGGCATTTCGGTGGAGGTGAAACGCTACTGGTCCATGTACTTAAATTTAAATGCATGTTAAACAGCACCAGATGATTGAAATTTCCGGAGAGTCCCTCGTGATCATTTCTTCATTTTGGGACATAAAAACTAAATGGTTATGATGTTAATTAGTTGCACTTTGTACAGCACTTATACAATGCCCAGTGTACATGCCAAATGCACATAAGTTATGCAGTACTACAACAGGCTTGATTCGTCTCTTAAAATTGTGCACATCTGAGGATGACAGCCTTGTGGTTGTGACATATGGTGTGAACATCACGCATTCATCTGTACTCCACAATTATTTTCACTGATTGAATTCCTATTGTATAACTAGGCTTCCTTTATGGCTCTGCTTCTAGTGTAGGCGTAAACTAGTTTTGTAAACTGTTAGTATTTGATCTTTAACTCAGCGATGATGGAATTGCACAGCAATGCAATGCCACAACAGTAATTGACATTTTGCTTCTTCTCTACTTATGCAAGGTTACGATCATTTTTAATCGGTAAATATAGTGGTTCTTTTTCCAACACCCCTCATGCATTTTCCCAAATAAGTATAAACAAGTGCAGACTGGCCATTTTCGTTGTTGCAGTATGTATGCTTGGCAAGTTTCCTGAAAATCTCTTTCAGAAGGTGTTCGAAGATGATTCTTCTGAAACTGTCCTTGCAGACAGCTACCAGGTTCATCAGCATGTCCTTCAATCTAATGAAAATTGCGGACCAACACTGAAAGCAGTGTACCTAATACACTATTTCAAAGGACTAGTTGTTGCTGGGAAAAAAAACAAGTATTTGTAGCATGTCACATATGCACTTCAGAGTGACTGTTAGCTAATGAAAAGTGAAACAGTTGCTCTTGGCTGCATTATAGTGAGTAGATTGGCACGATTTCTGTCTTTGTTGCACCTTTCTTTGTAGCACTGCAAAAATAGATTTCACCCGCTTTGTGAAAGGTATGCAAAAGAGAAGACTATGTCTTGAGCATACCTCTGTTAATTAAAGGTACTGACAACTGGCTAGAATGCGTGATTAAATTCTGGTAAAATTAATAATACCATGAGTTATAGTGACTGCCTTTGCAAATATTCGAGCACTTCAAAGATTTGCACAAGTATTGCAGTATATGAATTTGCTTCAAAACAAATTTATATTACACTAAATTTCAAAGTATTTGAAAGCAACTGTTAAACATAAGTAAACTGCATGCAACCTTCTGTAAGTCCCGCTTCCTACCATCCTCCACCAAGATTTAGCACAGTCTGAAATGCCTCCGTGTACTACCGAGGCCCCGCTATTGCATGATCATGGCGAGAAACCGTAGGTCAACGCGTGACACCCCTCAACTCCTACGTGTGTGGCAGTGGAATTGCAGGGGGTATCGTAGAAAATGCGGAGCTCTAATGCAATTCATTGTGACGCAGCCAATGTCATAGCGTTACAATGACATCGGGATTACATAGCGTTGCAATGACATCGGGCTATGACATCGGGATTACTCCCGATGTCATAGCGTTACAAGAAGTACAATGTACCCCTACGCTTCCGGGTTACACCTCATACACGGACGTAACGAACAATACACCACATCGCACAGCTACATTAGTTTCTAAGCATTTCACTGTCATAGAACACACCCTTCAAAGCACCTCCATCTCACACGTACTTCTCTAATTAGTCCTGTGCTCTCGTTCCAGTAGCAGCCTGTACGTGCTTAACGTTTACAGTGCACCTAACGCCAGGAACGGTGACTTCGGTCATCTATTTGCACAACTATGCAAGTTGGGTGAACACATAGTTATTGTTGGAGATTTCAATGCCCCCCATCCGACTTGGGGTTACGCAACAGAAACGCCTAAAGGCCGACGACTTGCACAGGTTCTTGCGATTCATCGCATGACCCTGCTGACAGAACCTGATCAACCCACTCGCCTAGGTAATATATAGTGTGAGCAGGGACACATGCCCCGACCTCACGATAGTCAAGGGGGTTAGTCACCATTCCTGGTGCAACCTCATAGTGAATCTAGGAAGTGATCACCATATACTAACTACAGAGCTCCAAGTAGCAGCCACGAGTGCCCCAGAGCGCATCATAAAACTAACAAATTGGGATGCATTTAGGCGTAATCGTATAACTACCCATCAGGACTCTCCTTCCTTAGAGGCTTGGATATTACAACTTCAATCCGATTTTCAAAAAGCTACCAAACTCATCGCTGCGACGACAGAAACGCCGGATGTGGACCGGCATCTGCTGTATCTCTGGGATGCCCACAGAGGCATGACACGGCGGTGGCGGCGACAGAAACATAACCGAAAACTTCGTCTCCGAATCGCCCAACTAGCCACTGAGGCACATGACTATGCGAACATCCTCACTAGCAACAATTGGCATAACTTCTGCGATCGACTCAACGGCTCACAAAGTACACCTCGAATGTGGCGTATACTCCGTGCTCTTTTAAATTCCACGCAGACAAAATCACAAACTGCTAACGCAATCAGCACCATTCTTCACAAATCAGAGCTCGACGATACCACTCTGCTGCACAACTTAAAGCAACACTATGTATCCACGGGCCCCCTCCCGCCTACCGTGATTATTCACACGTACACGATACGCCTCTAGATAAGAACATTACAGAAGCAGAGGTTAGGGCAGCTTTGCAAAGCATTAAGCGCAACACAGCACCCGGTACAGATGGGATTGCGTACACGCTTCTGCGTAATTTAGATGACCAGTCCATCGAATATTTAACCGCTTTTTACAACGAACATTGGAACGACGGCACGCTACCACAGGAGTGGCGACACGCAGAAATCATACTTATTCCAAAGCCTGGCAAGCCGCTACCCCTCCAGAATCTTTGCCCTATATCCTTAACTTCATGTGTAGCTAAACTCTTTGAACGCGTTGTCCTCTCTCGACTACAACCATTTCTTGAAGACAATCACTTTTTTCCTGATACACTATTCGGCTACTGTCCTGGTATCTCTACACAGGACGTATTATTACAGCTTAAGGAGGACGTGTTGGACAGCCCCACTTCAAACCAGGTCCGAGCTATTCTGGCCCTGGATCTGGAGGGTGCTTTTGACAACGTCTCCCACGACCTTATTCTTGACAATCTCACTTCATCTCAGTGTGGCTCACGTATCTACAATTACGTCAGGTCTTTTAATTCTTTCTGACCGCACGGTCACGATTGGGATTGGAGACCTCCGCTCGGACGTCATTCGTCTCGCAGGCAGAGGAACACCACAGGGCACGGTTCTCTCGCCCACTTTGTTCAACGTGACTATGGCTAAACTCTCTTCCCTATTACAACAGGTTCCCAACATACAGCATGCCTCTAAGCAGATGACATTATAATTTGGGCAACCAAAGGATCAGACGGAACCATTCAGGACGCCCTACAGGAAGCTGTGTCTGTGGTACAAGACTATGCTGCTGCCGGCAGCCTTACGTGCTCAGTGGATAAGTCGGAGTTCTTATTGGTATACAAGCGGTGCTGCAAAACCACTGATTCTCCTAACATTTTGCTGTTTCTTGATGGCCGTCCTATCCCTCTGGTATACCACGAATTCGCATTTTAGGCCTCTACCTACAGCCCAACGGCAAGGCCTCACACACTACACACCTTCTGGCTCAGCAGATAACTCAAATTACACACATGATCCAACGCATCACCAATCGCAGAAAAGGCCTCTGTGAGAAGGATGTCCTCCGCTTAGTACAAGCACTCATATGGTTAGTGGGCTCACCTATCATCTTCCCTTTTACAATCTCACGCTAGCTCAAATAAAAAAGATGGACATCCTTCTACAGACAGCTGTGAACGCGGTTCTCGGCTTGCCTCCACACGCATCTACACTACGCCTCCTTCAATCAGGAGTCCACAACACCGTAACCGAACTCATCGAGGCCCAGCACAACAGTCAGCTCCAACGGCTCAGGAAGAGCCGTCAGGGCTGCGCCATTCTGTCTCGTCTTGGCTACCCGATACCCAAAAAACCTGCACAAGTACCGCGACACAAACTTGCTTCTACTGTCCGCGCACTCATCAAAGTGCCTCCGATTCCACGCAATATGAATCCCTCCCGCCACGCCGGTCGTCGACGTGCCCGAGTTCAAGCTATGACACGCGTCTTTGGTCATGGTACCTCAGACTTACAAGTACTTTACACTGATGCAGCACGCTACCCAGAGAAGTCAGCCATGTGTTTAGCCGTGACAGATGACACAGACACCCTTGTGGCATCTGCCACACTTCGCACTACAGACAGTGGTCTGGCAGAGGAGGGAGCTCTCGCTCTGGCAATTGTTCACGCTACGACACTGTCACATGACTCCCCTGTCACTATTGTAACAGATTCACAAGCTGCTTGCCGTGCTTTCGCTCAAGGACTTGTGGCTGCACATACACACAATATCCTCTCTTCTGTCTCACCGTCCGCATTACGTCCTGTGCGTATCATCTGGACACGCCTCTCTCCGTGGTAATGAACGCATTCATGAGGTTTCCCGAGAGCTGACCGGCCGGGATTCATTGGAAGAGCGGTCCAATCAAGACGACGCATCGACAGAACCACTAAACTACAACGCTACGCTGGAGTACTACCGACAGAGCCGTTATACGTATCCTCCCCCTCATCCTTCACTTAACAGAGCAGATGCTGTCGCTTGGTGGCAACTACAGACCAATTCATTTCCTTGCCTTTATATGCTAGATCGCTTTCATCCGACTCTCTACCCTTCCTACTGCACCTTCTGTGGATCCATACCGACGGTGTACCACTTCACGTGGGAATGCTCTGCCCCACAGGGCGTTCCTCTCATTCTCAATCCTCCTCTTGGGAGTCTGCAGTCTTGGGAGTCTGCATTCCCATTCCCTTCCTCTTGGGAGTCTGCACTGCTCAGCTAACGCCGGCAGGAACAGCAGCAGCTGGTCCAGTGGGCTCGCAGGGTCGCGCAAGGCAATGGAGCCCTGGACTGAGGGCCCCACCCAAAGAAGGCTCAATATGCATTTGTTATTAATAAATGTTTATTCTCTCTCTTCTGTAAAGGTGGTTTCACTGCACAAACTGATGCTATACCGGAATACATTTTTCCAGACAAAATATGCACTGCAACGAAAACTAAATGAATGTATTAACTTCACATTGATTTATTATTTTTTGAGTTTAAATGCTTTATATACGAGCTTATGATCTAAGTATGGCAAATTTTAAAGTGCAACATTTTTATAGGTTACCCAGTGAACCACATATATTGTGCAGACATCCATGGTACATTTATTGTGGCCATTGTACATATCTATTAGATATCCATAGAAATCCAAATGACGAAGATTAGATGTACCCCCAACTGTAAAAAGCTCGACCGTGTAAGGTTGCAGGCACGCTGCACATGGACACTGGATGGATATTTATCATCATCATCATCATCATCAGCCTGACTACGTCCACTGCAGGACAAAGGCCTCTCCCATGTTCCGCCAGTTAACCCGGTCCTGTGCTTGCTGCGGCCAATTTATACCCGCAAACTTCTTAATCTCATCTGCCCACCTAACCTTCTGTCTTCCCCTAACCCGCTTCCCTTCTCTGGGAACCCAGTTAGTTACCCTTAATGACCAGCGGTTATCCTGTCTACGTGCTACATGCCCGGCCCATGTCCATTTTCTCTTCTTCATTTCAACTATGATATCCTTAACCCCCGTTTGTCCCCTAATCCACTCTGCTCTCTTCTTGTCTCTTAAGGTTACACCTACCATTTTTCTTTCCATTGCTCGCTGCATCGTCCTCAATTTAAGCTGAAGCCTCTTTGTAAGTCTCCAGGTTTCTGCTCCGTAGCTAAGTACCGGCAAGATACAGCTGTTATATACCTTCCTCTTGAGGGATAGTGGCAATCTACCTGTAATAATTTGAGAGTGCTTGCCGAATGTGCTCCACTCCATTCTTATTCTTCTAGTTACTTCAATCTCGTGGTTAGGCTCTGCGGTTATTACCTGCCCTAAGTAGACATAGTCTTTTACAACTTCAAGTGCACTATTACCTATCTCGAAGCGCTGCTCCTTTCCGAGGTTGTTGTACATTACTTTCGTTTTCTGCAGATTAATTTTAAGACCCACCTTTCTGCTCTCCTTGTCTAACTCCGTAATCATGAGTTGCAATTCGTCCCCTGAGTTACTCAGCAATGCAATGTCATCGGTGAAGCGCAAGTTACTAAGGTATTCTCCATTAACTCTTATCCCTAACTGTTCCCATTCTAGGCTTCTGAAAACCTCCTGTAAGCACGCGGTAAATAGCATCGGGGTGATCGTGTCCCCCTGCCTTACACCCTTCTTGATTGGTATTCTGTTGCTTTCTTTATGAAGCACTATGATAGCAGTTGATCTCCTGTAGATTTCTTCCAGAATGTTTATATATACTTCATATATTTATAGATATACATAAACATTATCATATAGCAAATATAAGCTTTTTTCATGCATTCCGCACACTTACCACATGTAGTTGGTGTGTTAGACCTGCAGTCCCATGGCAGTATTACTCACTGCCGCTAATCTGTACTTCACAGAAAGCATCAAAAGCATGAGGCTGGCCGGATCAGATTGATTGATATGTGTGTTTTAGCGTCCCAAAACCACCAAATGATTATGAGAGATGCCATAGTGGAGGGCTCTAGAAATTTCTACCTCCTGGGGCTTTTTAACGTGCACGCAAATCTCAGCGCACGGGCTTACAGCATTTTCCCCTCCATCGAAAATGCAGCCACCGCAGCCGGGGTCAGCAGCCGAGTACATTAGGCACTAGACCACCGCGGCGGGGCGAGGCTGGCCGGATTCTCTGTCACACGACAAATTTAAGGCCAGCCTTACGGTGTTCATGCTTTCGATAAGTATAGCACACCACCTATAGGAGCCAGACTACAGTGGGATCTCTCGCACACAAAACTATACATGTAGCAAGCCTGAAAAAAGTGAGGGGCTGGGAAGTCTGCTTTGTTTCTCTTAAGCTTCTTTTCCTCCTCTCTTTCAGTTTTTTTGTCATTATTTCTCCTCGATGTCTATCAATTTCCCTTGACCTGTTTATATTTCTTCCAATTTCTTCCTTTTCAATCTCTTTCTATTTCTCGCTTGCTTTCTCTTTTCTATGTGTTATGTATTTTTGCTTGCGTTTTGCCAAGCGACGACAGCCCAGGCCCCTAAAGGGCTTCAGACTCGAAAGCAGCTTTGGGTTGCATGATCTCGTGCTATCATGTATGGCAGCACTAACACTGTGCATGTTAATTTAATGGTCCTTAGTGCACATGCTTTATCTTCTCGTGCATGTAAGTGTATACATTACACACGCTTGAACTTTACATGTCTATTTATTTTCGAGAACTTACTAGGTTTTACGTGCCAAAATATATTTATCGTTGTAAACGTTAACTACAGCAGTTTTAAAAGACAGAACGTTGTGCGACGCATTTGATGTGAGCACGTATGTGTAACATCATTTGCGACGTCTAGTTTTTGTCTCAGACAAGTGCATGCGACGTTAATAATACGTAGGCTCTCTAGACTTTAAGGATGGCACATTATAGGGATGTAATTAGATGTTATGAGTAGACTTAGACATATGGATCTCATTTCTATGTTGACAGAATATCAGTGGTTCACTGGGCAACACTCACATTCTACTGAAAGTCAAATCCTGCTACAATTATAAGTTGCCTCCACATCTCTTTGAATAAAAAATATTTTATTTGCACATGCCTTGTTTCAAATCTAAAGAAATATGGTGCACATTAGTTGAGTCATCAAAAATATGCTCATTTCTTTATCATATGAAATATATACTCTTCGAATTCAATTCAAAATTGTTTGACCAATTGACTATTTGCTTTGCATTTGCTTCAAACCTAAAGTTTGCTATTCACACAAGGCTAATATATTTTGACAGATTAAAGCATTCTTTTTGTGAGATAAATAGGATTTATATTTGAGTAGTGTTTAAAAGTAACAAAAACCTGCAAGTCACACAGCCTGGCAGAAGAGCCTCGAAGCTTCATTATGAAGTCGATTACTGCTCTTTACATAGTCACATAGCCTGATGCTGCCAGGTGCACTCAATCAGTCCTCAAAATTATGTACATTATTGTCCAGCCCCACTCAATTTCCATGCTACTTAATTACCAGGTAAAAGGTGCTGCAATGTGAGGAGTGGCTGACATGTCCACCAGTGAACTTTGTCCAACTCTGATGCATGAATTACACTAATCTCAATAAAAAATTCACAGCTTATCCACAGAGTGAATGATGATTGGTGGGGCGAAGCCTTTGTCAGTCTGTCCATGCTTTGTGCGTGCATTCATGTGTCCATCTGTCCGTTCGTCTGTGCAGTCGTCTATCTTGCGATCACTCCAAGTACAGCCATCTCACATATTTCCATCATGCGGATGCAACCAGGTGGCGACTAACGCCACATAGCTGTAATACTTAGTGAATCAAAAACTAGATTTATTTTTCTTTTATCCTTTTAATAGTGAGGTTAAGGACTGGTACTTTGCAGTGAAGAATTTAATTTTCACTCGTGCCTTGATTTTAGCCACCAATCAGATAACCTCCTTCTATTTCTACCCGCTTAAAGTCTATTTTGCCCTCCCTGTCCCTAAACACCAGTGCTTTGAAAAACTCTGCACCATCCTCCTGAACTAAAGGGTGAAGCCTTTTACAGAAAATTATCAGGTGTTCAGAAGTTTCCTCCTCCTCTCGACACGCACTGCATTTGGCCCAATAAGTCTTGGTTCGCAATACTCCTGTCCTGTTGGTTTCCATTTTCTTCACCTTCTTCTTAACTGATAGTTCTTTTTTGGTTTATCCCTCTGCGGTTTTCTGAGTATTTACCCGACAATTTTCTGGTTCACTTCCTCAATTTTGTATCGACATTCTTCATGTAAAATAGCTGAAAACCTTTGTAGCCCAACGCTTTTCCCCCATTTCTCTCAATTGCTTCTCAACTTTTATCTTGCTGCTAGCTTCCCTGCCCTCGCATGATGTCCATCCCACATCACCTTGTACTCCCTGATTTGGTGTATTCCTGTGAGCTCCTAAGGCAGGCCTACCTATTCTATGTTGCTTAATTTCTAATCTTGCTTGAACTTCTGATCTCATGCACAAGAACGCATTGCCGATCGACAGACCAGGAACCATGACCCCTTTCCATATTCCTCTCACAGCATCATACCTATTGTAATTCCACAGTGCCCTATATTTTATCACTGCTGCATTCCTGTTACCTTTAGTCGTCGTTTTATCCCCCGTTTTATCTCTGTGGGCTAGAATACCTGTTTTTCCATTTTATAACTACCTTGTTTATTTTTATAGATATCTTTTAAAAGATTAGTGACTCTATTTTCCACACCTAGTGTGTCCAGTAATCCCCACAAGTCCTCTTGAAGCACGCTATCCTACACTCCCTTGATATCCAAAAATGCTAGCCACAGGGGCCTGTGTTTCTTTTATGCTATTTCGACGATGCACTGCGTCGGTGGGAATAGATTGTGGTCCAACCTCTTTTGTTTCCGAAACCCATTTTGTAGTTCTCTCAGCACCACCTCATTCTCCACTCATGTCTGTAGTCTTTCCTTTACTATCTCACCAGCCTGTAAACTACTGATATAATTAGCTGTTATAGGACAGTAGTTGTTTTATGTCAACTTTGTCCCCCTTTCCTTTATAGATCATGCTCATCCTGCTAAGTTTCCATCCATCAGGGTCTTCACCATTGATAATTGTTTTGCTCGCTGCCTCTCTCAATGTTTGCTTAGACTTGGGGCCCAATTTCTTTATCAGCATAATTGGGATGCTGTCAGGGCCTGTTGATGTACTACCAGAAACCCTCTTCTCAGCCCTTTCCCACTCTCGTTGTGAAAATGGAGCAACTGCGCCACTTGATCCATCCTTGTCTATTAAGGTGCATGAGGCACTTCTTTGTTAAAACTTTTTCATTTACATTATTTACAAGTACTGCCATCTAGGGGGCATTTTAAGAACTAAACGAGAAGTGCGTATATTTATTACATACATCGAGGTTGGAGAACATAGGATTTCATTACTTTGTTCTTTCAACAACGACTTTTGTCGATATTTCTTGTCATTATTCCATATGGAATTTCAGTATTCGCACACCAGTTCGAGGCTTTCACGTCCGTTGGCGTAGCGGTGATCACGTGGTTTCATAGTCTCGCAGGCGTAGTCCCGGAGGTATGGCTCGGAGGGCTGCGCTGCGCGGCAGAGTATATCAGGGCTCTAGGTTGTGAAACGCGCCACGCTGGGGGGGCTACGATCGAGTATAATAGAGCACGTCAGTGTTCAGGTTCGCGCTGTTAGCATGGCAGACATTCCTCGTTCTTCCAATGAAGAAAATGCCCGGCGTGAACGTCAACGAAAATCGGCGCGGGAACGGGCACGGCGCCGCAGGGCCAATCCCGATGTGCGCGCAAGAGAGGCTGAAGCTAAGCGCATACGGAGGAAATTGGACCCGGGCCTTCGAGCAAGAGAGGCCGAAGCGCAGCGCCAATGGAGAGAAGCCCATCCGGAGCAGCGTTGCAAGGATGCTGCAGTCAAGCGACTACGTAGGAAGGCAGATCACGGGCTCCGAGTGATTGAAGATTTCCAAAGACGGCAACGATACTCGTCAAGTGAGATTTCGACAAGGGGTTCGTACGGACGGTTAAGAGAGTTAGGGCATAGTTGCACATTAAGTGTGCGATAGACTGACTGGTTTGACAGCAGCTTGACTAAAATAACCTGTGGGAGGGCTGCTGTTTCGATTGTAATCGCGAAGTAAAGCTGGCTGTTTTTTTTTTTTTTTAATAGATGGGTAGGAGGGTAAGGCTAGCTGCCGGCCGCTACAAGCTATTAAATACATTGCGAACGCGTGTAGTAAGAAAATTTATATAGTAAACGGCATTTTACAGCACAGCCAAAGCTCGCGATGCGAGTCTTCGTAAATACATTTGTGATTAACTCATGTTACCACAGAACATATGATGTTACCTTATGATTAACTGGCCTCGCCATCTGGTGACAGTTGAGAAAAACTCGAGCGGATTGACGACGCGCTTGTGGTGCTCGTTTGGTTTTCGCTCGTCTGATCGTAGGTGTTCTGTGGTCTGATCCCACCAGTGTATAGGTGTCCTGTGTCCCATCTCTTTTGTCCTGTGAAATGTTCCGAAATTGCGAGGGTGAAAAGGACTCCCGAAGAAGTAGCTGCTCGTCTGTTACGCCGTCGAGAAATGTGTCGCGAACGGGCGCGGCGCCGTCGATCGGATCCGGAAACACGAAATCGAGAGGCCGAAGCCAAGCGGCAACGACGCTGGGAGAATGCGGAAGCTCGGGCACGAGAGGCCGAAACCAAGCGCAGACGCAGGGCGCTGGATCCCGAGTTCCGCGCGAGAGAAATCGCCGCGAGGCGACGGTACAACGAGGCACACCGAGAGGAGAACCGCATGGCCGAGCAACAGAGGAGGCGTGCCGATCCGGGTCTCAGGGTGTTCGAAAACTTTCGCCGACGTCAGCGGGCCGTCGCGACCGGCGCCGACTGGTGGTTTCGCCGCGAGTTTCACTGTGGGATGTAGAGGCGCCTTCAGTCAATCGCGACACAGTGCACGCGCGTGAATTTGACTGGTGGCTTCATTTGTGCGAAAAACGGTAAGGGTGCGCGAGTACTTCAATTTCATATGGAATAATGTCCAGAAATATCGACAAAAGACTTTGTTGAAAGAACAAAGTAATGAAATGTTCTCGAGCTCATAATGCTTTAAGTGACTACTACTGAAAGGCTGCAAATTGTCATACAGAAAGAAGCCGTTTCACATGACCTGGCATCAGGCTCACTCAGGGTAATGTCGCAATGTTTCCTGCAGGCGAAAGCATGCGCTCACTGTGCATCTGGGTAATAACGGTAAAAACACATCCCAAAACAATTTTGGCAATACCTGAATAAATTACAGCTCCATTCTTTTTCCAAAATTTTGAAGAACCAACACTTCTAAGGATCAAGAGCTCATTGCACTGTTGAGACTTTTCTATTGGTGGGCATTTGGCTAGGATGCACGAAAGTGAAGGCAAGGACTGACTCTTTGCGCGAGCTGCTGCTCTTCGAAGAGAGCGACCCACTAGAAGGCGCTGGAGAGGACAACCCACTGCATAGTTCCAAGGCTTGGTTACAATTACCCCTGGTACAAAGAGGGAGCTGTCTAGCAATCTAACAGCTGGTTACTATGAGCGGGTCATGGTAGGCCTTGAGGCGCTCTACGTTGCCAATGCCGTGCCCTCGACAGCGCATGTCCGAAGATGGTTCAATGGGTTTGACCAGGTAGTTTACAGGGTAAGTCGTTCGACGACACGGTAGGGATGTTCGTATTTGGGCAGTAGTTATGAAGAGAGGTCAGTTGCAGTGGTAGGGATTGAGGGCCAGATGAGTTGCTCTTCTCCTTTGAAGAGGGGGACCCGCTAGAAGGTGCTATATAGTTCCAACCCACTGTCTCGTTCCAAGGCTTCGCACTTCTTTGGAACTGCGTGACTATAAGATCTGAGCTCAATGTGCTGGTTATTTTTGGGTGCTAGTAGTTCGATTGTTCCCTGGCCTTCTTTGCTGGAGCTATGTTTTATTGATGGCTTTGAGCTTAGTTCAGAATTTTAAAACTTCTTTGCTTGAGGAAGAAGATAAGCTCATACACAAGTGAATCGGCTGTCTTGCACGCACAGTTTGCTGTTGGGCTATGCCTTGCCTGCTGGTGCTACAATCGTTGGGGTCACTGCACACCTTAATAAACCCTTGTAACAATTGGTGGTGGAGGTGCTGGGGTAGCGAAAATCTTTAATTTCGCACTGGGAAACTCAAGCCCGCCTTTGCAATGCCGTATCAGGTACCAACCACAGCAACAACCTGCTGTCCTGGTTACTGCATTGGTCTGCCCTGGCCGATCACGTCAATGCGAACCACCAATCTTCAGCAGTACAGAAGAGGAGGGTGTATAAGACTGGCTCACTGAATACAAACGAGTTAGCGTGATCAACCACTGGGAAAATGCTGGGAAGCTCAATTACATGCCACTTTATTTGAGCTGCGTCGCCAGGGTGTGGCATCAAAACCGTCTACGGGACTTCCCTACGTTGGAGGCTTTAAAAGCGCACGTGATAGAGGTATTTGGGCGCCCTGCTGTTGGTAAGCCGAGCAACATTTTCGTGGTCATGCGCACCAGAATGGCGACACAATCACGAGAAACAAAAGACCTGTTATCGACGTTTGCATTAGTTTTAGCGACAGCATCCTAACAAAGTTGCACCTTTGTCCCTTGTCGGGTTTTAGATATTCATTATGTTGTATTATTGAAAATTTCTCATGATTAGTGAATTCACACCTGCATGTCTCTGCACTCAAACTGAATCTCTTTAGAAACTACTTCTGTTTTGGAAATCACATGCATTTGATGGGTGGCAGGCAGGTGACACAAAGTACTCTGGCAACATCATGTCTCCAATAGGCGGCAGATTAGGCCTCTGTGCCTGGTTTTGTTTGTTGATTTCACAACAGATTGAAATGTTCTCCTTGCTTTAAAAAATATTTTATGCTTTTCAATACTGTCAAAATAGATTAAAAAAAAAACTAAATCTTATGTCCCTGCATTTGTAGTTTAAAACATTGTCTTTGACAGCTAAAATATGCGAGGGACTGTTTGCTGTGCTTCTACAGACCTGACTGGGTGAGAGGGCAGTGTTGGCTACAGTTTGCAAGATGAAGTATTGGCCACGAAATCGAACATAGTCGGCACCTAGCAACCAGCAAAAAAAACCACACCTATAGCTTACAGATATTCAAGTTACAAATATTGCAATATTTGAATTTGCTTTCATTCAAATTTAAATCGAAGTATTTTAAATGAACAAATAAAATATTTGTCCCCTGTAAAGGGGGTTTCACTGCAAAGGGGAGCCAAGCCGTGGTAGCACCTATCCAGACGTACATTCGGTCTTGTAAAAATGGCTTCACTGAAGTAGACGGATGCTAAGCCGTGTAAACATCTATCTGGGGAAAATGACTGCCGCAGAACTCTATTTTGAAGTTAGATGAACATAGTGCCCTCACATTGATTCATGAATATTGTAAGTTTTTTAAAAGCTTGTTATACAGGCCTATATCCTCCATGTATAGTAAATTTTAAAGTATAACATATTACACGGTTATCAGTTGAATTTTACTGAAACTCGAATTCTGCTGTTATTGTAGGTCGTTTCCACTTATTTTGAACCAAAGAAAATTGCATTTGCACTGGCCTTGTTTCAAAATTTTTCAATATGCAGGGTATGGTAGTTCGGTCATGAACAATATGGAAAATTTTCTTAATATGCGATACTATATGCTTTACCAATGTGGTTTGAAATTAAAACGTCATTATTCGCTTCGAGTTCCCTTCAAACCTGAAAGTCCAGCCCTCTATCGAGCTGCCTTTACTGCCTCGTATGCACTCTTTCAGGCGATGCTTGTATTGGCTTACTTGTGAGGTCAGGTGGAGTCAGCGTCGTTTAAAAAAAAAAAAACAGACTCGCTCAGAGGCAGCTTGTTCTCACTACTCGTAGCTTGTGACCGGAAACTGTCCGCTTTTGCAACCAGTGTACTGCTATATGGCAATCTCCCTGCCAGTCACAAGTGTTTCATTAAGGGGAAAGGAGGGTTGGCTTGGTCTACATGTGATATTTATCGCAAGTTGAAGGCCAGCAGCACTTTGGGTAGGCTGTGCTTGCTCTGCCGAAGAGGAGGCAGCCATGAAAGAATGGTAATAGAGTGAGTTCATGAATGTGGGCGAGCTCGCAGAGATAATCCACAGTTTCGGCAAGCTGAAGCAAGTGCTGTAAAGCAGTGGAAGGCTGAGGAAGAAGATCAAGAAGCTGAGGTAGAAGCTAAGAGATAATGCCAAGCAAGCGAGGAATGATTTTGCCAAGCTGAAGCAGGCCATGCCTAGCCTGAGACTAGGGTCAGGGGTGCTGAAGTACAAAAAAAGAAACGAAGGGCGAAAGTTAGGGAGCAAGCATCGACAAGTCTACAAGCAGCAGAAGCAGGTGATGTGTTAGTGTTACTCTAGGTTATTCTTCCACGGTTCAGTGGCTCTATTCCAACGGAAGTTCCTCTACTAGTGCTTCAGTACTTTGTGTGCCATATGCAGCCAGCTGTGGTTTGATAATCAGGTAACACTGGTTGCAAGCATGCATTTGGAAGAACAGAAAGGCATGGTGCTTTGCAGTAGACTGGGTTCCTGTTAGTGTAGGGGCTGACTATTTTTGCACAGGCCTGCAATGCCAACTGTCTCATTAACATTTGGGTAAAGGTTCATGTCATGGTTTTCAGTAAAAAAAATAAGAGTGGAGGGCCTAGCCCCGCCGCGGTGGTCTAGTGGCTAAGGTACTCGGCTGCTGACCCGCAGGTCGCGGGTTCAATTCCCGGCTGCGGCGGCTGCATTTCCGATGGAGGCGGAAATGTTGTAGGCCCGTGTACTCAGATTTGGGTGCACGTTAAAGAACCCCAGGTGGTCAAAATTTCCGGAGCCCTCCACTACGGCGTCTCTCATAATCAAATGGTGGTTTTGGGACGTTAAACCCCACAAATCAATCAATCAATCAGAGTGGAGGGCCTATTATGCCTGTGCATGCTTGAAAAGAAAACTCCAAATGAAATAACCGGCTCTAAATCGCACCCACTGCTGGCAACCGCCATGTGGACAGCGTGCGTGTGATGTCATAAGCTTCATGGAGGGAAGCGATCATTTTCCACTAAAGTTTAAGCCACTGCGCAAATAATTAAAATTTCAATGCCAAGTTGACGAAAGCTCAAGTAGTCCCATTTTACTCACAACTCACCACGAATATCGTTGACCAGAATACAGGCGATCACAGAATAAGTGGCTTGTTGCATCACGGCTTGTGAGTTTGCCCTTATTGCCACACTCTAGGGCCACTCGCTTGTCCATTAAAATATTCGTTATAAATTAAGGGATCAACCTAGCTCACTGAAATTTCACCAGCTGGTATTAAACCACACAACACAGATTAAGGGCGAAAATTAGGTGCGCAGCCCCTTAACTTCCTACCCTGACAACACCTCCGCTTTTCAGCGTGAAGCACATTTACACCTGGTGCCAGTAATCCTCAATGAATTCCCGTTGCTACCTTACTTAGAGTAGAACCGAAAGGCTATCTTTCATCGCATCCTTTTTCTTTCGGAATGTTTGGCTATATGCTTTAGCAAGTCAATTTTTTTTTCTTTATTCATGTATTAACGCATGGTTACAGTGGGTGTGACTTGCTGTGGAATTGATACCATGTCTGTGTTTATCGTTTCGTAGGCATAGGGAATTCCATCAAAACGTAAGGGATTACTTCAAGGAATTTAGGTACCGCACTACACTTGGAAACCTTATCTCGTGCTTTATCAGCGTTCACCTGTGAATCCTGAAGGAAGTTGCTGAAAACTCATTGGTTTATTGCAGTGTACAATTTCAACGTTAGGGCTTAAGTGTCCCAAATCTGTTGCAATGTGCCATACTTAGAAAAACAGACACTTGGGCAAGTTGGACAGGCTTCATCCTAAAAGCAGCAAAGGATGAAAGAAAAGCCTAGTGGTCAGCACCCGTCTTGTTTGTGTAGAAAGTGCATAGCATGGGAACTCAACGATTTCCACTCGTTAAGTTCCTACTGCTCCGTTTACCAAAAGTGTCGATAACAACAATCTTTCAAGTAAAATCTTGTTGGGGAGATTCGCAAACTCAGTCTTTGGCATGTGTGGTACGTTTTTCTTGTGCTTTATAGACTTCCTGCTTGTTATGGCAGTTGAGATGTGCACAGTCTGCAGTAAGTTCTGTCAAGTAGTTTCCCTCAGCAGATGTAGTGACACAGCACCGACGAAGTGTGGGAGAGGGGCATTCACTCGCTTGGTGAGACTGTGGCGCCGTCTCTTGCGCCGCCTCGCAGTCACGGTCGCAGGTTCCCTAAATATTTAGTGTAGCATAAGCTACACTGGCCGAGGTCGAGAAGCCCATGGTAATGGAGAGCAGTGCTGGGCATGCCCGAAGATCAGTGACATCACACGGGGCGTGGTTGGGGCACCAGAGAAGGCCTAGAAGCTCCTGGAGTTGTGTCACTAGTGGGATAGTGCCTTACTGGTGTGAGCCCGTTCGCTAGTCCGTCCATCGTTCCATGCATCTGTCCATAGCTCATGCCACATAGATCCTGTCATAGCTGAGCTAAGCCACTGATAATTTCTCGTTTAGTGGTTTTTAGTCAATTAGTACTATTACTTGATTATTTCTGCTATTTCTGACCTTGTTTGTTCATTTAAATGTTATTATGAGCAATACTAGGCTTGTATTGAGCACTTTATTGCTCAACATAAGGCTTATTGCTAGCCTGTATTGTGGGCGTCATCGTGCTTCATGAGATGCATAGATGGACGACAAGCAAGGCTCGTAGAATGCTCCACACTTAAAAGAGTTATCTTTGGCGCATATCTGTTTCTGCTACATTTGAAACTCTGGTTGGCTTTTGTGGATTTAACACCATGAATTTCTCATTTTTCTTTTCTGCAGAACGGACTGCGCGAAAGAGTACTCTGCAGCAGCATACAGAAAAAGTGCGAGATCACGAGGAAGAAAACAGCCCAGCAGCCTGGGGAACTCAGGATGGTGCTCGAAGGAGTATTCGGCTGCAGTGTAAAAAACGTCTAGATTATGATGAACAAACCTACACTGCAGCCGTGGGAACTCCAGACAGTCTTGTGAAGGAAAGCAACACGGCAGCCGTTGGATCTCAAGACAGTGCCCAAAAGAGTACTCATCAGCAGTGTAAGGAAACGCAAGATCACAAGGAAGAAGGCAGCCTAGTAGCCATTGGTACTGAAGACAGTGCCTGGAACAGTACTCAGCTGCAGCTTGAAGAAAAGCTGCAAGAGCGTGCAGCGGAAAACAGCAGAGTAGCTATGAGAACTCAGGACAGTGCCCCAAGTGAACAGCTGCACAATCTCATTGCCAAATCTCGAATAACTAGGAGACTAGTCATTTCCTTCTGCAGCAAGCATCGTCAAAAAGTGTCCATTGGCATTGGAACAACACCTTACTGTCTGGTCAGCAGTAGCACGCAAGCCACATGTAAGCTTGTCTTTTTTGCCATATTGTGGGAGGGTGTGTAAATAGGGGTTTAAGTAATAATGCTTTGTGGACATCAACGTCGCAAACGACAATATGGTTATGAGAGTCTCCGTAATAGAAGCCTTTGGAAATTTGGACTGCCTGGGTTTTTTTAAGATGCACCTAAATCTAAGTACACACACCTGTAGCGCTTTGCATCTATTGAAATGTGGTGGGGATTAAGTCCAATGATCTTTGGCTTAGCAGTCGAAGACAACTATCGGCAGTGACATGGGTTTTTTTAGATGAAATACGATGGGTTGGTCACAGGAGGTGTATCGTATTATATACTTCTAGCAGTTTTCATTTGATATTTAACATTTAGAAATGCATTCTTTATAATGACGATCGCAAAGTATTCATAAAATCAACGAACAACACAAAAAGGCACAAATGGAGCACTGCAAGCAAATAAATGGGTTCTTCAAACTTTCAGAACTCTTCGGAGAGTGAACATGATCATTGTAGAGTTGAATCACTCTGGCTCCTTGACTGACAGGCTGCTGCATTATGCAAGCTTTGACGTTATGTTGCAATCATAGAGGTCCACACTTTTGTCTATACTAATGCAGGAGCATCGTGCTCAGGATTGCATGGGAGACATCTGCAGATGACATGTTGCTTGAGATAGGCCACGCTTGAGCGTGCGCATCCCCCAGTGACGTGACTGCCTTGCATTTTCGCCCTTAGCTTATTACTGCCACAGCTGCAACTCTCGTGGACGTCAAAAGTATTGTAGGTGACTCAGGAAAAATGTGAAGAAGTGCCCCGCTTGGTGCCCGATTCAAGCTGTGTTGTATGCGAGACTTCTTTTGGTTAGCCATGTCATCATTCCAGTAGTCCATTGCTGATATATTGCATGTTTTAATAGTAGAGCTGTTAAGGGTCAATATTGAACTGCTGGGAGCGTTAACTCTGCGCTGCTGGATGAGAGCTAAGCGAAGGGAGAAAAGAAGCATGGCACAGCGTACCAAGGCAATGGCTAAGAGAGGGAGGGAAGAGAGAAAGCATAGCATAGGCAATCAAGGTGAGTGATGTAGAAAGGGAGTGAGGAGCAGAAATGTAGGTGATATGAGCAAAGCCAAGGAGAGCCCATGAGAAGTGTGCGTGATATCCTTGTCACACAGCCACCACCCAACTCTGTTAAACTCTGTCAGTGTAAATCTCCTCTAGTGAGTTCGACGGAGATGGAGTTGTGGCAATGTCACACGGCAAAGATAAGGTTGTAATAGTTTCTATGAGGGGCCTTAGCCGGCGCTGTTTGATTTTCGCAGAATTATGCGAATTTCATCTCTAGTTGCTTTATTTGCACATTTTAGTTTTTTTATTGAAATAGAAAATAAACGAAATTTTTGTCATCATTAATGGACTTTTGTTATGCAGTTTTTACAAAAACACAATAATATGTAGGGATGAAGCGAACAAAGCAAGAAAAATTATTTCAAATGAACACGCATTTGCTAAATGTAGTGACGCTGGCCAACTTGTGCTTAATGCTATATTTTGTTATGATTGCGCCGTACTCGACCACTAGTTGTTTTTGTAGACCATACATTAATTAGGTCGGGTCCCATTACCTATTCCTGCAGCCGTCGAATCAGGTGACAACAACTGCACGAATGAAATGTTTTTAAATGGCAGCGCCCGGCCCAACTTGCGAGTCGCGAGGCACAGTATGGAAGGCATCGGTGTTAAGAGTAGCAGCTGCACTCTGGCGGGCGTGTGTATATATATATATATATATATATATATATATATATATATATATACATATATATGTGTGTGTGTGTGTGTGTGTGTGTAAAGAAACACATCATGAATTATTACTGCAACAAAAGAACGTTTAATATTGCCAAAATATGTTATTGTTCTCACTGCGCCAGTTTAGTGTTCGAAATTTTTTTCTGACCTGAATATACTGGGGACGAGAGTACCTCGTTACGTTGCAAAAGGAGATCGTCGAACATCCTTTGTGAAATGCTCCATTTACTTTCGTTTGCGTTAGGGCCGCATCTCCCTTGTCCTAAGGATGAGGGAGTTAAACGGTGTTCGCGGGTGCCCGTGTGACAGGGGTATTAGACATATTTGTTTGAAGAGCGGTGAGATGAGAAAGGGAGAGCTCTCACCAAGAGATGCTTGAAGAGCACCAAGGAGAGAGAGAGAGAGAGATGGCACTGTACTGCTGATGCTTTTTGGGGAGAAACAGTTTGGCAAAGAGTATGATGAGGATGAAAAAGGAACTGTGTCTGGAAAAAACATTGCTCCAAGGGAAACAGCAGGAAACGGCTAGGGCATGGTTCCAGTGACAACATGCTCATCCAAAGCTCCAAGCAAAGGAAGTCAAGGCTAAGCGACAGCAAAAAGCCAAAGATTCTGAATTTCAATCTTGGGAGGTGATGTCACGTTGCTCGCAGACCAGGTTCATTGGAAAGAAAATGTTTTGGCCACGCAGCACCGAAGAGGATCAGACTCTAGCTCGAAAGTTCTGGAAAACTTGGTTTGCCAAAAAAGAAGTGGCTGCAGCCAGAGCCAATGAATGAATTAGTAGCATTGCGTCATTGCTATACCCTTGCATAAATAATAAGTAGTAAATTTGTCAAGGTCAATTTGTCAAGGCAATTTGTCATGGTCAATGAATTTCAATGAATTTTGCTTGGTACATTCCTTTGCACATTCCCACAGACTTGAGAGATACGCTGATTGTTTGCAAATGAATTTTAAAGATTGCCTTTACACGATAACCTGGCTTGCCAGCATTATTGGCAACAATCGCTGTGTGACGTCATGTTTAATAAGTCGGTGCAAGTGACGCAGCCAATGGCATCACTAACTTTGGTCGCTACATCATTTGCTGTGCTGGCCGCAAGGCGAAGGTGGCAGTGTCTGGCATGGACATGCTTCCTTCCTTCGTCCATAGTTTTTGACCGGCCCTTCGCGGGTTTCGCGCATGATTTTCTGTTTCTTGTGAATGGGTGTTTTTCTGTCGTGAGCAGCTCAAACCACTTACACAAGACGCAGAGAGTGTGAGTGTGCTATCACAGCTTTCCAAATGACAGTGCTCTGCGTAAGAAGTTGATCAGTGTGATCAGGCAGGATATTTGGTTACCGAACAAAACGACACACGTGTGTCCTGATCATTTTTCGTCAGACTCATATATGTCTTAGTTGCCACTGTCCTATAGCTCCGAGGCACTGTCAGTCTCAGATATGTCAGCCGATGCTCGGTGCGCTCCGAGTGTCTGCTCGTTCCAGCTTGCACAGTTTTCACTCTCCAAGCCGGTGGGACAAGTATGCCTTGTACGATTTCTGATTTTTGCCAAATAGCACGCCATACACTTACAGTGCTCTCGGTTGGGTTTTGGTTTCTCTATTGTGCCTTTTTGCTTATGAAAAATTATTTTTGAATTTGCTGAGCATTTCAGCTATCAGGCACGTGACAAGAGTGTCTCAGGAACATGGAAGCACCATTACCCTGATATGGCCAAAAAATCGCCGGAGTTAGATTTTGAAGTTAAATTAAAGCAATCAGCTCCGCTGTTACATATTGCTCATTATGTTAAGTCAGTGAAGCAGTGGAAACTTCTTTTTTTTCTGCTGAGCTACACCGTTGACAGTACCACTGATGGCTGAAAGAATTGTGGCTGCAGTGGCAAACAGGGAAGGAAGACATAAGACAGGCACAGCAATGGGGTCATCGCATGCTTAGATTTGGCCTACCTCAAACCACATATCTCTACATCTCGCTCGTGCAGCATCAAGTGCAATGCTCCAGCGTTCTAGAAAAGCGTGTTGGCCTCTATACTGCGCCCTCATGTAAGAAATTTATGGCAATGTTTATACGAATATTTTGTTCATGTGAGTGCAGTCAACATCCCAAAATGAAATACACTCACACCTTGATATAACGAAATACTGGTTATAATGAAGTAAAACAAAAATAGTCTTGCAATAGATATAGTGTTAGGAATGAACCTTTATAAAGAATTTTTGGATCTAGTTTACTTATTGTGTAAGATACAGCTTTGTTATAATGTGGTTTGAGTTTATTTGAAAAATAATCACATTTACAGTTTAATTTAAGGTTTCATTGAATGCGATTCAATTCAAATACTCTACAACTTCGCTTGCCTGCTGCGGTGATCTCTGTGCTTTATCCTGTGTGCTTTCAGGGGTGCGGAAAGATCAAAGCACCAGCTGCCTTTATACAAAGCGTTCCATCGGCACGCAGGCGTTTTCTGAATATTACCAAAGTAAGCTCACCCACACCCGATTGTTGTGACAGTGTTAAAGCCTTATTCATTAAATTCTAGGGTCGCCAAATGAGGATCCTCCCGTCACTGAGAAGAATGTAAATGCCACACCAATGAGCTGCCTGTCCTCATATTCTACCTGTTCACAAGATAACAAGCTCGTCATGCCTGGCATTAGCCCACCAATGATGGTGAAAGGACGTAAAAGTACATTTGCCTATTCTAACTTGTACCAGTAGTCTCATTGCCATATGTGTACTTTCAGTGCTGCCAAAAGGGGGTCCCACTGACACCAAGAAAAATGTTGCTGCTCGACAAAGGGGAGCTTCATGCTTCAATACCAGGACTGCAACTGCAAGCGTTTGCGTCATGCCTGGCATTAGCCCACAAAAGGCGGTGAGAGAAGGTATACAAGTTTGCCTATTTTCACTTGTACTAGCAATCTCATTACTTTTTTTTTTTTGCGAACTTGCAGGGCTGAAAAAAGAGGGTCTTGCGATCACTGAGAGCAGTATTGCTGTAAAAGCGAGTGCAGATCCATCCTATAACAAGACTTCACCAGTTAGCATTTGCATCATGCCAAGCGTCGGCACTCATACGAAGGTCCAAGAATGCAAATGTAAGTTTGTTCATTCTTCTTTGTGCTAGTAATTCCAATACCTTAGTTCTGTACTTTCAGTGCTGCCAAGAAAGGGTCTTTCTATTTCCAAGAAAAATACTGCCGTTGTACCTAGCAGGTCATTGGGCTGTAGTACCAGTAGTTTCCCAGCAAGCATTCGCGTCATGCCTGCCATAAGCACTCAAACAAGGGTGACGGAACGCAAGTGTAAGTTTGCGCTTTGTTGTTTGTGCTATTAGTCTTAATGCCATAGTTCTGTACTTTCAGTACTGCCAGAAGGAGGTTCCATTGTCACCCAGCAAAATGTTGCAGTTGCATCTCCGTGTTTCAATGCCAGTGCTTCAGCATCAGGCATTTACATCATGTCTGGCATTGGCGCTCAACCGAGGGTGCCAGAATACCTATGTAAGCTTTCCCATTTTCATTTGTGTTTGCCATCTCAGTGCTTTGGTTGCGTTATTGCAGTGATGCCCATCATGAATCCTTCAATGACAGTGGAAAATGTTAGACTGCCAAAGAGCCATCTTCCCTTCAGTTCAAGCATTTCACCAGCGAACACTTGCATCATTCCTAGCGCAAGCACACTAGGAGAGGTGTCAGAGCATAAGCGTAAGCTTGCCCTTCTCGTTTGTACTTATGATCTCAACACATTGCTCATATGCTTTCAGTAACGACGACTCAAGGCCCTTCTATTACCAATGCATATTTTGCTGGTAGACAGGGTACCTGTATGTCCTTCAATACCAGCACTGCTGCAAAAAACATTTGCTCCATGCCTGGCATTGGCACGCAAGCACAGCTGGCAGAATGCAAAGGTAAGCTTGCCTGTTTTTTTTTTTTCCCATACCCTTCAGCGGCAGCGTGTACAACTGTACAAATCAAACTTTGAGACATGTCACACATTGTGTGTTCATTCGAATGGCTTGAAACGTGGTGTTTATATTTATGCAGGCTTCCTGAGTAGACAAATACCGGTCATTTAGCTTCTTTGTGCTGCGTAATGCTGGAGAGTCTCACTTTGCTGGCGACACTACCATGTGCTATGACCAGTTGACATGCGATGTTTTAAGATCCACGTCAAGCATTACAGTGAAAGCTGTTATGAGATCACAACTCAGATCTCGCGTGGCGCCACAGTTGTCTGCCGCGTTGGCGTGTCCGTAACCACTTCGCACAAAATACGGAAAAAAACCTAGTTCCAAGGACACCCGGGATTTGTACGCGGGTCCGCTGCGTGCCAGTCCAGTATTCTTCGACTGAGCCATGCCGTTGCTTGGGACTTCTTTGAAAGATTGCCTTAGGCATGCTTGATATCAAGAAAGGAATCGCGTTAATATGAATAATGAAACAGCAAAAAAACAACCAGGCGTCACACAATGTGAATAGCGCAATGAGTGAATCGACCAATTCTCCAACCTATTACAAAAGCTTGTTGTTGATCACGTAATCATGGTGGCACTTACCCACTTCAGGCCTAGTTCCTCATTGTCGTCAGCCACTGCATGAACAATTGGCACAAAATTCCTTGCAAGTGTTTAGCGGATACCACACTTCTCAAAAGAGTGATGAGGGTGGCATAGCAAATGCCGGCCTACTACCCAGAACTTATTAGTGCTGTAGTGGGTACCCAGCAAGTGTGCTTGTAGCAGTTACCCAACAAGTGTTTAGAAAAGGCTCTAAAAGGCCGCTCCTCTAGCTTTCGCTGTGACTGTGCTGCGCCTTCTGCGCAGGCCTGGCATTTTTTTTTCTTCGCCTGTAATGAATACAATAAAAAAACAAACTGTGCTTGCACTTGGACCAAATATTTCATTCCTTTTATGCAAAAATTTATGCTAGCTGAATGAATAAGTAGATAGTTAATTACATGCTAATTACCAATGTTAATTACTGAAACTCATGCAAAACAAGCCATTCTTTTGTTTTCTTTCTTGGAATATAATACTGAGTGCCTTGGAATCATGCCATGCTAGTTTGATGCATTTGCAGACAGTGGATCATAATTTGCATCTGAAGGGGCTATACTTGCAATATGAATGTTTTTAATCACATATTTCCAGAGGTGCCCATGATGGGTCCTTTCACCATCATGAATCATGCCACAGCTCCAGCCCACACTTACATGTCAAGAGATCACGGCAGTGGCACACACAAAGATAATGAAACATCACGGTAAGCGTTGCCATTCTTAGCATATTTATGCTTACCATAACACTCATTTATCGAGGCTGTTTTCAGGTGCTCAGGCAGTGCCATTTCTAGCACACAAGGCAACTGAAATGTGAGCTCATGGATGTCTGCCTCCTCTGTGGCATTACAGTTATACTTTGAGGAATGTAGGCAAGCTGAAGGTTCAGTTTGTTTGTTTCCTACTAATATATGCACGTCTACTACAGGTGTGGTCCTCCTTGTGCTGTGTAAATCTTTTTCCTGCTTGTTGGTATGTGGTAATCAGTCTGTATTTTGTCACTGGCTTTCATTAAGATATAATGGAGCTTGTTAACATGACTTGCTCTATTAATGGACGGCAATTTGGCAATCGAGACTAGGTTTATTGCTACTTGATGCAAGGTGAATCAAAGTACCGTTAGTTCGCTGACTAGTTGGCTTTATGTTAAATACTTTACGGCCATGCAGAATGCTTGGATTCACTTTTGGTTTGACTAAACTTCTACCACCCACCCCCCCGGCACTTTTTTCTTTTTCATCGTTTGTGACAGCCGTGATACACACTGATAGCAGATGACATTGCCTCTGAAATAGGCTGTTGTGAGCTCATAACTTGTGCTCATATCACTTTGGAGCAGATGCACAACTGTCCTATTTTGTTGGGTCTTGTGTGAGGGGGATCGGAGCCCTTGTAGCTGTGCATAGAAAGAATTGCACCGAATAAATCATTGTTGTGATCAAAATTTAATGTTCAATGTAAAGCTCATTGCAGTGGTGGTAAAATTTTGCTGGCAATTGAGCACATTAACATGTTGGGTGGGATGGGGGTGGCCTTTGCCGCCTTCAATCAACCAAGTGGCATTGCTGCCTGTAATGTGGTTGGTGTCGCACTTAAATTTTGAGCTCGTGTTTATCTCTCAGTAAACAGACCTCCTGTTAAGAACATATCTTTCTAGTATCTTCAGGTTCTATTTAATGAGAGTCTACTGTATACACAAACTTGTTGCCTTCTCTGAAAATTCATTGACAAGCTGGTTATGCACTTCATTGACAAGCTGGTTATGCCTGAGGTGGTGATAACAATAAAGAAAAAGTACGCGATGAAAAGGTGTTGCCCTCTTGACTGATGCCTGTGCTCAGTGGCTTTGTCAATAGCAAAACTTGTTCGGTCATGCTTATTTAATTGCCGGGGTTCAGGCACCTGTTTAAAGTGGCACGTGCATAACATTTGATAAGTTGTCAATGCATTGAGGTTTTTGTTCAGTTTTGCAGTTTTTAACACTGTAGAGAGCAGAAAAAAAGAGGCTTGTGCTTTCCTTTCTTATGCATATCTGCTCTTAAGTTGTTTCCGTAGAATGAATGCTGGTTTAGCACATTTAAAAAATGTGTTTTTTATAAACGGAAAAGAACGGCAGCATGGTTTTCAAGACTAATACTATGCCATCAGTGCTAGTGCACCTTATGGTGTTGCATGGTGTTGAGCGCATGCATGCTTAGCAAGTAGTATGAATGTGTGTGATATAAACTTCGTTCTGAGCGTGCCAACTTTTTGACATTTGTGCTTATGCTGTTAACATAGGTGAGCGTAGCAAGCAAGGTCGACAGCTGGGCTAGTTGGTATGGTTCCATATTATTCAAAGTAGCGCAAACTAGAGGACAAGAAGTACCCACTTCAAATGCTTATTCGCAACTTGCTAGTTTATTAAAAGACGCATGAAAAGAAAAGACACAAAAAGGTGAACCATACGAACTGCGTAATGACCGCGACGTGATAATCTTGCCAAAAGCGCAAAGGCAAGAAAAGGCAAACAAGCCAAGGAAACCACGATCGGTAAACAGTTTAAACGCCAAATATGCATCAACAACGTATGACAGCAAAAAAAAAAAAGAGATAACAAAACAAATCAAAAGAACTGATAAAGCTACAGTTATGTTCAGGCACAGGGATGATGTGGCGAGCGAAGTTATGAAGGCACTTTCATTATGAACCCTAGAGAGTTGCGTCAGTTCTTCTTCAGTGGCGTTGTCACGAACCGAAATCAGTTTTTTGGATGCGGGGTAGACAAATGCTCTTGGGCTTTTTTGCATTGTGTTTTGTTCCGTTTAGTTTTATTTTTTATTTTTCTGTCATACCTTATAGCTACATATCCTGCGTTTTAAATGTTTACTTTTTCTTGCCTTTGCGCTTTTGGCAAGACTGTCAGGTGGTAGCGATTGTGCAGTTCGTCTGGGTCACTTTCTTGTATGTTTTATTTTCATGTTTTTTTTTTAAAATAAACTTGTCAGTTGCGATCAAACGTTGCAAGTGCCTACTTCTTGTCCTCTAGTTTACGCTACTTTGAATAATATGGAGCGTAGGAAGAACCAAAAAGAGAGATATTAAGGCTTTTTATATTAACAGTGAGACAGTGATGTTCAGCAAAGGCTTCATTTTTTTTAACTGTCTGCATCGACTAGACGATTCATTTGTGACATTATTTGGATGCCCTGTTTTGTACGATTAAAGTGATGTTGGTGAAGCAGCAGGGTAACTTTCTCCTTAAACAGCATTCAATAGCACCTGAGAGAACATACGGGCGGGGTTTGTGGTGAATGGAACACAATTTCAGTGGTGTGATAGATGGGCCAATCGTGCCAGACTGTGCCAGGAGGTGAAACCTGCTACATTTTTGGTAAAAATTTTATAATTTGCACAGAGCGTGCGCCAAGATGTCATTCCCATTCCGCTGTCTTCTGGTGAAAATGTTAAGGGAACTTCGCACTAGGGGTGCCAAGCTTGAAGGAAGTTTGCAGCTGGGCAGCTTTAATTGTTTCTCTTAGGTTTTCCTTCCTCTCCTCTTTTTTTTGTTGTTTCTTCCTATTCATTCCTTCTCTTTATTTCTTTCTCTTTCCATCTTGCAATTATTTCTCTTTGCATTTGGTTCTCGCTTTTGTTTTTTACTTTTACACTTGGTTTTGCCTGGGGGTGTTGCGGAACGCAGTTCTTTTTTTTTTTTCTGATGACTGCAAGTTATCTTTATCAAGCTCAAAAAACAACACGAAGACTTCTTTATGGTGTGAGAGTGCGCTCCTTTATTATTGTCAAAGCGCTCGAAGAACAAGAGGAAGAAAGCTTCTCTTTGTCACGAGTGAGCGCTCAATATGCTACACGTGGAGC
Source organism: Rhipicephalus microplus (assembly GCF_043290135.1). Lineage (NCBI taxonomy): Eukaryota > Metazoa > Arthropoda > Arachnida > Ixodida > Ixodidae > Rhipicephalus > Rhipicephalus microplus. Next base: position 123,273,427 of record NC_134701.1, read on the forward strand.
GTTATGCCAAGTTATGGCAGCATACAACAGCCTGGCCCCCAAAAGTGCCCTGCTCTTGAAGGAACGCTGAACGTGCCTACAAACGTATGTTTTAAGTGATAATTTGAGAATACTGACATGTACTATGTAGTTGCTCTACTCAATACTGCCAAGCAATTCAGACTGACTCATACTGCGCACAAAGCTTTTCCTACTATGAGGCTATACTGTACTTCGTTATTAGGCTCAGTAAAATAGCTACATCAGGCATAGCCTGCTACTTGGCGACTGCTTCACATGCAATAAATTTTTGTAATGCGTGGGATATGCCAGATTTACGCTTGTGTACTCTGCCTGCAGGTCATCTATTGGAGGCGGCCTTATCAGCTGACGCTAACCACCAAAAAAGATGCACGACAGTTGAAGGGGCTGGCTGGCAATTCTGCCACTGGCATCCTATTCTGTCTCGCGCATTGGTCACATATACATAACCACAGATGTCTTGTTCAACTGAATCATGGACATAAGAGGTACAGTGAAGTCTGAGCAAACCTTACTACACTTGTTTCTACGAGAGTAAATATTGATTTTTATGCTTATTTAGTCTGGTAGAAACAAGCAGAACATGTAGCAGCACTAAGAATTTGCCATGTCTGTTGCAGTTGTCCTGGTCGGCTGGCAGAGCAGCGCCTGCAGCAAATACAGTGGTTATTGTCTAGCTGCCCTACAGATGCGGTGAAAGGCCAGTCTAGGGCATATGAAAGACAGGCAGCCTTCCTCAGCGGCACCAGAGGACAGCTCAGCATGTTGAACTGCTTGTGGTGTGACTTGTGACTTCACAGTGCTTATAGCACTTACAGTGATGACAGCCCGCCTGCATCGAAGACACAGAAATTCTAGGATAGTGCATACGAAGGACAGGAGGCCATCCTCAGTGCCACCCCGAGACAATTTGGCACGTCGAACTTATTGTGGCATGACTTGTTGTGACTTGAAGCAGTTTGTCAACACAGAGTGATTACAATAGGCTTTTTGTTCATCCCTCCTTCCCAAAACTTACATTGTATCTGTACGACACTTGTTTTTAATTACCCTGTGTCACACTGTTGTCTTCAGTGCCATGCTATCCTACAGTGCCTATCACCAGGTTTGAGCATAGAATGGACAAGCACTGTGCATAAACACACATGACAATGATAATGTTTCAAAAAAACTGCAAAACTGCTGTGCAGCGCCCTGATGGCTAAACTTCCCAGCAGAATTCAACATGTTCTCCTTAAAGGGTCCCTGAAATGGTTCTTTCACATTCCGTTTTTGATTAGACCACTACTGGAACAAATCATTGGCACCAGAGTTCAATCGAAATGCCCATTATTAACGGAGCTACGAGTACTAAAAGTACCCTTCTTTTTCGCTCCGCCTTTCACACTCAACTGCCCTCAACTCTTCCTTCGAGCACTCAAGGCTAAGCTCCGCCTTCAGCACGCCTGTGTCACGATGTGGTGTGAGACCGCATACGCCTAAATCCCGCCACCGATCTGATACCGGCAGCCTGTGCTGCGTGTTCCACAGCCAATCAGATCAGCTGAAAACTATTATATCAGTGGGGCAGAGCGTGTCCCTGTAAGGTCGGTTCAAAACGCGTTTGGTCGAGTCGCAGCGATCTGGAGCGATGTGCAGCTTTAAAGTGTTGTAACAAATTACACACGTTACGCAGGAAGCTCAAATGAGCACTAAATTATCCTTGGGACTTGGTCTACGGGCCCAATGTGTTTGTAAAAAAATCATCAAAACCGTTTCAGGGTCCCCTTAAAGAAGTTGTATCAGGAGCAAGACACAAATGTTTCTGCGCAACTAGTGCTGTTTGTAATATTAGCCACAAAAAACTTACCTAATTTAATTTTTGTCAAAAAAAGATGATGTGACCAGAAGTCAATTGCCCTTTCGATGAGGCATTTCTTAGTCATATATTAGCTAGACCAACTTGCATGACCCAGATCAGTTAAGCGAGTTATAGTCATAAGAAAAATGTGCGGCATAAAATGTAAGTAGTTCAGAAAAAAAATATGTACATTCACATTGCTGGGGAAGGGAAGTGCACCACAAGCAGAAGTCGAATACATGACAGAAGTGGAATTTTTACAACATGCAGTCGATCTTGCATATATCGAACTTGCACAAAAATGGGAATTAGTTCAATATTTCGATATCCATAGTGTCAGTGTGCAGGTTCGCTTCATCACACTGCCTCATCATAATCTGAAAAAGATAATTTCACGACAATACACGGCATCGAGCATGTACTCTGCCTTGTCAATGCATGTTGAAGAACACGAGGTGGTGAAAACTTCCGGAGCCCTCCACTATGGCGTGCATCATGTTAACATAGCTCTGTCTTGTAAAAACCCAGATAATGTTAATAAAATGCAGTAATTTCGAATTGCGCCTTTTTTGTGGTTAGTAGTTGGGGATGTGAGGTTATATGCATGGGTGGATTATATGCGAGCTAATGCAGTGTTGGTGTAAATAACGCATCGGAAGGTTCACATGCAGTTGTGCACACTGTCAGGTGCCAGAAATGTCTGTAGAACTTTTCATGGCAATGAAGAGAAAGTGATGGAGGCGAGGTTTCTGGATATGTTGGGTTTGATTTGGCTTTTAAGGTACATGGGCAACTTAGGCCATCCTGCACCAAACACATGGTATGGTTCTCTTAAAATATTGGGATGCCTCACCGAGTACTTGTCTAGGCAAGGGCCCGGAGAATACCAACCAGGTCTTAAAGACCTTGATTGTCGTTTCTGGATACGTACTCCAGTTAGTACTCTCATATAGCATGCGTTTCTCACCGCTGTAAATAGGGGTAGCTGCGCATTATCAGCGTTTCACATTTGCGCAGGTGCTGCTTAGCATTTGAGGTAGATGTAAAAGAGTGACTTTTTGACAAGCACACAAATGGAGTCACTAATGGTATCTGCCGTGTCCTACCTCAAAGAATTATGTGTGTGAAAACAAGGAGCTTTGTTTTTGTATTGTACAGAAAATATGGGTACAATTGTAGGACTACATTCATTAGCGTTATTATGCGTGCAATTCGGCCTTTCAGCTTTCGCTTTCTTCCCAAAAAGTTGTTCGGGAGTATAATGTGCTGTGAGCGTAATGTCAGCATTGTGTCTCGATATCGCACTGAGTGGTAGTTTGAGATGCTGTACGCAGTGGTGATGTTGGACTCATTTTCACAGAGCTCGACTGTGTTCATTATTGCCGGTTTTGTGAAGAATAGCAGGTTGTTCTGTTTTATGGCATCTATCACATTAACAAACGTGTGGAAAAGCGAACAAGGACTGCGCATGATGGCCCGGCAGTGCAACAAGGAATCATTGGTGAAAAGCACGTGATGCTAAGTGGCACAGTGAATTTCCACTTTCTTTTTCTGATGGAGGCGGAAATGTTGTAGGCCCGTGTGCGCAGATTTGGGTGCACGGTAAAGAACTCCAGGTGGTCGAAATGTCTGGAGCTCTCCACTACGGTGTGGTTTTGGGACGTTAAACCCCACATATCAATCAATCAATCAATCGAATTTCCACTTCCTTGACCAGCTTAAGCACCAGCTAAGGAGGGAAGGTGTTTCAGGTTCGGAAGAGCGCCCTTCGATGACTCGGGTGCTCGGTGGCAGTGCGAGACGTTTTCCGGTGAAGAGATGCTTTATTGCAGCACTTGGGTATCTGCCTGGGTCCAAGCCCGAACCTCCTCTCTCATTTCAGCTTGTTTGCATGCTTTGAAGGCCGTATTGTCACCAAAGGGTAATGCATATCGCAACTATGTCTCAATTGGCCCAGTGGTCCCGTCCTTGTGGCATTCTCAAAGAGCACACGTGAAATCAACTTGAAACCAGATGACTGCGCTTTGCATGGCTCTTGCGAGATGCACTTTCCGGTCGGCTTTCTCCTGTTTGTCCCAAACTCAGCGATTCCACTCCTGCGCCAACTGCGCCAAAGTGTGCCAAGTCAGATTTACTACGCTATCCTGATAATATTGTTACGATACTGATATCGGTGATATTAGTGATATTGGTGATATCGGTGATATCGGTGATATTGCATCTCACCGTAACAATATCAACGGAAATTGCACCAGAGTGGGCCAAAGTCGGATTTGAGAGCGTCTATCACTGGCAATAGCTGTGCCGGTGATAGTCAAAACATGTGCACCTTGTTCTCAGGGCCACTAAAGTCACAATCACACACCTAAAATTATACCGCTGAATAAACAGTGGTCACGCATGCGTCCTATGCTATGTTTGCTGCTGACACAACTTATGTTGTGAAAGTCCGCTTAACGGCGAAACGGGCTCTCCGCCGGGGTTTGTGACGTCTAGTCTAATCGGTAGCATGAAACTGTGGCGGCGAATCATCGGCGAATGTTTCTGTTACAGTAACGATGCTGATAGCTTGTTTAAAAAGTGGTGTGACATGTAATTAAAGAAATTGTCACTAATAACTGCACCCCTGCCTTCAGAATATCTGTCATGTCTACTTCTGGGCATGGTGATCAAATTTTTTCTGCTGCGCATCTGCAGAACAACACCTAAACGGTGGGAACGCGTTGACAGTTTTCCTCTTATATACTTTCTCCGTGAATGATCATACAAAAGAGCTTTTAAGGGTGAAGCTCCTTACGTTGTGGCTTAGTCCCCTCTCCGTAGTAGCCATCCCTTCTCAGAACGGTGAATAGGTGGTGCTGTACCATTGTAGCACATCAATTAGCCATCACTAGATCGTGTGGACGCACTTTAAAGCCCTGGCTTAGCTTGATAAGATGGCGGACAGACAAGAGAGACGAATGGCTGAGCTGAAAGCCCGGGAAGCTTCGCCCCACTCATCGTCATTTCTTCCGTGGACATTGTGAATTTTTCGTAATTTCTTCGACCAGCACATATGAGTTCGTAATCGCTGTTGTAATAAAAGCCCCTAAAAGACCATGGCCTTTCGAACTTGAGATTGATGGATTTAAAATTTCTGCTTGCTTTTTTTTAAAGGTCATCTCGTGAATAAAACGATGCCTCTGTGTAGGAACAGCCGCAATTCGGTTTAAGTACCTACGCTTTCAGTAGTGAGGCCATCGCTGGCGGGTAGGGTACCGGAAGGCCTGCGAAGCGGCTACGCCTTGTTAGACGTCCGCCTCTCGCTTTCCAGGGCCAATTAGTGACGGTTAAAAAAAAGAAAAGAACATCACGCCATCGCATTTATTAGTTCGTTTTGAAGAAAGGGGAAGCTGCATCGCTTGAAGGGAGCAGTCGCTACGACGCGCGTGATCTCGAGACATACCGAGACTGCTCGTAAACTTTCTGTGCTACTAACGTCTGCTTTGCATTTATATAACTGACAGCAGTAGCAACTGGAGTGATCACTGTCCCTTTTAGCCAGCATTCTTCCGAGTTACGTGATATCGGGTCCAAAAGATAAAATTTAGTTCCACTTAAACTCTTAGCTATGAATGCGATACCAACACGACGGAGCAGGTAGCTGTTGAGGACAAGGCCGATGAAGTCAGGCAGTCTTCTCCTCAGACGCGCAGACCAGGTGCCACAGTCAAGCACTCAGGCTAAGGCTCGACAGAGGTCCTGGTGGCTGGAGTGGCTTCCCGCTGGCTCCGTGGACCATCAAAGCTTGAGGTCAATTGAGGCAAGCCACTCCGACTCTTTACCTCTGCCAGGCACTCGGGGCAAACCACGACTGTGACGCTGGTGAACTGCTTCCACCCTGCTTCTGCCCGAACGGACCAAGAGCCCCATGCCGACTGCTGTGGTGCTCCTCGGGTCGACTCGTCAGCTTTCCATTGGGGCTTTCTGTGTTGCCGTGTTGACAAGTCATTGGCGCCTGAAATCTCCATGGTCACTGCTGATTGGGTCTCTTGGTTTCTATTTGAACATGCACTGCTTGTTTTCTAACTTTATTGTCACGCACTTTCTGAGGCGCTCACTTAACACACGCACTGCACTCATCACGTCATCTGGAATGATGATGATATATGGTGTTTCTTGGCGCAAGGGCCACATGATGACTAAAAAGCGCCAGTAAATTCGACAAAAGATTTGGGCTATGGGTATGATAAGTGGCTGTAGAGGGGCCTAATATTCCTCGCTCTAAAGGCAGGTAAATATAAGGAATAAAGTTATGAGAGTGACATGAAGTGCGTACAGTGAAAACTAGTGGTCAATGGTTGTGATGATAAAGTTATGAACAGATTATAGAGCACGAATGTCTCTACCGTCCTTGTCTCCAAGGGCCGCGAAACACGTGCTTTGTAATGTATGTGCTGTAGCAACCACCTCTTGTGATAAGGTCACGCTACAGATTACCAGGGTAGATCACGTGGAAGTTGTAAACGTTTTTTAAAAATGCAAATAATGAATGATGTTTGAAAAGTGGATCTCTACAGATGAACATCGCTGGGTAGAGAGGCATTTGTTCTCGATAGAGTGTTGGAAAAGGCTTTTTTTCTAGTAGGATCTAATTCACTGTACTGTATCAAAATACGTAGGACACTAAGGGGATCGCCACATTTCTCGCACATTGGCGGATCACCACCGCACAGATGGTGTGAGTGTGTACTATATGTGTGTCCGACACGTAATCGACAGAGTGTTTTTCTGTACTGGTGCGTTTCTGATGTTGGTGGCCAGTCACCAAGGTAAGGCTTGATTAAATGTAATTTATTATTTTTATTTATTTATTTCAACATACTGCAGCCCCGCTGGGCTATCGCAGGAGTAGGCAAATACATACATAGAAAAGCGTAACAAGTGCGCTCTACATCAATGATTAGTAATGTACAATAAATATTCATCCAGTGATAAAGATCGAACGTAACCAGGCAAAGAATTCCACAATTCAGTAGAATGAACAAAGAAACCAGATTTAAACGCCATCGTACGATGAGCAAAGGTAGACATGTTTAACTCGTAGTGATTTCGTGTGGTCGTTGGTCTAGCGTGTGCTATATATTTGCTGAGTAAAGGAAACCGTGGAGAATTAATTAAGGTATAAAGAAACTTCAAACATTCAACGTGTCGACGGGAAGATAGACTGGTAAGCTGTAAGATAGGAAAATGGGAACTTGGTGAAAAATACCTGTCAAAGCGACGATAAATGAAGCGTACAGCTTTCTTCTGAACAGATTCTATTCTGTAGATGTCCGAAATTTTGTGTGGGTTCCACACAACAGATGCATATTCCAATATTGGAAGAACCTGTGTTTTATAAGTGTACAGGATGTTCTTGTCTATCCCATGTATGCTGCCAGTAATCCCTCCCCGCAGAGGCGAATGCGCTAGCAGGCATTTGGTGTGTAGCGACACCACGGACCCAAGCTTACGGGGGGCTTCGACCTCTCCCGCGCCTAGTTGGGCGTGGCTGAGCCGTGTCCGGAAAAAAGGAGATCCTGGGGGTTGAGTCAACGCCGGGTGATCGCACCTTAAGGCCCCCTGGCAAAGACAACGCATTTCTTTGGCCCCGGCTTCACGTAGATGGCACCCCTGGGCTGACCCACCAAAAGGAAATCGGTAGTTGCCTTTTCCTATCTCTCTCCCCTACAACTTCTTTATCTCTTACTATTAGTCTGTCCTGTCTACTTCTCTCTTCTGTTTACTTCTAATTTTCCTGGCGGCGTGGGTTAATCCTGTGCAAATAGCCTGCCTTGGTCTAGGCGCATTGGGTTATGGCACTGTTGTATGGCTGAGGTCTGCAAGCTTTCAGCATCCGCAAACTTGCAGCGTCCCCTTGTTGGGCTCCGTGGTGGGTAGCTGCCAATTCTGCTGACCGGCATGCATAGAGCGTTCCCCCTACTTACCAATTGTATCAGCTTGAAGCGGGTACGCACCGATGACATATATTTTTTCAACCAGCCAATAGAAACATTTGCTCACTTCCACGTCATTCACTGTAAGAAAACTGGAAAGCGAGCCAGGGGACCGTATCTCCTTTCGTAGTTGCCAGGTGTCTTACCGAAACTCTCGGGGCTGGATACAAGGTAACCAAAATGGCTAGTGGAGACCTCCTCCTCGAAATTCGGAACAAAGAACAACTTGAAAAGCTAGACGGCTTCTCAACTTTTGGTGGCGTACCGATCACCGTGACACCACACAGATCAATGAACATAACTCGCGGAGTGGTATCTGAAAACTGCCAGAATCTATTCAAACAGGTTACACGAAGACCTCTCTCAGGCCATGCATACGGAACCCTTATTGTTGCTTCTAATGCCAGAGGTATGGCCATGGCTCTAAAAGCTGTCGTGGTCGCTAGACTTGTGCACAATGTGTAGTCCTAGGTCACGTGTCTAAAAACTGCAAACAACCGCCACACTGTGTAAACTGTGAAGTAAACCATGCCGCATATTCACGCTCCTGCACATACTGGAAGAAAAAGAGATAATTACATTGAAGGTGAAGGATAACATTTCATTTGAGGAAGCAGAGCGAAGAGTCTCAACCTTCTATGGGCCTACATATGCTACAGGGGTACGACGCCGCATCTGGGATGGGTGACTCACGACCACTGCTGTTACAGGTTGCGGTCATCTGGGCTGCTTGCTCCTGGGTCCCCGGATCCTGCGAGCTGACTGGCACCGACCGCCTGCCTCTTCCTTGGCCTACCGAAACCCTTCTGAGGCCTAACTTGGATGAAATCGGCACCTCAATCTGGCAACGCGGAACTTCCGTATCGCCTCATGACGTCAACTGGGGAGTATATAACCGCCATCCTTCAGCCGCCTACTTTGGGTATGACGCCGCATCTGGGATGGGTGACTCACGACCACTGCTGTTACAGGTTGCGGTCATCTGGGCTGCTTGCTCCTGGGTCCCCGGATCCTGCGAGCTGACTGGCACCGACCGCCTGCCTCTTCCTTGGCCTACCGAAACCCTTCTGAGGCCTAACTTGGATGAAATCGGCACCTCAATCTGGCAACGCGGAACTTCCGTATCGCCTCATGACGTCAACTGGGGAGTATATAACCGCCATCCTTCAGCCGCCTACTTTGGGTATGACGCCGCATCTGGGATGGGTGACTCACGACCACTGCTGTTACAGGTTGCGGTCATCTGGGCTGCTTGCTCCTGGGTCCCCGGATCCTGCGAGCTGACTGGCACCGACCGCCTGCCTCTTCCTTGGCCTACCGAAACCCTTCTGAGGCCTAACTTGGATAAAATCGGCGCCTCAATCTGGCAACGCGGAACTTCCGTATCGCCTCATGACGTCAACTGGGGAGTATATTATATAAGCGCCATCCTTCAGCCGCCTACTTTGGGTACGACGCCGCATCTGGGATGGGTGACTCACGACCACTGCTGTTACAGGTTAGTTATATGAGGGGCGCTGCCTGTACCAAGTGTAGTCATTCCTGTCTCATTGGGGTGTCGTGCCCACCAGAGTTTTGCGATGTGCTGAAGCGAGTGTTGTGTTTGCCGTATAAGTTGTGCTCTGATGCCTTGAGGACATTGCTTATGCTTTCTGGAGATGTCGAGTCGAATCCGGGACCAATGAGCAAAACTGAAGCTGATTCGTTTGCTTCGGCATTAGAAACAATAAAAAAACTTGAAGCTGATCACACCGCGATGTCAGCTGACCTGAAACGACTAAGTGGCGAGCACGAGACTACTAAAAATGAGATCAAATTACTCCATGCTAAAATCGCTGCCCTCGAGGCAACACTTGCTTTGCAAAATAACGCAGGAGGACCCACTGACAATGCTCTGCTGCACGTTTCGGATTGGCTGACGGAAATCACGTCTAGATGCGACAATGCTGAAAATAGGCAGCGGCGGTCAAACCTTCTCTTCTTTGGAATTGAGGATAGCGAACCAGAGAATTGGGCCCAGTCCGAGGAAAAAATAATTAACTTTTGTTCTGAATGACTCGACATAACAACAACTAGTACACAGTTTGAACGGGTTCACAGGCTTGGCAGGTTCACCAAGGGAAAAAACAGACCAATAATTGCAAAACTAATCTTCTTCAAAGATAAACAGCAGATTTTGTCCTCTGCACGGAAACTAAAAGGTTGAACGTTTTCAATTGGCGAAGATTTTTCGCCGGCGACGCGACAGGCCAGGCGCAAATTAGTGAGCTTTGCCAAAACCCAAAACAAGGCTTTCAAAGTGTCAGTTGACAGGTTGCACATTGATAAAAAAATATACGTCTATGACATCAACACGGACGCAGTTGTGCTATCAAGCAGATAGCTAAAGTCGAACAAGTCCTTGCAAGATCCCAATGTGACTTCACTTCATACCATTCCTACATTATTGCTGTCATCTACTAATATCCGCAGCCTGGTGCCGAAACGGGATTTAGTCTGTTCATTTCTAGATGACAGCGACTGCGACATACTTGCCCTTACTGAAACGTGGCTAAACCCAGATATCACCGATATCGAAATTTTTCCCGATTGTAACAACTTCCACATATATCGAAATGACCGTAAAAATAAGCGTGGCGGAGGTGTACTTCTTGCAGTAAGAAAGACTGTGCAATCATATGCTATCAATGTTCACTCTGATTTAGAAATGATCTGGGTTGCCTGTGTTACAAAGTTCACCACACTACTTATCGGCAATTGCTACTGCCCCCCTGATTGTTCCCATTCATTTGTAGACGACTTGCGCAGTAGCATAACCCAGGCCACTAATTTATGTCGCACCGACGCCATCTACGTTTTCGGCGACTTTAACTTTCCCGAAATAGATTGGATCCAATTGTCTTCCTCTTGCCGCAATCCCACGGAATTTATAAACCTTGCGTTAGATTTTAACCTATCTCAAATAGTAAACCAACCTACGCGCGGCTCTAACATCCTTGACCTAATTCTTACGACAGTTCCTCAAACAGTAGGTACCGTTTTTAACATAGATGGTTTTAGCGACCACAGCCTCCTCCAAGTAACTCTTAACATTCCACTACCTTTCTCCGGCACCGACCACAAAAATATTCGCGACTATAGTAAGGCCAACTACAGCCAATTTAACGCCGAACTCGAAATTTTTTACAACGACACATTCCTACCCCTTTTCGACCGTCGTTCAGTAAATGATGACTGGGTGCTGTACCGAGATAAACTATGTACACTAACTAATCAGTATGTCCCCCTCGTAAAAGTGAAAAACGATAAAACAAACCCATGGTTTACGAAATCTCTCAGGAAACTCAGAAATAAAAAAATTGCCCGCAGCTTCCCTCGGGGGAACACTGAGGAGGATGCGGACCATATAATTGGTTAACGGGGTGTTAAAGTGCGACTTACTTGGGTCGATGGCTACATTGGTTAACGTGGTTGTGAAATGGGGTGTTAAATTGCGACTTACTTGGGTCGATGGCTAAATTGGTTAACGTGGTTGTAGGAGGGGGTGTTAAATGAGTGAACACGTACACACGTATGCGAAAGGGTGGCGCTGGTCGAAGGGACGTCGATCATTGTGTTTGTGGATTCGTTGGAATTCATTTCACCGCGACCTTGGACGTCGACGCGCCGTACAAACCAACCGACGAGCGGCAACTGAGCGAGCGAGCGCCGACCTTGAGTATATATACAGCATGACGGCGAATGCACTGTCAGCTGTTGAATGTTCTCGAAGCGCGACGCCACATGTGCGTCCACTGGAGAATCAGGAGAATTGTAGATGTCGAACGCGGTGTGTAGAGGAGGAAGGGTGCACAGATGGTGGAGGAGTGAAGCGCGCGCGGTGTGTAGAGGAGGAAGGGATGCACAGATGGTGGAAGAGTGGGCGACGGCGCGACGGCGCATGCGCGTGCGTCAGCTGTCGAATGTTCGAGAAGCGGTGCGGACGGCGCACTACAAGGCGCGAGTATAAGATGCTCCGCATCTAAAAGAAACGTTTATACCGCACAGCTAAACGCCATGACACGCCCTCTGTGTGGCAGACATACAAGAATTTTATGAAAAGCTACTGCGCGGCCGTACAATCTGCTAAACTTAAATATTATTCTGTCGATCTACCTTCCCTCTTGAAATCAAATTCCAAGAAGTTCTGGTCACTTGTTTCTCCTCAACAACATGGCCAACAAATATCTTTGCTAGATGACGACCATGTCCCTCTTTCAGATAGTCATTGCACATCAGCATTTAACGCATTTTTTTCATCCGTTTTCACCCTGGAAGACCATTCCGACATACCATACGTTCCCGAACTTGACATTGCATACATGGAACCTATAGAAATAACTGCCGAGGGTATCGCTCTTCTAGTTAATAACCTCAAGCTTTCCACTTCAGCCGGCATCGACGACATTAATTCTAAAATTCTCAAAAACACCGCCTCCGTTTCTGTTAACATTTTGTATCACCTTTTCAGGCAATCTTTAGTGACAGGTCAACTCCCTTCTGACTGGAAAATTGGTAAAATAGTGCCTGTGTTTAAAGCCGGTAATAAGCATTTACCCGAAAGTTACCGTCCAATTTCTCCTACATGTATATGCTGCAAACTTCTCGAACACATAATCGCTTCCCATGTTTTCCGACACTTAGAATCAAATAATTTCTTCTTTCTGAACCAACACGGATTCAGAAAGGGTTTTTCTTGCGAAACACAGCTGCTAGAACTAACAACCGAGCTGCATTCCAATATGAACAGTAACCTTCAGACTGATTGTATCTTCCTCGATTTTTCTAAAGCCTTCGATCGCGTAGCCCATTGCCGTCTGATTTCTAAATTATCTGCCCTCCGATTAGACTCTCTTACCCTATCTTGGCTTCGCAACTTTCTTTCACTTCGTCAGCAGTTTACTATAATTAACAATTCTCCTTCCCCTCTTTCCCACGTAACTTCTGGCGTTCCACAAGGGTGCGTCCTCGGCCCCCTACTGTTCTTAATCTATATAAATGATCTGTCAAATAACATATCTGCCTGCATGCGTATTTTCGCAGATGATTGCATAATTTACCGTCCTATATCATCCCCCGACGACCACTTAACTCTACAAAGCGACCTTCACCGCATTAATGACTGGTGTAAGAAATGGTTAATGTCCCTGAACACGGAAAAATGTAAAATATTCTCCTTTACGCGCAAACAAAACGTTTGCACTTTCCACTACACTATCAATAATTCTGCACTATCACAGGCATCATCCTATAAGTATCTTGGTGTCCATTTCACACCCAATCTCTCCTGGTCTCACCACATCACCACCATTAGCGCGAAAGCCTCCAAGTCCTTAGGATATCTACGCCGTAATTTACATAGCTGTCCCGCTCACGTCCGTCAGCTAGCCTATCAAACCTTTGTCCGTCCCCAGCTTGAATTTGCCGCTCCTATCTGGTCCCCTTATCACAACTACTTAATTAACATGCTTGAAGCTATTCAGAATAGGGCGGCCCGTTTCATTTCACGCAATCATGACTATCGCAGCAGCATAACGCAAATTAAAAACAATCTTTCTCTTCAACCCCTGAGCACTCGTCGCGACATTTCCCTTCTTTGCCTCTTTCACAAATAGGTGTACACCAACAGACCCCTCCCACTCCACCTCAATGCCCCTTCCATTACTTCACGTAGGTTGCATAATCACTTCAGTTTCAAGCGATTATACGGGGCAACTGATTAATTCAACTCATCTGCTCTTCCTCGCGCCATACGTTTGTGGAATGGTCTTCCAGATAACATCGCATCTGTATCAGACAATAATTCTTTCCGTCAGTTGCTGCTTACTCTCTTCTCACAATAGACTTTCCACTGTACTGTACATTTTTTTTTAGTGTCGGATTTTGTGCCCGATTATGTTTGTTGCACACTGGAAATGTTTCCTGTGTATGGGCATAGGTTCTGCGTTTTTTGGTGCTCTTTCTATTGTATGTTCTGCAACTTATAAACAAATTACGGCACGTCGTTGAGGTAAAGCCAGCTGGCTATCTTTGGTTGATGTCGCCTTCATATGCTATAATGACTATTCGGTTCCCACTGTCGTGTGTGCACTATGAAATCGCCTTTTCTATTTTCTTGTTATCGCCTGTTAACTTCAACTTATATTGCAAACCGCGTCATATTTTAATTGTGCTGATACGCTTTGTAACGCTAGAATTAATTTTGTGTGATCTGTAAAATTTCACCAATTACCCCTCTTACTCAATGCCCTGTAAAGGGCCTGTAAGGAATTTTAAATAAATAAATAAATATGCTGATGCGACATGTCAGGGGGAACCACCGCGCCAGCCCTCGTCACTCCTTCGGCGAGCGCATACCGAGTCGGGGGTTGTGGCACCTGCCCCCAAGGCGGCTGTAGTCCAGACTACTCCGCCTACTCCCGAACAGAGACCGGAGACTCCAGGGTTCTCAGGTCTCAAGGCCTCACCTTACCAGGCGAGGCCCAGAATTCGAACTACCAGCTGGCACGTTAGGGTATCCGGTGCCTCCGATAAGGCAATGGATAGTCAGTACCCTTGGGGCCGATAGAGCAGCGTGGTTCCTTGTAGTGCACCAAGAAAACAAAAAAAAAAAGCAGATAACAGGGCCTCGTGACGGCCCTGTTACTTGAAATCAAACTTCCCGCCTAAACAGCCACTCGCTTTTCGTACACACACCACTACTTTACATTCATCATGAACACTCAAATTATACGATGGGCCCTTAGTCAGGGGCCTTCTCAGAAACCTTGATGATGTCCAAGAACACTCGCCGAAATTGCTGTGTGTACAAGAAACACACCTAAATTCAAAACTCACCAACTTTCTCCAGAAGTACGTTATTTTCTGAAACAACCGTGATGATGGCAGGACATCATCCGGAGGTGTTGCCATTATAGTGAATCAAGGGATTGCATGCACACGTACACTATCAACTTCGATCATCTCTTGAGGCAGCGGCTGTTCGCGCTGTGCTTTTCAACAAACTGATCACAATTCGTACTCTTTATATACCTCTGAGCTATCACCTACAAAAACGTGACTTGCAGCCCTTAATAGACAAACTTCCTGAGCCTTATGTTTTCCTTGGAGACTTGAATGCGCATAGAAGGCTACGGGGTGACTCTCGTTGTTATCAGCGAAGTCGACGTATTAAACAGTTCCTTCTCTCGTCAAGTGCGTGTCTTCTGAATCAAAAAGAACCAATCTATCATAATCTCGCTAATAATACCTACTCCTCCATAGACCTAAGCATAGTATCACCGTCTCTTGTGCCGCTACTGCAGTGGAAAGCCATCAGCAATCCCTACGGTAGTGACCACTTCCCTGTAGTTTTGAGCACAACTACAGCAACTGAGTGTTCATCATCATCATCATCATCATCATCAGCCTGACTACGTCCACTGCAGGACAAAGGCCTCTCCCATGTTCCGCCAGTTAACCCGGTCCTGTGCTTGCTGCTTCCAATTTATACCCGCCGCAAACTTCTTAATCTCATCTGCCCACCTAACCTTCTGTCTCCCCCTAACCCGCTTCCCTTCTCTGGGAATCCAGTCAGTTACCCTTAATGACCAGCGGTTATCCTGTCTACGCGCTACATGCTCTGCCCATGTCCATTTCTTCTTCTTGATTTCAGCTATGATATCCTTAACCCCCGTTTGTTCCCTAATCCACTCTGCTCTCTTCTTGTCTCTTAAGGTTACACCTACCATTTTTCTTTCCATTGCTCGCTGCGTCGTCCTCAATTTAAGCTGAAGCCTCTTTGTAAGTCTCCAGGTTTCTGCTCCGTAGCTAAGTACCGGCAAGATACAGCTGTTATATACCTTCCTCTTGAGGGATAGTGGCAATCTACCTGTCATAATTTGAGAGTGCTTGCCGAATGTGCTCCACCCCATTCTTATTCTTCTAGTTACTTCGATCTCGTGGTTCGGCTCTGCAGTTATTACCTGCCCTAAGTAGACATAGTCTTTTACAACTTCAAGTGCACTATTACCTATCTCGAAGCGCTGCTCTTTGCCGAGGTTGTTGTACATTACTTTCGTTTTCTGCAGATTAATTTTAAGACCCACTTTTCTGCTCTCCTTGTCTAACTCCGTAATCATGAGTTGCAATTCGTCCCCCGAGTTACTCAGCAATGCAATGTCATCGGCGAAGCGCAGGTTACTAAGGTATTCTCCATTGACTCTTATCCCTAACTGTTCCCATTCTAGGCTTCTGAAAACCTCCTGTAAGCACGCGGTAAACAGCATTGGGGAAATTGTGTCCCCCTGCCTTACACCCTTCTTGATTGGTATTCTGTTGCTTTCTCTATGAAGCACTATGGTAGCAGTTGATCCCCTGTAGATTTCTTCCAGAATGTTTATATATACTTCATCTACGCCCTGATTCCGCAGTGTTTGCATGACGGCTGATATTTCTATTGAATCAAACGCCTTCTCGTAATCTATGAAGGCTATGTATAGTGGTTGGTTATACTCTGAGCATTTCTCTATTACCTGAGTGTTCATCAGGGGTTCCCAAATGGCTCACAAACAGAGCCGACTAGGAACAGTTTTATACCATCGCTCATTTAGATTAAAGTGACATATGTAATTTGAGCATTGATGCTGCTGTCAACTACTTCACAGCGTTTTCGATTGATGCTGTAACAAAATGCATCCCACAAGTGAATGGACACCCTGGAAAACTACGTGTGCCGTGGTGCAACGTTGCATGCCGAAACGCACGCAAACAGCAAAACAGAGCATGGAGGTTGCTTTGGAACGCACCGACAGCCGAAAATCTTGACAGCTTTAAGAAATAAAGTAATACTTGACAGCTTTAAGTAATAAAGTAATACTTACAAGGTTAAGAACAGGACATACATACACTACACATTCATTTCTTTTTTCTGATGGTGATCCATCTTAGTGTGACAGATGTGGGGAAGTACTCACCGTACTTCACATTCTAACCCAGTGTAAAGAATTACACATGCTGAGAAAGCACTTTCTATTACCCTACAAACCCACTTTACTTTACCCCACTTTACTCTGCAATGTTCGCCAGTAGGGAACCATTTTTCACACATAAATCGTTGTTAGCTTTTTTGAGCGATGTACGTACCTTTCACGTCATATACCTGGGCATTCCATAGCACGACCTCTTCAGGGAGATTTCCGCTGCGATGGCTACACTGAACAAAGCACTTGCCTCGCAGCTCTTGGACGCAAGGGTGTGAACGATTGAGGCACTTGCGCTAATGCCATACATGCCCACCATGGTTTTCATTATCGCAAACTTTCGTCATCCATTGACACGACACGTATTTCACGACATAGTCATGATTTTATTACTTTGATGTTTTTATCTGCCTTATCCTGAGGAATTTAAGGCCCTTATACAGCTGCTTATCACAATCATTGTCCACATCTGTAGTCCCATGAAGTGGCGCTCTGTGGCCATGAAATGGCCCTTGCGCCACAGAACACCAAACATCATCATCATCGTGCTAGTAATCCCTCAGCTTTTTTCTCAAAAAGGGTTTCAAGTGCATTTCAGGGACAGCTACAGATAACTGCAGAGTGTTCGCATTGACTAATGTTGCGAGCTTATCCGCTGGTATGTTCCCCTCCATTTCACGGTGTCCTGGCACCCAGCATACTAGTACTACATGCTGTTTTGATGTGTAAATGACACATAGAAGAAAGTATAGCAAAACAATGACAGGATTTTTGTTCTTTCTGATGGTCTTTAAAGTTTTTACGATGCCTAATAAATCTATGTGTTTGACTGCATTACTTATTTCTGATTCATTCATGTGTTTTGTTGCCACCTGTATTGCGTAAGCCTCGGCTGCGAAAATGCTTGTGTGAGGGTGGAGAATACTGACATACGAAAAATATGGGCCAACCGCTGCGTTGTACACACCCATGTGAGTCTTTGATGCATCAGTGAAAAAATCAGGATAGGTATATTTGTGTGCCAATTCGCAGGGGTGGGGCAGGCTTTGTCACATTCATGAAAAATGTGTCACAATTTATAACCTGCCATTGCCACGGTGGGACGCATAGAATAGGAGCCATTGCGCGGTGTTCGAGCAATGGGACGCCCGTGTCTTCAGCCTGTGCTCGCACACTCAGCGAGAAGGGCTGCTTCAGAGTCGGTGAAAGAGCTGGTAGTTGGATGTGTCGTTTACAGCAGGGTATGTGTGGGGGTCGGTTTTTGTGGTTATCTTCAAAAAATGCGTAAAACACAGGTACAATCTTTGTATATGTAGCGACCATTCATCTGAGTCTGCGTAAAGGCTTTCCACGGGGCTTGTATGAATAGCTCCCATAGAAAGGCGAATGCTTAAATGGTGGACCGAGTCCAGTATTTTCAACGCCGTTGGTGTTGCAGACTGGTACACTACTGCCCCGTAGTCTAGATGCGTGCGGATAAGGCTTTTGTAGAGGCTCATCAGACATTTTCTGTCGCTGCCCCAACTTGTGCAGGACAACACCTTTAAGATGTTCATTGTCTTCATGCATCTTTCCTGAATGCACATAATGTGTGGTACAAATGTGAGTTTCGTGTCTAGAATTATGCCTAAAAATTTTCGTGCACTCTTGACAGCTACGCGCTCACCCTGCAACTCTATATGGAAATCAGGGTAGGGGCCTCTCTTCCTAGAAAACAGAACACAGGAGCTCTTTAGTGGATTCAGACTGAAACCGTTCTCATCTGCCCATTTACAAACCTTGTTAACACGGAGCTGAACCTGTCGCTTGCACGCGGAGAGATTACAGCATTAAAAACCTATCTGTACATCATCAACGTATGCTGAATAAAAGATGTTACGCAGGATGCACGATCGCAGGGAGTTCATTTTGACTACAAAGAGAGTACAACTGAGGACACCGCCCTGGGGCACTGCCGTTTCCTGCACGAGTGGTCGTGACAACGCATTGCCCACTCAAACAGGAAATGCTCGATTGGACAGATAATTTTCGATTACAATTAACATATTACCTCGTATACCTAAATGTGAGAGATCTCTCAATATTCTAAAATGCCACATTGTATCGTATGCCTTGTCCATGTCAAAGAAGAGAGATAGAAAAACTGCTTAAGAATGAAAGCTTCGCCTGTTTGCACCTCTATGTGGATGAGATGGTCCCTGGTGGACCGACCCTCTCGGATTACGCACTGATATTGGTCGTGGAGTTTGTTTGATTCTAGAAAATGTAATAATCCACAGTTTATAATCTTTTGAAATAATTTGCAGAAGCAGATAGTCAGAGCAATAGGTCTGTAAATCGATAGAGAAGATGGATCCTTGCCCTGTTTAAAAATAGATATTACTATGGCCTCTTTCTGCGCAGAGGGAATCTTGCCATAAGCCCATATGAAGTTATACAGACAGAGGAGAGTTTTATGTGTTTCATGAGGTAAGTGTTTCAACATCTGATATATAACACGGTCAAACCTGGGACTGATTTGCTGCAGAGGTTTAGCGCTGTCTGCAACTCAGCCAAGCAGAATGGTCTGTTGTACGGCTCGTCTTTTCCTCATTTCCGTTCAAGCTTTTGTCTTTCTACCCTTTCTTTGTACTGTTTGAATGTATCTGAATAATGCAATGGGCTGGACACGTGTTTAAGGTATGCTCCCAGGGAGTTTGTCGGCCTCTTATCCTATTCACTCTGTTTCAGACCTTAGCTTCATCTTTATAGGAATTAATGCCTGACAAAAACTTCTGCCAGCTTTCCCTCCTAGCCTGTCAGCACGTCCTTCGCCTTTGAGACTTTGAAATTGATCAGATTCTCTGCAGTTGAATAGTCACGCAGTAGACCACACGCTTTATCTTGGTTTTTGCAAGCATTCCTGCAGTCGTCGTTCCGTCACGGGACACGACGTCTACTGGGACCAGAACTTGTCTGGGGGATACATTTTGAAGCAGCGTCAATATTAAAAGCGGTACAATACATAGCAGCAGAGTCGATTTCTAGAGAGGAAATCTCGGCCCACAATACAGTACTAAGACTATGGTACTTCTCCCAATCAGCTCTGTCTACCTTCCAAGTTGAAGCCTGAGGTAGAAATTCGTTTTCGTTTGCCATCCTCAGTAATATGGGAAAGTGATCACTCCCATAGGGATTTTTAATAACGTCCCAACTAAAATCAGGTAAAAGGGTAGGAAAAACGATGCTAAGATCAATGCACGAATACGTTTTGTTTGGCAGGCTGCAATATGTTGGTTCTTTCATTTAAAATGTATGCAACTGTGGAAAGAATAAAGTTCTCAATCAAGCGGCCTCGCACATCTTTCCTCAAGTCACCCCACAAAGGGCTGTGGACAATAAAATCGCCAAGGACAATATATGATTGAGGTAGTTGATCCATAAAAAACTGAAATTCTTGTTTATGCAGCTGATAATGAGGGGAAATGTACACTGAGCAAATGGTAACAAGTTTTCTTAAGACAACAGCACGAGTGGGCACTGCTTCGAGGGCCGTAAGTATATAGAAATCTTGGCACACTATGCATTTGTCTAATGCAAAAGCAATGCCACCTGATGATCCGATTGCGTCATCTCAATCTTTGCGGAAGATAATGTGGTCTCTAAGGAAACTCGTGTGTTTTGGTTTCAAGTGTGTCTCTTGTACACAGAGAACTTTTGGTGAGTGTTTGTGTAAAAGTTCTTGTACATTGTTGAGGTTTCTAAGCAGTCCTCTGACGTTCCATTGTATAATTTGTGTTTCCATATTGGGTAAAGTAGTGCTGTGTATACGGATTGGGAGTGATTTACTTTACACAGCCTTTAGGAGGCCCTGTAATTGGTGTTTTTTCTTCCTTGCAGCGGTCAAGGGGCTCTCGCTGCTTCTTCGGCGCAGTCTGCGCCGGTGAACCAGTGGTGTCCATCGCCTCTGTCCATCACCAGACAGTCGTGTACGTAGGGTAGGCTTTGTCACGGTTGACGAAGCCTTCACCCCCACCGGGCCAGAGGTCGAGGGCACCTTTTTAGTTTGTGTGCTGCCATGGCTGCTGCCAGGGTTTACAGGGGCCTTTGGTGGGGCTGTGTTCAAAGAGGGCAGAGCAGCCGGGGCTGCTTCTCCAGTGGGGTCTGCTGGCAATTGCCTCGGCACGCCAGGCGTTGTCCGGGGCTTTGCTGAAAACCGTTGTGGTGCTGACCCTCCTTGCACCACTTCGGCTAATGACATCTGTAGGAAAGTGTGCGTTCCGTGCTGTCGGGCTTCTTTGAAACTGCCGTTTTCTTGGAATTTAATTGTGAGAATTTTTTTTCTGTTTTGCAGACTGGGCATGAGCAGGAATAAGCGGGCTGGTCACCACCGCAGTTCACGCAATGGGCCTCAGCCTCAGATTTACAGTCATCAGTAGAGTGCCCTGTGGTGGCGCACCTTCTACACATGAACTTCCCTCGACAGCTTTGGGAAGCATAGCCAAACCATTGGCACTTGAAACAACACCCCGGGTTTGGTATATATGGTCAAACACGGAGCATGAGAGAGCCTGTAGTGACTGTTTCTAAGAGCGTGTTTGATTCAAACATCAGCACGATGTGTTTTGAGGGGAATTCTGCATTATTTCGCCTGATTTTAATGCACTGCACATGTATGACATTCTAGTCTTTCCACCCGTGCAAAAGTTCTTCGTTGGTAAGGTCTACAAGAGCGTCATTCGATATGACACCTCTCACTGTGTTCAATCTCCAGTGAGCAGTAACCATGAGAGGTTTGTCCCCAAATGCAACAAGGTTGCTTAGTTTCTGATACTGGATTTTGTCTTTGACTTCTATTAGCAAGTCCCCACTGGCCATCTTGGTGGCTTTGTAGCCAGCGCCGATGGCATCAGTGAGGCATCTCGAAACGAGAAACGGTGAAATGTTTGTTGCTTCTTTTTCTGTGGCTTCACAATGTATGACATGGTATTTTGGGAACAAGTCTTGATTCTTCATTACACACTGCAATGATGATGATGGGTGGTGTCTTGTGGCGTATGGACCAAATAAAAACTGCAAGGCTGCTTCGGTGCACCCCCTTTTCTAGGGGCGATCACTTAAGAAGGGCTTTGGTGATCCCATGGAGGAAAGTGTTTGTTCAGCAACGGCGCATACCGCCCACCACGGAGCCCAACTAGGGGACGTAGCAGAGCATCTGAACACGTCTGCGCAACGCCAGCAGTACATAGTCACTGTAACCTAATATGGTTTATCCTAGATTGGATAACCACACAAGGTTAACCCTCGCCACGAGGAAAAGTAGAAGCAACTATACAAGAGAGGAGATGACAGGACAGACAAAATGTGCGAGAGAAAGACGAAGATGAGAGGAGATGGGGACAGGAAAACGCGACTGCTGGTTTCCCTGGGTGGGTCAGCCCAGGGGTGCCGTCTACGTCAAGCCGGGGCCAAAGGGATGCGTTGCCACTGCCGGGGGGCCTTAAAGGTTCAATAACTCAGCGTCGGCTCAACCCCCAGGATCCCCTTTTCTCCAGGCATGGCAAAGTCACGCACGGCTAGGCGTGGGAGGGAGTCGAAAACCTCCCCCGTTAGCTCGAGTCCATGGTGTCGCTACAAACCAAATGCCTGCTTACACAAACGCCCCTGCGGGGACGTCATCCGCGAGGAGCGCTAAAGGCACGGTTGCCATTTCGAAGGTCCGCACACTCACCACACCCGCAAAAACTAGGTGCATGTGTGGTGTTCGATATCCGCACAGCGACCTCATCATCATCATAATTAATATTTTTCTTAAAGTACATTGTACCTTAAAGACCGCTGTTGGGGTATTACATAGGGGGGGGGGGGTGTAACATAAAAAAAAGTTAGACATGTAACTTTTAAGGTCACAAATTCGGAACACACTTCTCGGAAAAATGGAATACTTGCTCAAATGCAAAAACTGAAGAACAGTCTAATGTCACAATCGATGTTACAACGTGAGTCGATCAGTGAGCAGCTGTTTAAACCCAATGGGGTTACACTAGCTGACAACATTATCTGGCAATGTATTCCACTTTGCAATGGCTATCTACAAACAAGATTGATTAAAAAGAAGACGTTGTGCCATGTAACCCCAGGATGCTGCAAGAGTTAAAAAGGCGGTGAGATGTACGGTGTGAGCCATTGAGCATTTTATCACGAGGTTGTGGGAAGTTGTAATAAAGCCTATGCAACAAGCACAGCCTTGTAATCTTATGATGTAACGACAATGACTTGAGTCTCAGGGATGACTTTCTGGCACTGATGCTTTCGTTACGGCTTTACCTGGAAGAGATTAATCTGGTCGCATGCTTCTGTATGGATTCTAAAACGTTAATGAGGTATGTTTGGCGAGGGCTCCTAATAGCCGAGGCATAGTCAAGCTTACTCCGTATAAATGTTTCATACGCCAGCTTTCGCGTTGATGAGGTACACAAGGAAAGGAAACGTCTAATTAACTACGTGATTTAGTAGAACCGCAGCAGCTAACTTTGTGATGACTAGAGACCCCCTGAACGCCTCTTGCATGCTGACGCACATACAGATAAAATCATACTTGTCTAGAATGCCCAGCCGACCGCTCCAGCTGCTGTCTTTTTCAGAAAAAAAATCAGACGATATCTACGGAGTAAATGATGATGATGATTGGAGCGAAGCATCCATCCGTGCTTCTGTCTCTCTGCTTGTCCGTGCTGTCGCCTGTCTGTCACTCACACTAGTGCCACCTGCTGAGTGAATCATACAACTAGGTGGTTACGAACTGGTCATAGACATGCATGGGCAAATCCACAGCTTTAGGGCTTTGCCCGTAATATATAAAGAGCTAGACACGCCGTAATGATGCCAAACATGGTCATACCGCACAAGTTAGGTCCTTGTGCTATATTATAAGCATTAACGGAAGCATGTTAGCTAACATAAGATAGAAACTGCCGCCAACAACAGTGTCGACAAGTATGCACTCTGCTGCTCTAAATAAGTGTGATTCTATCTGTACAGCACGATTGGTGCATACTAATGACCCTACAAAATGGCACAACAATGGTGAGGTCGCCTTGCGATGAAGACTCAGTGCATACCCTTATATGGCTGTTCTAGAAGGTGAAGCACTTAGTTCACAGAGTTGAGAGCTAGGGTATACCATCAGTCTTTAATGCCTACCAAAATAGCGCATGCCCCAACAATCACACCCTTAAAGGGCCACTCACCAGGCCCCATACCGAATTTTAGTTAGACAGTAAAAGTTGTTGGGTGTCCGATGAGGAACGTTTTGCCACAAAAATTTTTCGAATTGGTTCATCACGAGCGGAGAAAACAGGTTATTTGAAGCAGCGCGAAACGAGGGTGAGAGGAAGCGATCTCAAAACCTTTGCCGCTCCTCCACGCAGCTTTCGTAAGCCAAATCTCTTCCCCACACTCTCCGGCATACGACCAAGAGGTGACGTGAGCATGACGTGCCCGAACAAGCCCAGCCCCTGTGCACACGAGCGGCGTTGCTTTGTTGGATTGGATTGGATAAGCTTTTATTTGGTCCTCCAAAACCCAGATCACTGTGTTGCGGGCAGCTCCCACGTGGGGACTGAGATGCCAAGCTCCTCAGCCGCCTCGCGGGCTTGGTGGACAGCCCAGAGCTGATCTGCCAAGAATGAGCTGCGGATTGCCGCCTCCCATCTGGCAGAGGTGATGTTCGATATATGAGCGAATTTGGTGCACTGCCAGAGCATGTGTTCTAATGAAGCTATTTCCCCACAATGTGGACAAAGATTACTTGGGTATAGGTCAGGGTACATGATGTGTAACATTTTCAAAGTAGGGTACATCCGCGTTTGCAAAAGCCTTAATGTAAGTGCTTGGGGCCGGGTTAGATTTTTCTGAGGTGGAGGGAAAATCCTTCTAGACAGGTAGAAATGTTTAGTGAGCTCGTTATATGTTGTAAGAATTTCCCGGTTATCCCCTTCACCGGTAGAACGCATCCCCGGGGAGGCGCGGTTGGAGAGTTCTCGCGCCGCCTCGTGTGCTGCTTCATTGAGATTGGGAGGGGAATCGTTGATTTGCCCAAGGTGAGCTGGGAACCAACTCAGAAGATGATGCGTTATGTTCTTGCCTTGCAGTATTCTCAGCGTTTGTTCAGAGACCGTCCCCTTGGCGAACGCCCGTAGTGCTGCCATGGAATCACTGTAGACGACTTCAATGTTATCCATCTTGAGTGCTAAGGCGATGGCCACCTGTTCCGCAATGATTGGGTCTTTCGTCTTGACCGTCGCTGAGTTGACGATATGGCCAGCCCCATCGACCACCACTGCCACAAACGCTTTCCCATTGGCGTAGGAAGCCGCGTCAACAAATACGACCCCTCGTTCCTCGTTTGAGACTTGACGAAGTATAGTCCTGGCCCTCGCTACTCTTCTTCCGACGTTGTGTTCTGGATGCATGTTTCTTGGTATAGGAGACACAGTGATATTCTCCCTGATGTTGTCGGGGATATCATTGTAATTGTGCCTGATTGCCATTGGGTGTTGGCCCAGCTCCTGCAGGATCATTCTCGCCGACCTTGTTGTAGATAACCTTGCAAACTGTGCTCTCTCTTGGGCTTCTGCTATTTCTTCGAGTGTGTTGTGAATGCCAAGCTCAAGCAGACGCTCGGTGCTGGTATGTATGGGTAGGCCCAGGACCTCCTTGATAACTTTCCTGAGGAGCACATTCAGTGTCTCGGACTCTGCTCTTGACCAGTTGTGCATTGCTGCCTCGTACGTGAAGTGGCTTAGAACAAACGCATGCATCAACCTGATGAGGTTGTCTTCCTTGATCCCATTTCTTTTGTTGGCCACTCTGCGTATGAGGTGCACCGCACTGTCTGTTTTCCAAGTTAACTTGGCTATAAATTTGCTGTTGGCGCCGGTAGACTCTATCAGCATGCCCAGGACTTTGATGGAGTCGACCCTCTGGATGGAATCCCCTTGATTTGTACGGAGGTGGATGTCTATCTGGTTTAACGGCTTCCATCCCCTGGGTTTCGGTCCCCGGCGTGCAGTCCTATACAGTAAAAGTTCTGACTTACTCGAGGAGCACTTGAGCCCAGAAGGACGAAGGTACTCTTCTACGGTGTCAATCGCCTTTTGCAGGGCGCTCTCAATTTGCCCCTCGCCTCCACCTGTGCACCAGATGGTAATGTCATCTGCATAGATGCTGTGCTTCAATCCTTCAATGCTCGATAATTTCTTTGACAGTCCAATCATGGCAATGTTGAACAGCATTGGTGAAATCACTGCCCCTTGCGGCGTGCCCCTTGCTTCTAGTTCGATTGCTGCGGTCTCGATATCTGCAATCTTCATCACGGCTTTCCGATCTGTAAGAAAGGACCATACGTAGTCATAGAAGGCTTTCCCCAGACCAAGCTTGGAAATTGCTTCGAGTATGAATGAGTGGTGGATGTTGTCAAACGCTTTTTCTAGTTCTAGGCACAGAATGGCTCTCACGTCTCTCGTTTCGTTGTCGATGACCTGGTGTTTGATAAGCTTCAATGCATCTTGTGTGGATATCCCTGCCCTGAATCCAACCATATTGTGTGTATATATGTCGTTATATTCCAAGTACTTGTTTATCCTGTGCAGTATGACATGTTCTGCAACCTTGCCGATACATGATGTCAAAGATATTGGCCTCATGTTGTCCAAGTTGGGGGGCTTTCTTGGCTTAGGAATAAGGATCGTCCTGGCCAGCTTCCACTGCTCTGGCACCCTGCCTTCTTTCCATGCTGCATTGATCATATCCTTCAGGGTTTCAATTGAATCATCATCAAGGTTACGAAGGGCCTTGTTTGATATACCGTCCGGGCCAGGGGCCGACCTGCCGTTGAGATCATGCAAGGCTCTTCTGATCTCCTCGATGTTAAAGTCGCCCTCAAGACCTGGATTGGGCCTGCCCTGGTACTGTCTACTTGGTGGTGCCAATCCTCTGTTGATTGGAAGGTACCTATGCACGAGCCGCTGCACAACTTGCTGTTCTGTAGTGCGCCCTATCTCTTTGTGCAAAATTCGAGCGATAACATGCTTTTGATTTGTTTTGGTGGTGTTTTCGTTGAGGAGATGCTTTAACATATTCCATGTCTTGCCATTGCGCATCTGACCATCGACAGAGTTGCAGATTTCGTCCCATTGCTGCCTGGATAGTGCGCGACAATGTTCCTCGACTGATCTGCTTACCTCAGCTATCTTCTTCCTCAGTCTTCGGTTCAGGCGCTGACCCTTCCAACGATTCAGTAGTGCTTGCTTTGCCTCAAGAAGATGAGCGAGCCGGCTATCCATTCTTTCAACCGGAAAATCTGTGGTAATGGTGGAGGAGACGGATTTGATGTCATCTTTAATCTGTTTGAACCACTGCTCCAAGCCTTGTCTGTGGCCATCTTGTTCCCTTTCCATCCTTATCTTCCTGAATTAACTTATCCCGGTCTGTGAAGTGGAATTCTCTCTGCTTTTTACGCTCCATGGAGAAGGTAGTGGCAAGAATGCAGTGGTCACTCCCTAGGTCTACAGCAAGGTTCATCCACTGGGCCTTCTTGATGTTCCTTACAAATGTAAAGTCCGGGGTGGAATCCCTGCAGCAAGATGTACCAAGCCTTGTTGGTAGGCTGGGGTCTGTGATTAGGGTGAGATCAAGTTCACTGGCACTTTGCCAAAGTCGATTTCCTTTCCCAGTGTTGTACTTGTAACCCCATGCATGATGAGGGGCGTTGAAATCACCTGCTATGACGAGTGGATATTCCCCGGCGATATTAACAGCTTTCTTTAGAATCGTCTTGAACCCTTGCTTTTGTTCCTTTGGACTGCTGTATATATTAAGGATGAAAATGCTCTGACGGTTGCTGGTACCTGGCACGATCTCTAACATGACGTGTTCCAACCGGCCTGCTTTTATCTTGAGGTCGTGGGTTATGTGCGTTAGTTTGTTGCATACGAAGGTGCAGACTCCCCCGTTGCTTGGTTGACCAGCATTATTTTGTGGTCTTCTGCCTGTTTCTGCGGGATTGTTTGGAAACGCTGACTTAGACGTGGTGGAGTAGATGAGTACAATGAGTAATCGAACGCGTAGGAGCGTTCCACGGCGGTTGTCTGCTCAGTGCGCCAACCGTGGGGACCCGAACGCATGCGAAACGCTGGCACATTAAGCCCCGCATCTCATAGCATTTCACGGGAAAAAATGTAAGAAAAAGGCGCAGTTTTTTTGTTGCGCCTCATTATTTATTTGAAGTTTTATTCATCTCTTGAACCAACAAATACATATAGTACGCATGTTGCATTAAATAATTTTTGGCATGTCACGTGGTATACTGTTGACAACGTCAGAGCGGAGTCGTCTACGTAGAGGACCGTCACTGCATTGCCGTGTACGTAGGGCCATTCCTACGCCTACGTCATGCCCTCATTTTCTCTACGCGTGCGCCGGCAGAGGGGAGAAGGAGCAGCTTTCATCTTGATATTCGACCCATTTCCGCGGCGCGTAGCATTGCAAATTTTGGCAGACGTGATCATGAACGCCTCGTCAACGCATTGCACTTGTCAGCGCAAAATTGTCAAACCTGGTGAATGGCCCTTTAAAGAGGCCCTGAAACACTTTTAGGGGTGAAGCTACTCAGGTTGTGGGTCGTTCCCTTCTATGTAGTAGTAGTAGTAGTAGTAGTAGTAGTAGTAGTAGTAGTAGTAGTAGTAGTAGAGCAGTGTGTAGCCACATCTAGTTCATGAAAAGATCAAAAGATGGTGTTGTGTGAATATGTCCTTATAAATAATATTACTAGATGGCGTCAGTGGTTTTGTATAGTTCACGATGTCGTATAGTTGATGGACAAACACAGATGGGCGGACGGACAAACAGACAGACAGATATGAACAGACGGATGGACCGACAGACACAAACAGATGGATGAATGGACAGACAGAGTTAGTGGACGGACGGGCGAAAGCACGGATAGACCGCCAGATGAAAGCACAGACGGACAGACGGACGGACATGCACTTCGCCCCACTCATCATTCACTCCATGGATATGATGGGATCTTTTAGATGCAAAACAGCTGTTTGACTAGCCTTTGTAACGCTCTCCCTCCGCCCGCACCGCTCCCCTCGCCGCAGGTGTTGGAGCGCGGTGCCAAGTAGCTCATGCCCACTAAGCAGTCCACAGTGACGTCTGTCTCCCTCACCTGCGGCTTGCTTGTCACGTGTCAGCTCTCTCACTTCACCATCTCAACTGCTTGCAATGCTCGAGCCCACTCCTCACGTGGGCACCATCTTACCTGCGCCACCTCTCTCATCTGTCGGCGAGAAAAAGCCACAAGCCGGCAGGTGCACGTCTTGAGAGTCTCGCGGCGCCGACAATGTGGACAGTGCGCCGATGGGCGGCACGCCGTCGCGGCATGCTCCCCGCTAGTGTGCGTGTACCTTTGCCGGCTGTCGCTGGCGTTGCGAGGGTTAGCGAAGCCGATTGCGTTCTTAAATGGTGACGTCAACACCGACGATGTGCGAGTCAAAAACACCGATCGCGTTTGAGAATACAGACGGTGTGCGGGTAACACGTTCCGACCAGACACAAGTCAATGAAGCCGAGCGCAACCGTCTTCAATGCGTCCCGCCTCTCGTGTCTTTGTACTGCAAACAAACGTTTACTCGAGCAAACGCTTCACTGAGTTTTGCTTCAAACCGTTCTTCTAGCACCCGCGTCGAAGCCCGTTTTAATTGGGTCAATGCCGTGTGCATCGTTGCTGCTTCGCATCCCATCAGGATTGCCTTCATGAAGATGGTTTGTAGTTTTTTCAAGTAACCATGGAATGGATACACTAGAATAGCCTATTGCCTCACGGATACAACGGTGAAAAAATGTAAACATCCATCCAGTACGAGCAGAGTTACTAAAATTTGTCGCACACTGCAATTGCATTTTCTCTTCTCTTGTCTCGACGAAAGCGGTGGAAGCTAAGCAAGGGGGGGGGGGGGATCGCATAAGCAAAGAAAATACGCCACGCGCGCCTTAACAACTTCAGCACTTTTTTAAGTGTGAATACACTTTATAAGCGACCCCAAACCATCCACCGCCGTCGGCGGCGTCCGCAGTCTTCTCTCTATCTTTAAAAGAAAGAGGACTTGGCGGGCAACATCAGGGAGACTATCACGGTATCTCCTATACCGAGAAACATGCATCCAGAACACAACGTCGAAAGAATAGTAGCGAGGGCCAAGACTATACTTCGTCAAGTCTCAAACGAGGAACGAGGGGTCGTATTTGTTGACGCGGCTTCCTACGCCAGTGGGAAAGCGTTTGTGGCAGTGGTAGTCGATGGGGCTGGCCATGTCGTCAACTCAGCGACGGTCAGGACGAAAGACCCAATCATTGCGGAACAAGTGGTTATCGCCTTAGCACTCAAGGTGGATAACATTGAAGTCGTCTACACTGATTCCATGGCAGCACTACGGGCGTTTGCCAAGGGGACGGTCTGTGAACAAACGCTGAAAATACTGCAAGGCAAGAACATAACACATCATCTTCTGAGTTGGTTCCCAGCTCACCTTGGACAAATCAACGATTCCCCTCCCAATCTCAACGAAGCAGCACACGAGGCGGCGCGAGAACTCTCCAACCGCGCCTCCCCGGGGATGCGTTCTACAGGTGAAGGGGATAACCGGGAAATTCTCACAACATATAACGAGCTCACAAAACATTTCTACCTGTCTAGAAGGATTTTCCCTCCACCTCACAAAAATCTGACCCGGCCCCAAGCACTTACATTAAGGCTTTTGCAGACGCGGATGTACCCTACTTTGAAAATGTTACACATCATGTACCCTGACCTATACCCAAGTAATCTTTGTCCACATTGTGGGGAAATAACTTCATTAGAACACATGCTCTGGCAGTGCACCAAATTCGCTCATTTATCGCACATCACCTCTGCCAGATGGGAGGCGGCAATCCGCAGCTCGTCCTTGGCAGATCAGCTCTGGGCTGTCCACCAAGCCCGCGAGGCGGCTGAGGAGCTTGGCATCTCAGTCCCCACGTGGGAGCTGCCCGCAACACAGTGATCTGTGTTTTGGAGGACCAAATAAAAGTTTATCCAATCCAATCCAATGGCGGGCCGCAGCACGACGCTCTATCGAATAAGCCACGGACGCGACGCTGATATCGGTGTCAGTAACGCGCCTTACACCCCCTCCCCCTTCGCTCGCTCCTCCGCTCTCCTCGCTCGCTGCAGCTGCGCGCGCTCCCCTCTCTCTCGCGCGCCCGCCTTCTCTCTCAGTCTACCGTCGAGAGCGGGTCTTGAGAGGGAGTAAAGTTAAAATCCGTTGGCATTCGCCAGTGAGTTAACGTAAACTCCCCCGTGTGATCAAATTGCGATTCCCAGGAACCATTACACCATAAAGGCACCATAGTGTGATTAATAAATATAATAGTGCGAATTAATAAATACCCCTCATAGCATCACCCCGTGTATTCGAACTTAACCATGTTCACCCTCGGGGAAATGCTTGGGAGTTTTTTCTTCGAATACGTGGCTTTTTTAGTGCGATTACTGTACTAGGGTGGCTAGAATGGAAAGGTGAGCGCGGCGCTTTTCGCTTGCCGGAAAAGGCCCTTCGACGCACCTTTGCCGCTAAAGGCGCACTTCGCAAGGTTTTCCTCAGGTGCACTGCTTTTTTTTTTCACAGGTGGTAGTTGTTTTACAAGAACTTCACCAATCAGTGCTTGCGCTGCATTTCTCTAAAATTACTTTAGGTGTCAACAACAAAAAAGAAGACCTAGGGTCACTGCGTTGCGCCTGTTCATAAAACTTGATGCCTCAGCTCAGCCTCTTAAAGAGTCCCAAGGGCGGCAACGTGGATGACTTAGCGAAAAAGTTTCTTCTGTCTGTGGAGAAAATGTTGCACGAGATGGAACATGACGAGGGAGACTATGAAAGACTTCCATCTGATGCACTAGCAGTGTCTGTCGCTGATAAACCGTACACTGCCTGGGCGGCGGATGGTCACCCTGTATATTATGTGCCAAGTTATGCTGAGAGAAATCTGGTACTTTATAATAATAGTGATGAGTGCAAGAATGCCCATCTTGTTTCTAGTGTTGGCGGTAACGCGTTATGAGTAATACTGTTACTGGCATAGCACGTTACTTCGGTAATTTAGTAATTACCCACTCGTTACCATGTAGAAATAGAGCTGTTGCTTGAATTCCACGAGTAGTAGTTGTCAACAAGGCATTGCTGCAACACGGTAGCGCTGTTTATTAGTTCTATATATAAAAAAAGCTTCTGCTGAAAGTACAGATCACTGAGCAGTTGCTGAATACCTGGAAAAACGAGGCTCACCATGAGCGGCTTTGCATAAACAGTTGCAATTGTCGTGGGCCCCGTGTAGGCTAAGGGGCAAAAATTAGTTACCCTGCAAATACCTTTTTCTCCGGGGCTGAATAGTCTAGGCATTTATTTATTCGTACAACACCTGCGATAATGGTACGCTATTAGATGTAAGCTGCCAGAATTACTGTAAATTTGTTGAGGTCATTGATGATTTCCTTTTGGAGAAGGTTGTAAATGAAATATTATTTCTACTTTTTGTGGCAATGAGAAATAGATTTAACATGTGCTACGACGTTATAAGCCATCACATGCAACTCTCTGGTGCACATTAGACCACAGTGTTGTACGTCCGGCATCTTGTGCCGAGTTTCTTAGTTACATCAGTAATTCACCTAAAGAAGCTAGTTGTTTTGGTCAGAGACTTGATTTCTTTTTTTAAATAAGAGCACGGGATTAAACGCTCGAGGTATTTTTGAAATTTTTTATAGTCATGACGTGGCATTAACTGAAAAGCAAAAAAAAAAGCTCATAAGAAGAAAGACCGAAATCCCGGAAGATGTACTATTCGGATAAATAAATGAGCTGGGCAAAGCATTAATGTAACGATTCTATTTATTTATTTATTACATATCCCTATAGAGTCCAAGGTGGCCATTATCGTAGGGAATCAATTACACATAAAATGTCACAAATCTTCATGATCGTATAGACATCACAGTAAAAGAGACAATACAGTAATAGGGATAATAAAAATGCTCATGACAGTCGATTGTAGGGATGTTTCTCGTAGTTTATTTATTTATTTATTTATTTATTTGAATATACTGGAGCCCTAATGCAGGGATATAGCAGGAGTGGATGAGTTATACAAAACTAATACAAACAAAGCAACAACAATAAAACAACAATAAAACTGAAATACCTTACAGCAATACATAAGAAAACATCACTATGGTATTGAAAACATGAACTTTACCTATTTTTTAAATGACAATAAGCGGCATCAATGAAATTTTGTAATGATAGAGAACAAATACTGTCCGGTAGGGAATTCCAAAGGTCTGTAGTACGTGGGAAAAAACTAAATTCGAATGTGTTAGTATGAGCAAATAGAGGCTTGATGTTCAAGATGTGGGAGCTGCGGGTGCAAGATTCTTCCATAAATGCGATGTAGTTACCATCAAAGATGCCAGGACAGGAGTTGATGACTGTATATAATAGTTTTAAAGATTCGATGCAATAACGAGAATGTAATGGTACAATGTTCAGTGATTGCAGAGCCTGTGTTGGTGAGAAGTTGTGGCTGTAGTTACGGCATATGATGGCCTTACGTTGAACGCTATCGAGGATTTTTAGCTCACCTTGTTTTTGAGGGTACCAAACGACAGATGCGTATTATAGAACAGGACGAATCAACGTTTTAAACAGAAGTAATTTGGTATCACAGGGGGATTTAGCCAAAGTATGGCGCAAATAACAGATTTTTTGTCAGAATCACACCCAATTATTTATATTGTGTGTGTGAGAGAGAGAGAGATAAAGATGCAAGGAAAGGCAGGGAGGTTAACCAGACGCACATTCGGTTTGCTAGACTCTTTTAAGTTGTATACCATCCAAGTAATAATCAAACGAAAACGGATTCTGTGCATTGGTAAATGACATGACGACTGCTTTAATGCAATCGACGTTCATCTGCCATGTTTCACACCAAGAGCTGAAAGAAATGAGCTATTGTAAAAGACGCTGATGACCTTCCGCAGAATTAATAGGTTCGTATAATATGCAATCATTAGCATAAAGTCTTATTTTAGATGAGGTGCAGTGAGGCAAATCATTAATATATATGAGGAATAATATTGGGCCTAGTACAGATCCCTGAGGAACACCTGACGTGACGTCAACAAGGAATGAATCCACTGAGTTGAAGGAAAGAAATCATGAGTGATAATGAAGGAAACTGGTGATCCAAGAAACAAGACGGGAATTATTGAGAATAGCATCTAATTTCACTAGCAACATAGAATGAAGAACAGAGTGAAAAGCTTCAGAGAAGTCAATGAAAATGGCATCTATTTGGTTTCCTATGTCTAGGTCAAAGGCGATGCCATGAACGAAATCGACTAATTGTGTAACCGTGCTGTAGCCACGACAGGGGCGGCGCCAGGATGTTTTTACTGGGGGGGGGGGCAACCACGAAAAGTGAGTTCCTCCGGGGGGGAAAGCTAGCTCTGCTCGTACTAGGTTTTCAATATATGCTTCCGGGCACTTGGGTAAGCATAGGGGGGGGCAGGCGAGAATTTTGGGGGGGCTCCAGCCCACCCTTGCCCCCCCCCCCCTGGCGCCGCCCCTGAGCCACGACGGAAACCGTGCTGAGCAGATGTTAGAATTTCATTGGAGTCGAGGAATTCAATGATATGCTTTTGAATAATGTGTTCTAACATCTTGCATGACTGTGGTGTAAGAGATATTTGCCTGTAATTAGATAAGAGTTGTTTATCACCAGATTTATACAAAGGCAAAACTTTCGCTGTTTTCCATGAACACGGTACTTCACGACAGTCTAGGGATTTCTGGAAAATTACAGTGAGGTAACGGGCTGTCCATGCGGAGTATCTCATAAAAAAGGAATTCGGTATGCCGTCAGAACTGGAACATTTCTTGGTGTCGAGATTCAAGATTATGTTCAATACACCTTTATGCTTATTACAATATTACCTAGTATATTGGTTTGTACGTCATGATTAAAAATTGAAAGAACATGATTGTCGAGGGTAAAAACTGACTCAAAATAAAAGTTAAATGCATTAGAAACTATGATGGGGTCGTTTGTAATGGTGTCATTAATCTTGAAAGAGGAAGCAGTCTGGCAACACAGCGAGATAAATGCAATATATCCCTGTTAATCCAAGGCTGATTGTTATTCACCTTTTTTTTTTCTTTTTAATGAAATGTAATTATTGATGCATAATTTCACTAATGTCTCAAAATAACCAGAAAAACTGTCGACAGGAGACACAGTGCTAAGTGACAAGAAATGGTCAAAGTTATCCACCAGAGTATCACAGATAGACGTATCATCAGCTTTGTTGAAATCCCGAAATGTAAAGTAGCTGTATTGTTCATGCTGGATAGGACAATTAATGTGTACAACGACCGCCTGATGGTCCGAAATTCCTTCTAATGTATCATATTTAAAGCCTAAGTTAGCAAGACTGTCACTGATAAAGACTAGGTCAACTATTGAGTTCTGCCGCATGTTCTTTTCAACTAATTGTATCAGGTTATAAGACGAGGAAAATGAAATTAATGCCCTACAGATAGATGAATCAGTGGTGGAATATGTGAGGGAAGGCCAGTGAATGCCCGGAACATTGAAGTCGCCAAGAATGAACTGTTTGTGCTGTCGAGGCTATGGTCATGAATGAACTGAGAAATGTTATCGAATAAGTCACTGGAGCTATCAGGAGGGCGATAAAGACCACAAATTGTTAAATTATGCTTATGCGCTAGTAACCTGCACCAAACAGATTCTACATCAGGAGGCCCTGAAAAAATTTTATAGTTAAAATCAGCGCGCAAGAGTAAAGTGACGCCTCCCCCTTATACTGGCGGTCGCACCGGATGGCGATGTAACCAGGAGGAGTGAATTCCGTATCGCGGATATTCTCATGAAGCCATGTTTCAGCGATGCATACAATATGAAAGGAAGATGGGAAACTAGCGAAAGAAACAGTGGAAATTTGTTAGTTATGCTTCTAGCATTAACATTCAAAAATACCAGCTGCGTAATAGTTGAATGGGATTGTCAACCTAATAAAAATGATGCGTTTGGCGGTTTGGTGCTTATAGATTCAAAACCAGGAGGTTGAACCAAGCTATTCGTGACGCTGTCCCATTTATAACAGATATTATCAATGAATAAGTGATCAAATCTCATGTTAATGTTAGAGCCATTGTTACGTTGCTTAACCGAAGCATCCCAAAGTTTCTTGCGTACTGAGGGAACTCTAGATGAAAAATCTTCAGAGAGCTTTAGACCAGTCTGTTTTAGCTTATGCGCGTTTTTCAGCATTGCCGACTTATCACTGAAATCAAGAAATTTTATGATAATAGGACGAGACTGTCCAGGACGCATTCTGCCTAACCTGTGGAAGCGTTCCATCCGCGGGTATTGCAGAGAAAGCTTGTTGAATACGTTCGAAACCTTGGACTGCAGTGTGTCATGAGACTCGTTCGTATCTTCAGGTATACCAAAAAGAATAATGTTATTTCTTCGTGAACGATTTTCTATATCGTCACATTTCGTGGTTAGTTCGGCAACACCGTGCCTTAAGTGAACCATCTCAGGGCGAAGCTGATCTGAGTCTTAATCCGCCAGCGCCTTGGAAAGCGAATTCTCGAGAGCAGCCACACGCGATTTCAAGGTATCGAAACGAGTATTCACGGCAATTTTTATATCTGATATGTCTTGACACATGCTTTTCTGGCTGGCAACTAAATCAGTGATTATTTTCACAAGAGAAGGGTTGTCACAACTAGACATTACCAGTTCTGCTGACATCTCAAGGGAGTTAAGAGAGCTTGCCACGGATTCATTAGAATTGCTCATTTTAGAAGACACAGGTTTCCTGGGACCAGGATTAAGCTCAACGTCGCCGCACATGAGAAGACGACCAAGGCAATTTATAACTTAAGAACAATTGCAAATAAAACTACTACTTAAACAATCATGAGGGCAACACAGCAGCCGCAGAAATCGATCATCAGAACGAATACAGTACGAATTGTCGAGATAACGTACATTTATAAACAAGAAGCTCTTAGGAAACATGCTGAAGCTGCTGCTGCTGCATTGCCCACTGCCGGGACCTTTGAAAATCGGAGCATTTATACTGCCAATGCTTGCCGTCACCGATCTGATGTCGTCACTTGTTGGAGTTTTGACGGTAGGGGCGTCCATAGGAATGCGCAGCAACACCAGAGATGAAGGGGCTTGCGCAGGAAACACATGCCTATCATGCACTTGGATGACAGGGCAGTAACACAGTGAACTACCGGTGATTGCTACGTGATCGACCATTGTAAAATGTATTGTGCACTTGAACTAAGCATCAGGGCCGGCGAATAATATTTAAATAGATTCATAGGAAGTTCTCAATGGCAGAATAAAGGACGAAGGGTCGTACGAAGGATCAAAATCTTCGTTGTTTAAGATGATTAGTAGGTAAGGCAGCCTGTAACACAATGTTCATCATAAAAAGTTCTACAGGTAGGTATAAACCACATTTCACTATGCCTAGAGAGCAAACACTTGGGTTTAGGTCTAGCTTAGCAAGATTAATTATGATACTAGAACTATGTTTAACTATTGCTTTATGGCATGCCAAATATAAATATGAGGTTTAATGAAATGTTATTCTGGCTCCCACAGCGAGTGCACTAGGATTCAAACTTCTCACCTTGGAGTATAATAAAAGAAGACATGTGTTAATTTACAGAAAAAGCTGTTATCAGATCACAACTCGGGTCATGCGCAGTGCCATAGTTGCCGCCGCCGCCACTGCCGCTGCTGGTGTCCATAACCACATCACAAGAAATTAAAAAAAAACTAGTACTAATGACAACGGCCGATGACCTTGAAGGTAACAAACTGTGGTAGTCAGGTTATTTTTTACACGAAGGCAAGATCAACACTCAGGGAAGCAATAACAAGAGTAGAGACAAACCTGTAGGACCACGAAAACTCGCCACATGATGATACTGTACGCCGGCATGTGTGACCTTCAGGATGGCTAGGAACCACAGGAAAGCGTGATTTACTTGCGAGAGAAGATAAAACAGTGGAGAAGGGACTACCCACAGAATCACTATCTCGTATTTGAAAACCCAGAATTTTTCGCAGAAGAGGATGAAAGTAAGACCAAGTGTTGGAATGGACAAGTGAAGGCAGCATGCCAGGAGCTAGAACAATATGTTGAATTTGTGCGGGCAAAGGACATACAAGAATTTTAATGCATGTTCAAAGAGGGCCGAATGGAAATGGGAAGTTCACGCTAGACAGAATACATAAAAGGTGTGGCACTAGCCATAGCCTAAGGTATGTGGCGAAAGATAAACAGCTCAAGCTTTGACGAACAGTCAGTACATGAGATACGCGCACAGTCTCGGTGACTGCGCGATGACAACACGCACAGCAGACAATTCCCCCCCCCCCCCCTCAAAGGTTGTGGATGTAAAGAAACACGGTGGATACGAGCATGACGCACGTGCGGGCGAGATCACACATCATAAGGAAAAGACAAACTAATGCGCAAAGTCCGAAGTTAGCGGTCGTGGCAAAGGTGCGCGTGATATATCTCGGGAGAAGCCGCAATCACAGTACTGACACACACCTTCTTGAAAAAGCGCAAGTAGGGCCGCGAGCAGAGGCACCGAATGACGTGGTCATTCGCGGAGTTCCACGCGTTGAGGGCTCCAACGATGACGGCCTCGACGGAGACCTGCTGGTACCGCCATCGAAGATACGCTGCCACCGGCTCGTAGCGGGCCAGCTTAGCTTTACGGGTGTTGACAATTGCCTCCGGAGTATTCTCTAACGGGCACGTCACGTCAAGGATGATGGCCTCTTCGCCACGCACCAGCACGAGATCCGGACGCAGGCCCGTGTCTTTGATGGCCTGGTTCTGGAAGGTCACCGTAATGTCCCCTGAAGCAGCAGTCTAGACGAGGTTGACGATGGCGTTGTGGCGGGCCTGGATAGCACTGCGTGGCATGCAGTAGCAGAACACGTGGGGGGAGGGTCTCCCGTTCGTAGCCATAGGTACGGCATCGCTGGCTGTGGTCCAGTTCCTAGCAAAAATACCAATCGAGTTTTGTATTGGTCCACTAGAAAATTGCCATTGGTTCTAATGGAAATCTATTGGAGCTGTACTGGTGTATAAGAACTCTAATGGTACCAATAGCGTCGAATAGCCACCATTTATTGGATATTTATTGGGCCAATAGAAGCTGTACTGGCCCAATGGGTGATGTCTATTGGTCTCTTATTGGCTCAATAGGAAATGCATTTGACCAATAGGAGTTGTGTCGGTGAGACAGATGATACCTATTAGTCTCTTATTTGTTGAACATTTTACCAAAAGGGACCTATTCTACCGATAGGAGTTGCACTGGTAAGACAGGCTATTGGTCTCTTGTTAGACAAACAGACGTATTCACAAGATGGCTGCCACCTATATGTCTGGCACGCATTGTTGACACAATAGGTGTACGTGTTGACATGTAATGACTGTCAGCTATTGACTTATATTGATCTGGTATCTGACAGTACGTTAATAATTGAGCACTTAGAATATCAAGAGTGGTTACTGATCCGATGACTATGTATTATCCTTCCTTTATATGCATAGCGGTTTGTGATGAAACTGCTTAATGTGAAGGCTAATGTATTTCACAGCAGAATAAAATAGTGAAATGCTCAGCTACTTCTGAAGGACAGTTGGAAAGTAGCACGTACACATGGCTGAGTTATAACTCCAGCCTTGTATGACTAATAGAAAAATGACCTAGCAGGTATTGCAATAATAGGCGATTAAAAATTGAAAATTGCTCCAGCAGGCGGCAACTGCCTGTTACAAATACACAAGCTGGAATTGATATACATAATTCTCACTCATCACTATGTGGTGCTTCCCAACAACAAGTGCACATTCTTCCGAAATAGCGTCCCAACAGCAACTGTATCATGCAGATGTGAGCAAGCTGGAGTTATGATCTGCCAGAAGTTATCCAGAAAATCATCGCACACACACCTAATACAATGAAACTTCAGAAAATTAATAGCTTTAATATATGGGCACAATTGCACTTTTATAAATGCTACTATCACTTACACAGTCGCGAAGGGTACATGTTATGCTTCGATAGTACAAATTTTTTTCAGATGTGTGCTGTAGATACCAACAGAAGCAAGAAAGATAGCATTCATTAGAAATCAGCAAACTTGAAGTTTACTTTTAGCTTTTCATATATGCTGAAATATGCAACTACACAAATAATATCAGGTATGCGAAAAGCTGATAGATACATGTTAAGAAATCCTAGGTGATTTAAAATTCCAGAGCCCTTCACTACGGTGTCCTTCATAATTATACCGTGATGTTGGGAACAAAACCCCAACCATTATTATATAACTAAGGTGTCTACCAGTTTGATGTTTCTATATTCCTTGACTTTCCCAGGCTTTTCATGACAATCAAAAGCAAATTCCATGAGTGCCACGTCTTCATGGAAAACTCAGGACCCTGTAAACAAACGCTCGAGTGGTAAAAAAACAAACAAACAAAAAAACAGGCGCTCCATATAACTAAACATATTTACCAGGAGCACTCGCAATGTTCTGACCACGTGTAGTAAATGTGAAAAACATGTATATCTAGCCAAAATAAAACCCCTGAGGCAGGCAGCGAGCACATTGGCTGTTTAATCTTCGGAAGAACCAGGAACCAAACACGGAAGTTACCAGGAACCAAACACGGAAGTTAAATGTAAACGTAGATAAAAGTTTGAAGGAGCCTGCGATAATCTGGCATCATAGTGAAATGTTCTAGAAAACGTACAAGTGAGGCTATCTCGTGTGTTTGTGCAAAATGAGAACATGTGGCATACGTGTAAAATGAGGAGCCTGGCCGGTTCTGTCACTGGAGTATAATCTATTTTGCTATAATGGCTGTAGCACATGCCGCTTAGCATGTGGATTGGATTAAATTAGACCGACCTGAACTGCTGCGTTTACTGACTGAACTATTTGGGATGTGAATCGGATTAGATCTGACTCGACCTGGATTATTGTATCTACTACTGATTTGTGTCGCCACCTAATTTGCACACCACTAAATTATACTTTCCAGCAAAAAAAAAAAAAGAAATGAATAACTATTACTCACGTATTCTGTGTACCTTGCCTTGACAACCAGTAACGATAACGTTAAAAGAAGAGAGCCGTACTGCAAATTTTTCTTTTTTTTTCTTATTCAGGCGAGCACATGCATGTTTGTAGTATATGTCTCTGGGCTTTGATACTCGAAGTGCAACGAAAGTTTTTGGACAACTGCAATGAAAGACAGGGTTTGAGGCGCTGACATTTGAAGATGTGCCAAGCATGAATCTGTCAGGGTGCAATAGCTTTCTTGATTCCACAGATGAATCATGAATATCGGCACGTTACCTTGATTTATGTACTCTGCTGTGGACTTGACGCTGAAAAATAATTGAAGATTTATTTACACAATCTTACGAAGCTGAAATGAAAAATTTAGCTGAAGTGACCCAAGTGCTACCCTCGATACACCAGCTACCAGCAACAAGTGTGTAGCTGATGATGTTTTCTGTTGCATTACCTTTACCATCCTTATCCTCATCATTAAAAGGCATGAGTAGCCCGGCAAGCTTTTGCTGATGGCAGATCTAGCCTAGACAAACCAGACAGCTCAAGCCGAGCCGAAATTTTGGTGTAGACAAACATGCATAAATTTACACACGCGAGTAAAGTTGTGGTTCGAAAGTAAGGTATGCCCTGTGATATGTAGAAGCCACAGACATCAAAATGGTTGATGTATTAACATGGAAGCTAAGGAATGATTTAGCCAATGTGAATGACAAGTTGCTGAGCAGAAATTTCCTTGGTCTTGTTTATGCCATAGGCTGCCACAATTGTGACAACCAGTACATTGGTGAAACTGGTGATTTCAAGAAAAGAGTTGAACACTCCCTCACTTAAAGACTGCCCTCGCTGAACACGTGAAATCTACAGATCACCAAAAAGCTTTCTAAAACT
This sequence comes from Rhipicephalus microplus, assembly GCF_043290135.1. Taxonomy (NCBI): domain Eukaryota; kingdom Metazoa; phylum Arthropoda; class Arachnida; order Ixodida; family Ixodidae; genus Rhipicephalus; species Rhipicephalus microplus. The sequence continues at coordinate 123,315,458 of NC_134701.1, forward strand.
CGTGTGTTCTGGACGAAAAAAAAAACGCATCTTCTCATAGGGGTGACTCGAGTAAATGTGTCGCGAAGGTGGGGGGTATTGCATGAAAGTTGAGTGATTGAATAAGGTTTTGGAATGCTTTGTTATTATTTCGTCTTTATTATTCATCTTCATTGAACGAAAAAGAATGGTTGCCTCCAACGAGTGGTGGCACACTGTTAGGTTGTGCCCCACAACTGGTGGAAGGTACTGTTACTTGTGTAGGAAGACGGGCGGTGTTTGGTTTCCTACATCATTTATTTATCCCTGCTCTGGCATGGACGTCTACAAACTCTGTCGTTCTTGCTGGCATCTTTTTCTCTCACGCTGGCTCGAACACGTGGAGCAGCTGCAGCACAACTTCTTCGTCTTCATTTATTTATTCCTGCTCTGGCATGGACTTCAACATATGCTGTCATTGTTGTTGTTCTTGTTGTTCTCCTGTTGTTAGTGGCGCATACCCACTGTGGGGGATTGGCCAAGAATCGAGTGGTTTTAAAATTTACTGTTCAGATTTGGAATGATAGAGGTTACAGAAAGATTGCCGATAGCCTAGGAAAGTGTGGTGCTTAATGTAATGCAAACAAATATTCACATAAACGAATTTATTCTTAGAATAGAGCAAAAATCTGATAAATCTGATAAATCTGATAATTCGTATTCTCGTTCTTGCTGGCATCCTTTTCTCTCGCGCTGGCTCGAACACGTGGAGCACCTGCAGCACAACTTCTTCGTCTTCTCCGAGACCCTGACGGCTTGCCATAGGGCCCCCCTTCCCCCCCTTTAACGAGGTAGCCCGTGCGTGAAGAAGCGGATCCTATGAGTAGGTTGGAGGCTCTGCTATTGCGAGGCGCGTTTGTCTGGTTTTTGTGGATGGCTTGTAGTCTTCAAGGACGACGTAAGCGTCGAGGAAAGCTGGATTTATGCGGTGAATAGAAACACTGTCTTCACGTCCATTAAGCAACATAACAAAATGCTTCAGGCAACCCTTGACGACCCTAAAGGGTCTGTCGTAAGGAGGTTGCTGTGGTGGTCTGATTGCGCCATGTCGTACGAAGACGTGGGTGCAGTCGCGGAGCGCACGACTGACGGAACTTGGGCGTGAGTGTTGACATACAGGAATAGGGGACACATCTCTCATGGCATTCCTGAGGCGACTGGCATAATCAGCTACGTCCAATGGTGATACTGGTGACGTGTCGAAAAACTGTCCAGGAAGCCTTAAGGTAGTGCCAAATACGAGCTCAGCTGGGGAGCAAGACGCGTCCGTACGTATTGGCTGCGCAGGGTGAGGAGGTCCAGTGGTAGTCGCTCCGTCTAGGGTATCAACGATTGCGATGCCATGAGTAAAGCTTTGAGTTGGTGGTGAAATCGCTCAACCATGTCATCGGACATCAGGTGGCAGGTCGTCGTCTTGATGTGGTTAATACCAAGCATTCAGGACAACGTGTGAAAGAAAGTGGAGTCCTTTTTACGACCACGATCCGTTGTGATGGTCTTGGGAACTCCGTAGCGGCTTATCCACACAGTGATGAGTCTGCAGGCGACTGACTCTGCCGTGATGTCGGTGAGCGGTAGTGCCTCAGGCCACCGCGTGAACTGGTCTACGCAAGTTAGCATATACCGACTCTTTTGCGACGGGGGCAAAGGGCCTACGAGGTCCAGGTGCACGTGACTGAACCGCGAGTCAGGAGGTATGAAGGTAGCCAATGGGCTGACCATATTACGCCGGACTTTGGTTAGCCGGCACTTGAGGCAAGCACGTGTCCAGCGGCGGACGTCGATGTTCATTCGAGGCCATAGATATCGCCCTGTAATGAGGCGCTCAGTCGCACGTATACTGGGGTGCGACAAGGAATGCAAGGCGTCGAAGACTCTGCGGCGAAATGTTGCTGAAACTTAAGGGCGAGAACAACCGGTAGAGGCGTCGCAAACGAAGGGAGTCGCGAAGCCTGTAAGTTGGACATCATTGAGCTTGAGCAAGTTCTCTTGGAGTCGCAACACCTGAAGCTCGTTGTCGTCCTGTTGTGCAGTAGCCATGGCTGCAAAATCGACTGGTGGGCGCTCGTCCATAGTTGCATTGATTTCTATTCGGGAAAGCGCGTCAGCAACGGGGTCGTCTTTGCCACTGATGTGCTGGATATCACTCGTGAACTACGATATGCAGGCAAATTGGCGGATCTCACATGGGGTGTGGGCAGAGTTGGTAGGAGTAGATTGACACGTAAGCGGCTTGTGGTCGGTGAGGATATGAAACTGCCGACCTTCTAGAAAGTGTCGAAAGTGCTTGATAGCCAAGTAGGCCGCGAGCAGTTCGCGAGCGAATGTGCTATAACGATGCTCAGTGTGTGAGAGGTTCCGTGATAAAAAAATGACCGACTGCAACACTCCGTCAACCAACTGCTGCAAGACTGCTCCTATGGCGACGTCCGAGGCGTCCACTGTGATTGACGTCATGACGTCGCTCTTTGAATGTGCGAGGAGCGTTGCGTTCGCCAGAGCTTTCTTGATAGAACTGAAAGCTGTCTCTGCATCGAGTGTCCAGACGACGGAAGCGTTGGGCTTCATTTGACCGAATAGAAGTACGTAGAGTGATTGCAAGATGGTAGCGCAATGAGGAACAAACCGCCGGTAATAGTTGGCAAGCCCAACGAACTCGTGTAGTTCCTTCACAGTTGTTGGTCGAGGAAACTGTAATATATAGCTTCAACACGCCTGACCGGTGGAGAGATCCCACGCGAATCCACGTGATGGCCAAGAAAGTCTAGTGAGGAAACGCCGAACTCCCTCTTTGGCCTGTTGACAACTAGTCCATATTTGCGGAGTCGTGTGAAAACCTGACGCAGGTGGAGCTCATGATCTTCTGCAGTGGTGCTCAAGACAAGGTTGTCATCGATATACGCGAAGCAGAAGGTCAAACCACGAAGTACCTGGTCCACGAACCGTTGAAAGGTTTGTGCGGCGTTTCGTATACCGAAGGGCATACGCGTGTATTCAAACATGCCGAAAAGTGTTATCGTGGCAGTCTTCGGTACGTAGGAAGGCTCGACAGAAATTTTGGTGGTGTGCCTTTACTAAGTCCATTTTGCTGAATATGGTGGAACCATGCAGCAATGCCATAAAGTCCTGGATGGGCGGTATCGGATAACGGTTCAGTACCGCCACTTTGTTGAGGGCGCAGTAGTCACAGCATGGTCTTCAGTCGCCTGAGGGTTTGGGAACCTTGTGTAGTGGTGACGACCAGGCACCGGAAAAGAGGCGGACGTATCCGAGTTCAAGCATGTGCTCGAACTCTTGGCGTGCAATCTTGTAGCAGTCAGGAGCGAGACGACGAGCACATGCAAACACTGGCGCTCCTACTGCCACTATGTGATAAGTGACATAGTGGCGTATCGGGTCTTCAAGAGATGGAGCTCGAAAGAGGTAGGAAAATTCTTGCAGAAACGTAGACCAGGGCGGGGAGACTTTGGCATGAGCTTGCACGAGATGCAAGGATGGCAAATTTGATGTCAGGCCCTGAACTGTGAGGAGGGTCTCAGAATCCACGAGACGGCTATGTCGTAGGTCTACCACAAGCTTAAAATTCAAAAAAAAAAATCCGCACCGATGTTGGGTGCACGCACGTCGGCAATGAAGAAGATCCACTGAAACGTGCATCTCAGGCCCATGTCAAGCATGACAGACCTCTGTCCATAGGTCTGTATGGTCGAACCATTCACCACGGTAACAGGCGGCGAGGTCTGGCGTCGTCGGCAGCCCTCCAACGTAAGAGGAACAACACACACTTCGGCACCTGTGTCGATGAGGTAGCGGACTTTGGTGACGCGGTCCGTGACGTAAAATAGGTGGCTGTATGTCGGGCCTGAAACACTGGCCACCGTAAGTGCATGGCCCATGCATTTCTCGCAAACTGGCATGGCTGTTTGCACTGACGAGCTCGAGCTCCGTATCCGTGGTGGTACCAGCAGACACCGAGAGGCAGACTTGGTGATCTTTTGTGGCTTTGGCGCCGTTGTCGTGACGCGTTGCGGCGGTAGTCTACCTTGATCGGGCTCAGTTCAATGGCCAACTGATCCACATTGCGCTTGAGCTCCTCGTTAGCTTGAAGAAGACGGTCAAAGCGGTCATCGCGGACCAGTGCAGAGAGGGTAGATTCACGCGGTCTCCCGATCGTAGATTTGGACGGTGCACTGATATCCATAATCTTGTCAGCCATCCGCGCAAGTGAGTCTAGGGTTTCTGTACACAATACGGTCAAAATCATCCGCACCTGCTGTGGCAGTCGCTGTAAGAAGAGTTTGCGTAAGATTGTGCGTCCAATGCAGCAGAGTGGTCCCCAATCAGGTGTCGCATGTGACGCAGAAGCTCCGTAGGCGTTTGCTCGCCGAGTTCTTCCACAGTAAGTAGCTGCTGCAGCCTACGCTCTTCCGATTCAGTTGTCCGGCGTATGAGCTCGTCTTTAAGGGTTGTAGGGGTTGTCAGAAGGTGGAGAACACAGAATGCCTCTTAAAGTGGGGATGACAGCAGGTGGTAAAGCGTTGATTACGTAATCGTACCTCGCTGTTTGCGACGTTACCTACCTGGTGCCCTCAGAAGAGTGGCTCGACACTCAGAAACCAGAGTTGAGATTCCGCCTGCCAAAACTCCAGGAGCCTCAAAGTAGCGACGACAGGGTCTGGTACCATGGAATTCGATCTGGCGTTGCTGTTGGGTGTGGTGTCCATGGTCAGCCAAAATGAACGGGTCTGAAGGTCGGAACCGTAGTCACCGAAGAAGCTGAGAAGACGAAAAGTACAGCAGGAGAGCTGCCGAAGAAGAGCAGTGGTCGTGGCGTCCAGCCAGCTAGAATCGGAGTTGGTCGTGACGCTCGGTGCGTTGACGAAAGAATGAGTAGGTGCGCGTTGCCGCTCGAAGTCTGGGTCACCACTTGTAGAAAGACGTGCGGCGTTTGGTTTCTTAGATCATTTATTTATCCCTGCTCTGGCATGGACGTCCACAGACACCGTCGTTCTTGCTGGCGTGTTCTTCTCTCGCACTGGATCGAATATGCGGAGCAGCTGCAGCTCAACTTCGTCGTCTTCTCCGAGACGCTGAAGGCTTGCCGTACTTTCATCGCATCTACTCGAGTCAAGCAAAGCGTTAAGTCAAGCGAAAGCCAAGTAAGACGTCCTTGACTGAATTCAGAGCGCCCAATCCAGTGCCTACATATATGGGGTGGTCAGCAAACAGTTGTGCAGCGTGAGCAGTCGGTTTTTACTAGCAGACGCTGCCCGCAGTGGCCTTGCAAGGCAAGAGAGTGGGGGAGAGCGACTGTTGGCATGAGACGCGAGGCATGCATAGTAAAGGCGTAGGCGTGTATACACCACCGCCGATGCCGGATTTGCGAGTATGCTCTGCATTTAGAAGAAGCTTGCATCATGCCTGAACCTGGAATCCAGATACAGACGAGTGTATATACGCTGAACAGGAGTGATGGGACGCTTATGATGATGTACTCTCACTACTAACATCACGTATTTAGGCGTACTTAAGTGCGCTGTGCTTTCCTTATGGCTTTTATTGTGAACAAGGTTCCTTCCCATATAGGGTGCTGAAACGTCAGTAAACTTTGTGTTCTATGAGTGAGTGTATCCTTTCGCGTTTACTATAAGAAGCAAGAGTTATCCACAATCTTTTTTTTTTTCACACGCCTTTTAGCAGCTCACTGTAGTTGCAGCTGAGAGAGAGAGACTTTTTAAGCTTTGATTAATGATAATGCTTATTTTTGTGACAGTCGCACAGAACTGCCGTCAGTTTCGATAACCTGGCCAGCTTTTTTAGAAATTCCCCAACTTTCCCAGAAGGGCCTAAATTTCCTGACTTTTCCAGGTCTTGCAGGTTTTCCAGGTTGGTAGACAACCTGGTAATAGCATGCATAGGGACCCTGCAGGTCCTTTCGATATCCTCGCAATGTCTTTTGGATTCAACAGCAAATGTTAGCAGACATCGAAATGTTCACAAGGGTAAGCCAGTGACAAAAAATGTAGTAAAAACATACGCTGAAGTTTCCACGACTGTTACTTAATGTCGTTCATGCATGTTAGGCATGTCGGCGATATGCAGTGTCTCGCTAACTTTCAACACGATACAAACTCTGTCTACTTCTGAGCCAAACGAAAGCATGTGACCTTCAACGTCAGAACAGATGTTCATGTGTTTTAATACCTTGTGCTTTCGCCACAAGCGCTTCTGACACAGAAGGACAAATTTTCCATCTTGCAGCACAAAAACATTCTTTAGCAAGTAATGTTCACCATCCTTGCCCCTCAGATACAAGTTGCATGTTATTTTTGTCCGGTGGTAACATGTACATGAAAAATTTGTCCTTTGAGGCACACTCTCTTGTATTCCATGACGTTTTCGGGACAGTACCCTAACGTTTCAATGAAAACTGTCGCTTCACTCAATATTTCTGCATGAAAAAACCTTTGCCTAGTGGCCTGTCTGGCAGGCTCTCTGAAGCACAGATACCAGTAATTTTTTTACACAATGTACGTGCCTCCCCAGAAGATACCATGGATTGCAGCAGCTGTGAAAGCTTCAAGCGCATAGCAAGGCATTCAAGAAACTGGAGGGGCACACCATTCGCATCACTAACTAAATTCAAGAATGTCTCATTTCCAGACTCAAACACAATGGTTGAGTGATACCATAACAGTCCAAGCTGCTGGACACTCTGTGGCAGGTGAAGCAGCTGGTGCACAATAAATGTCATGGCTGCCTTGTCATACAGCTCTTCAAACCTGTACACAAACTTCGAAAGGTTGTCCATGGCTTCCCCAAGGTCACTTATGGAAATTTCGTCCTTCAATAACAAAAAAATTTCATTGACTAGGAGACAGAAATGCTCGTGGTACTTCCTTGGAAGAATGCCATCAAGGCATGGAATGGCATATATTAACAGCCACCACTTCTATTCACTGGCCTTCCACATGCTGCGGTCATCCAGCGTGCGGGGTAGACGAGTAAAAAACTGTGGTGGCTTTAAGCGCAACAGCCATGTAGTAACTCTCTGACACTTTGACGGCTCCCCAATGTGAGCTGGCGACTGGACCTGGCTTAGCCAAACTTCAACAATTTGTTTGGCAACTCCCTCAAGCACAGCATGCATGTAATCAGGACATACACTCCACACTATATCAAAGTTCGGGAGTTTTAACAGTGGTGCAGGACCCTTGATACCATGTGAAGGTTCGCCAATTGCAACTGCTGTTTGGATGTCCAACTTGAATTGACTGGTGGTCCATAGAGTAGGCATTGGGCGTCCAAGCACAAGATATACTTCATAGACCCTGAAAAAGAGAGGCATTCGTACTGATTTGAGCACAATACAAAATAAGAAAGTCTTCACATCAATTTAGTTGAAGTGTATAGGAGATATATCAGAAACCTAAGGCAGTGGTGTAAGCGTCTAAGAGAGGGCTTATTTCGCACTCAACACTTAAGGCTTGGATGCCTCAGGCATGAAAGGGTCCTAGCAATGATGATGATGAGTGCTTTTTACTGGCGCAAGGGCCAATTGATGGTGAAAGAGCGCCATTTCAATAGTCTAGAGATATGAACAATGATATGATGCATGACTGTAAAGGGGCCTTAAAATTCCTCGCGCTAACGCGGGTTAAAACATGGAAGTAATAAAAGCATGGCAGTGGTGCGAAACATGGGCTGTGAAAATGGATGGCAAAATGTCATGATAATAATATCACGGAGGAGATGTAGTCACTGCAGCCACGACCACGGTACAGAGGTCGTGCTACGGATGACCTCGAAATATCGGGTGAAAGCTATGCACATCTTTCAAAAACGTGAGAAGTGGATGCAGTTGAAAAAGCGGATCCCTATCGATGAGCATCCCAGGGTTGAGTGGGAGCTGCTGTTGGTAGGGCAGTAAAAAATGCTTTTTCCTTAGAGCATCAAGCTCATTGCACTGGACGAGAATGTGGAGAACCGTAACTGGTTCTCCACATCTCTCACAATACGGTGGATCACCGGTAGACAAAAGATATGAATGTGTAGAGTGTGTATGTCCTGTGCTAATCTTGTTAGTGTTAATTCTGTGCGTCGTGATTTTGATAGTGGCGGCCAATTACATAGTTGCGGCTTAATAACGTGGAGTTTATTGTCTGTCTGTCTATCTCACGTGCTCCGCCAATACCCCCTGAGCTTTCGTTTTAGAAAAGGCTTTAGGTCAAGTGGAGAGATTGGTATTGATGCATTGGAAGTGGTGTCGTTGGCGGAAGTGGCCAGCTTGTCGGCCAATACGTTCCGTTGTGTGTCACGGTGCCCTTGAACCCAGCAGACAACGACGTGCTGTTTCGATGTGTACAGTGTGCACAGAAGTGAGTAAAATGACACCAGCATGAGGTTCTTGTGTTTTTTAGGAGTTTTCAGGGCTTTGACCACGCTTAGGGAATCTGTGTATATTACCGCTTTTTGTAATTTTATCTCTTTGATGTGTTTTACGTCCGCCAGTATTGCGTAAGCTCCTGCAAAAATGCTTGCATCAGGATGAAGAACGCCGGCCTCGGGAAAGGATTGGCCTACCGCTGCATATGGATGGCACTGAAGTGTTTGACTTTGACGCGTCGGTAAAGAACTCCGGACATGTGTATTTATGTTGTAGTTCTAGAAAGTATGTATGTATGTGTGCAAGTGGTGCGTGCTTTGTGACTTCAACAAAAGAGACATCACAGTCCATAAGCTGCCACTGCCACGGTGGCAGATAAGTTGCAGGAGCCATCAAACTGTGTTCGAGAAGAGGCACACCTGTTTCTTCGACCAGGTTCCTTACACGCAGCGCGTAGGGCTGCCTAAACGAAGGACGGTTCTCGAACAAGCCAGAACAAGACAAATCAATAATTGTGAAATGGGAAGGGTGTTTCTTGTCTGCCTTCGCCTTCAAAAAGTAGAAAAAGAACAGGAAACATCTTTGTAGGTGGAGCGACCATTCATTCAAATTCACGTACAAGCTCTCCATAGTGCTAGTTCGGAAAGCACCCGTAAAGAGGCGAATGCCTAGATGGTGGACGGAGTCGAGAATATTCAAGGCTGATGGCGTTGCCGACTGATAGATTATAGCACCGTAATCTAGGCGTGTGCGTATGAGGCTTTTATATAGATTCATTAGACATTTCGTGTCACTACCCCATGTAGTGCGTGACAACACTTTCAAAAAGTTCATTGTTTTTTAGCACATGTCCTTTAAATATCTGATGTGTGGGATAAAGGTTAGTTCAGTGTCTAGTATGAGACAAAGAAAGTTGTGCTCGGTCTTCAGTGACAGAGGTTGACCATGCCGGTCAATGCCAGGGTCAGGATGTGCTCTTTTGCGCGTTGAGTATAAAACCATTCTCATTTGCCCATTGAGATACCTTGTTTAACCCTAGTTGAGCATGACGTTGGCACATTGAGATGTTGCACGATTTGTAACCAATCTGCACATCATCGACATATATGCAGCAAAGAATATTTCGTGGGAGAGACAGGTGCAAGGAATTCATTTTAACTATGAAAAGTGTACAGCTCAATACACCTCCTTGTGGCACTCCTGTTTCTTGGACAAATACTCGAGATAAGACAGTGCCAACTTGGATACGGAATGTACGGTTGGACAGGTAGCTTTCGATAACTGTCAGCATTCTACCCCGCACACCTAAATGTGACAGGTCTCGCAATATGCCGAAGCGCCATGCAGTGTCATATGCCTTTTCCATATCGAGAAACAAAGAAAGAAAAAATTGCTTATGAACAAAAGCGTCGCGAATTTGTGCCTCGATACGGACAAGGTGATCGGTGGTGGACCGAGCCTCTCGCAACCCACACTGGTATGGGTCAAGTAGGCCCTTAATTTCAAAGAAGTGCATCAAGCGCCTGTTAATCATTTTCTCAAAGGCCTTGCAAAGACAGCTGGTTAACGCTATTGGCCTGTAAGTGGAAACTGAGGCCGGGTCCTTGCCTTGTTTTAGAATTGGGATAATGATAGCTTCCTTCCAGGCTGAGGGTAGCTCACCGGAAGACCATATCCCATTGTACAGAGATAGGAGAGCTTTCTGGGTTTCAGTGGGCAGAAGTTTTAACATTTGATATGCCACACGGTCCGTGCTTGGGGTAGATTTATTGCAGCAGGTAAGTGAGGCTTGCAGTTCAGCCAAACAGAAATGTTCATTGCATGTCTCATGTGTTGTGGGTGCGCGCTCTAATCTCTGTTTTTCTATTCTGGTTTTGTATTATTGGAACGCTTTACTTAAGTGTGATGAGCTGGAGACCTGCTGGAAGTGCGCCCCAAGAGTATTTGCCTGGTCTTCCAAGCTCTCCCTTTGTGTGTTCACTAGAGGAAGTGTGTGTACTTGTCGTCCTGCTACCTTACTAACTATGTTTCAGACTCTCGCCTCATATATGTATGAATTAATGCCTGATAAGAATTTATGCCAGCTTTCTCTTTTCGCCTGTCGGCGCACTCTCCTTCCTTGCGACTTGATCTTCTTAAAGCTTATAAGATTCTCGGCTGTAGGCGAGTCTCTAAGCAACTTCCGTGCCTTATTTTGTTTTTCGCGCGCATTACGGCACTCATTATTCCACCATGGGACTCGTCGTTTGCTTGATGGTCCACATGTTTGTGGTATACATTTCGTTGCAGCATGAATCAAAAATGCTGTCAGGTAGCTCACAGCAGCTTCTATGCTCAACCCCTTCATGTTAGTCCAAGTTAGGAGAGTCATTTTTTTACACTGTTCCCAATTGGCTTTGTCGGTGAGCCATTTGGGAACCTGTGCAAGACATATATTTGTTATTGATGGGCTGATAACGATGGAAAAATGGTCACTGCCGTATGGATTATTAATGACTTTCCATTTAAGTAGAGGCAGGAGTGATGGGGATGTTATGCTGAGGTCTATGGCTGAGTACGCATTGTTAGCGATGTTGTAATACGTTGGCTCTTTCCGATTCAGAAGGCACGCATCGGAAGAAAAAAGAAACTGTTCAATCAAGTGACCTCGCGCATCGCAGCGAGTCACCCCATAGGTTACTATGAGCATTAAAGTCCCCTAGGACGAGATAAGGTTCTGGAAGTTCAGCTATCAGCGACTGAAACTCGTGTTTAGTCAGTTGATGGTGTGGTGGTATATATATGCTGCAAATTGTTACCAATTTGTTGAAGGTGACAGCTCGGACAGCTACTGTTTCCAGGGATGTCTGAAGGGGTAAAAGTGTAGAGGCTGTTCCTTGGTTAACGGCTATGGCAACACCACCGGATAAGGCGACGGCATCACCTCGGTCTTTTCGAAAGATAACGTAATTTCAAGAAAGTTGGTGTGTCTTGATTTGAAGTATGCCTCTTGTTCACACAGCACTTTTGGTGTATGTTTGTGTAAAAGTTCTTGGATATTGTCGAGGTTCCTCAGTAGGCCTCTGACGTTCCACTGTAATATTTGTGTCATTTTAATCTGTGTGGTGCTGTGTATACAAAGGTGTTGACTTACATTACAGGGTCCTTAGGAGGCCCTGTAATTCGTAGTCTTTCTTTTTTAGTGCGCTCTAAAGAGCTACGCCGCTCCTTCGGCGTCTCGAGCGCCGGAGGAGTCGTACTTGTATCCATCACCTCTTGTGAGGTGGTGGATGGTGTCTGCTCGGCAGGCACATTCACAGAACTTTTGGACCTAACTGCGCTTGCAGTGGTCCGAGGTCCGGAAGACTGGGGAGCCTGCTGGCCCTGCTTGTTTGGTGGCGGAGAAGTACTGGCTGCTCCAGCTGGGAGCGCTTGTGGCGCACCCACAGTCTCACTCTGTGTCACTTTTGTGGGCACGGAAAGATGCGGCGCGGCGCCCCGGCGCGTCACATTCGCAAAGGAGGGACTGGACTGATGGATGGAGAACCGTTTACGTGCTTCTTGAAAGGACAGATTGAACTTCACTTTAACCTCAAGAATTTGTTTTTCTTTCTTGCAGATTGGGCACGATCTCAAGTAGGCAGCATGGTCTCCTTCACAGTTCGCACAACATGATGTGTTTGAATTACAGGTATCTGATGCGTGCTCGTTAGATGCACATTTTGCGCAAGTATTATGCCCTCTGCAACTTTGTGACCCATGTCCAAAGCACTGGCACTTAAAACATCGGCGAGGGTTTGGCACGTAGGCCCTGACACGGAGCTTGCAGTAGCCAGTTTTAATTGAATCGGGTAAGTCACTGGTACCAAAGGTGATGATTATGTGTTTCGCGGGTGTTTCCTTTTTGTCTCATCGTATGATTATTCTTTGAACTTTGACTACATTCTGGTCTTGCCAGCCGTCTAAATATTCACTTTCGGACAGTCCAAGTAGGTCGTCATCAGAGACCACGCCGCGCACTGTATGCATTGACCTGTGCGGGCAAACTGACACTGGGAGATCCCCAAACGCTACCAGTTTAGGTAAGTTGTCGTATTGGAGCTTGTCGCGGACCTCCAAAAGGAGGTCGCCGCTTCCCAACTTCGTTACACGGTATCCTGGGCCGATTGCTTCGGTGAGTGTTTTCGAGACAAGAAAAGGTGAAATTGCTCGGAGTGTTTTGTTCTCTTTTTGGCTATGGACGACATGAAACTTGGGAAAAGACTGCTTCGGTTTGGAAAAAAGAAACGGTTCTTCAGTGCGCCACCTTTTGGGGCGGCGATCAGGGAGAGGGGGGAAGAAGCTGGCCATACAGATTGTGTACAGTTTGGCGGCGATGGTGGCCACCCACCACCGAGCCCAACAAGGGGACGCTACAAGGTTGAATAGTGAACACTTGGAGACGCCAGCCATGCATCGCCGCTATAACCGAACATAACTACCCATGGTTGGGTAACTACACAGGGTTAACTCTTGCCGCCAGAAAATTTGGACGTAAACGGAAGAGAGAAGATGACAGGACAGATAAAAAGTGAGAGATAAAGACGAAGATGTAGGTAGAGAGAGATAGGAAAAGGCGACTGCCGATTTCTCCTGGGTGGGTCAGCCCAGGGGTGCCGTCTACGTGAAGCCGGGGCCAAAAGGGTGTGTTGCCTCTGCCTTATAGGTCCAATCACCCAGCGTCAGCTCAACCTCAAGACCCCCTTTTCCCCGGACACGGCAAAGCCACGGACGGCTAGGCGTGGGAGGAAGTCAAAACTCCCCCGTTAGCTCGGGTACGTGGTGTCGCTACACACCAAACGCCTACATGCGCAGGCGCCCCTGCGAGGGGGGGGGTCCTCCCTTCCCCTTTGATTTTTCTGTCTATTTATGGCAATAGATAGCAGAGCAACTATATTTATATGCATGACATAAAAAACCGAAAAAAAGGAAACACAGAACAAGCTACTAGGTACCAACAAATACTACGGGAATTCATGTCAGCTGCACTTAAATTCTGAGTATTGGGTTTCGTACAAAATGCCCAATATACTGACTAATACTCCATATGGCATACAGAGCAACAAACATTTACATTTAAGAAAAACAAAACTTCTACTCACTGCCGCGTCTTTCTCTTTTGTGAAGACAAACACTGCAGCCGAAATATTCATTAAACTGCTTTGAGTTCAGTAACTGCTGCACAAGCTGGTGGGTCCACACAGCAACAGATCACTTCAGTCCTTGACTGTATCTTCTCATCATGACACTGCCACTTTACGGCCCCTTCGGTAAGCAGCTCCTTTGGAAAGACGTTCAAGAATTGGGGTCATTTCTAGGCGACCTTTGCACAACCAAAGAACCCCCACTAACATGTTGCTCCATCGTAGTGCAACAGGCAGCTCATCAATAATGCACTAAATTGGCCACAATGCTCTCTTATTACAGTTAAGAACTTTTGCGCCATCGGTGCTGAAGGTAAGTGATATGTCACTCCGCTGGTGATGTTCCATCTGCTTATGATACAAGGCACCATCTGTGATATCGGTCAAGACAGCTGCGTCTTCAGGACATCTCTGTGATGATATGCCTCGACCTGCTTTTCTGAGGGAACCCAGCGTGCCATGGCTAAATCCTTCTTTGAAAGCAAAACTTCAATTTGCTTTTTTAGGCTCAAGATGGTAAAAAATTGTGTGCTGAATTAGGAGTGTCGCAGTTCGCGCAAACGAAATCTCGTCCAGAGGGATTCACAGCGCGAGTACTGCACGATGTGCAGAAATAGTGTCGTTTAATCAACTGTCTCTACCAGCTCTTCCAAGCTTTTCAGAGCAAATACTGAGAAGACGGCAGCACTTCAGCTTCCAGAAACAGGTTTATGACATGGACAAGCTTCTCGATATCCTTCCAGTTTAGTCCAGCCGACGTCGAATATGCCATCCGCATGACCATCGCGTCGGCAACACTCAATGGGAGTTTGAAAAACAGTCACTCGAGAAGAGCTTTAAAAAGTCCCCCACATCACTCGCATTGTTTTCATCACTAGCGGTGTCTTCATTCCTTAAGTCTTCATCCTCCGTCAAGCCCCCGCTGTGCGTGCTGGCTCCATCGTCCACGCACACTGCATCATCGGAACCACGTGTATACCGATCATTATCATCACTTTCCTCCGAGTCTGAGATAACAGGATCGATTCTCGCTGTGGAGTAATCTGTTGGTACTGCATCTGAAGTCACACGATGAGCTAAAGCCTGGCTGACTCCCCCGCTGTAACCACTAGCCTGGAATCGGAGCGTTGCCCGCGGAATCGCGAACGGCTGTCTAGGTTCCAAATACTGCTTCCACTTCTTTAAACGAGATTGAGAAGCGCACTCAGCTTCAATGTCACTATCACCAATCGAGAGATTGTACCGAAGTTGATGAAACTAAACGAATCTGATGAAACAAAACGAAAAGGATGAAACAAAATGAATATGCTTATCTAGTGAGGGCGACGAGACGGTTCAACAACAAAAACAAAACCTAACAGATGTACCTTTCAATCGATTGACAACTCGCGCCTGGCGCGGCCACAGGTAGCGCTGCATGTGTGAGCCTTTTTTTGTAAGACTGTTTACGTAATTTAATTTGCAAATACAATTTCTAAGCTCAAAAAAGTTTTTAATAGCATTTATATTTCAAAAAATGTTTGTTATAAGTAATAAAAGTTGTAATGTAGCTATACGAAGAAAATATTCTCAATCTGCAAATGCGATCAGCCGCATGGCCCACGCGCTCGGCCGAACAAAGTCAAGCCTATGATGATGTTTGATGATGTTTGATGTTTTGTGGCGCAAGGGCCATTTCATGGCCAAAGAGCGCAATTTCATCTTACTAGAGATATGGACAATGATTGGGATAAGCGGCTGTATAGGGGCAGTAAAATTCTTCGAGTTAAGGTTGGTAAAAACATGGAAGTAGTTAAATCATGACCATGCCATGAAAAGTGTGTGGTGTTAATGGATGACAAAAATTTGTGATAATAAAAACGACGGTGGACATATCTGGTATTAGCACAAGTGCCTCACTCGTTCACACCTTTGCGTCCAAGGGCCGTGAGGCAAGTGCTTTGTTGAGTGTAGCCACCGCAGTGAAGACCTCTCTGGAGAGGTCGTGCTATGGAATGCCCGAGTATATGATATAAAAAGTACGAATTTCTTTTAAAAAAGCTAACAATGATTTATGAGCAAAAAGTGGTTCCCTGCGGACGAGCATTGCAGGATGGAGTGGTATCTGTTGTCGGTAGGATGACGGAAAGTGTTGTCTTTTCAGCGTGTCTAATTCTTCACACTGGATTAGAATGTGAAGTACGGTAAGTGTTTCTCCACATCTATCACACAAAGGTGGATTGCCCCAAGTCAAAAGAAATGGATGTGTTGTGTGTGTATGTCCTGTTCTTGACGTGGTAAAGATTACTTCTGTGTGGCGTGATTTTGATACTGGCGGCCAATGACCAATTTGCAGCTTGATGACATGCAATTTATTACCTGTGTGTGTGTCTCATGTGCTCTGCCAATAACCCCTGAGTTTTCGTTTTAGAAAAGGTTTCAAGTCGAGTGCAGGAAGTGGTACCGATGTATTGAAAGCGGTATTGTTGGCGGATCCAGCAAGCTGGTCCACCAGAACGTTGCCTTGAATTTCGCAATGTCCTGGCACCCAGCAGATTACAACATGCTGCTTAGATGAGTAGACTGTGCATAGGAGTGAATAAAGCGAGACAAGGACAGGGTTTTTGTGCTTTTTATGTGTTTTCAGAGCTTTTACTATGCTTAGGAAATCTGTATATATAATTGCCTTCTATAGTTTTATTTTTTTAATGTGTTTGACGGCCACGAGTATCGCATAAGCTTCGCCGGTGAAATTCTGGAATCAAAGTGCAGAACGCCGGCTTCCGAAAAGGATGGGCCAACAGCTGCGTACAAGACAGAAGTGTCAAAATTTGAAGCATTTGGGAAAAACTCAGGACATGTGTATTTCTGTTGTAGCTCTAGGAAGTATGTCTGGATATGTGCAATCGGTACATGCTTCGTAACCTCCAAGAAAGACACGTCGCAATCTATTGCCTGCCATAATTGCCACGGTGGCAGGCATACTGCGGGAGCCATCAAGCGGTGTTCAAGTGGCACACTGGTATCCTTCGCTAGGTCCCTCACACGGAGTGAGTAGGGCTGTCTCATAGAAGGCAGTTTCTCAAACACAGCAAGGCTTGACATGTCATTAATTGTAGAATGTGATGGGTGATTCTTGTCTGGGTTTATATTAGGATAATATTTAAAAGACATGTAACATCTCTGTAAGTGGAGTGACCATTCATGCGATTCCACGTACAGGCTTTCCAAGGGGCTAGTGCGAAAAGCACCCGAGGAGAAACGGATGCCTAGATGATGAACAGGGTCAAGCATTTTAAGAGCAGTAAGTGTTCTAGACTGATATGCTCTTGGCCCATAGTCTAGGCGGGTACGTATGAGGCTTTAATACAAATTCATTAAACACTTCTTGTCGCTTTCCCACGTAGTGCGAGACAACACTTTTAGAACGTTCATAGCTTTTATGCACTTGTTTTTTAAATATTCGATGTGTGGTATGAAGGTTAGCTTGGCATCCAAGATTAGGCCTAAGAGTTTGTGTTCGGTATTACGGAAAGACGTTGCCCATGCAGTTGAATATCGGGTTCAGGATGAATGCCTCTCTTCCTGGAGAACAAGACACATGTGCTTTTCTGTGCATTCAGTCGGAACCCGCTTTTTTCATCCCAATTGGAGACTTTGTTCAAACGAAGCTGAACCTGGCGCTCACACATGGCCAGATTGCAAGATCTAAAACCAAGCTGGACGTCATAGACTCATGTACAATAAAACATGTTTCGAGGGATGGACATGTGCAAAGAATTCATTTTGATAATAAAAAGTGTGCAACTAAGTACACTACCTTGTAGTACGCCTGTTTCTTGAACAAATGTTTCGGAGAGAACGCTGCCTACTCGACCTCGGAATGTCCGGTTTCACAGGTAACTTTCGATTATAGTAAGCATTCTGCCACGCATGCCAAGGTTGGGCAGGTCTCTTATTATTCCCAAGTGCCATGTTGTATCATATGCCTTTTCGATATCGAGGAACACAGTGAGAAAGTATTGCTTATGAACGAAAGCGTTTCTGATCTCTGCCTCACTACGAACAAGGTGGCTGGTGGTGGATCTACCTTCTAGAAACCCGCAGTGAAATGGGTCGAGCAAATTGTTCGTTTCAAGAAAATGTACAAGTCAGATGTTTATCATTTTTTCGAGAAGTTTGCATAGGCAGCTTGTAAGCTCAATAGGCCTATAACTCGAAAGTGAAGAAAGGTCCTTGCCCTGGTTCAAAATGGGGATAACAATAGCCTCTTTCCAGAAAGTAGGGATATCACCAGAGAACCAGATAGCATTGTACAAACAAAGTAAGGTTCTTGTGTTTCGATCGGTTGGTTTTTCACCATTTTGTAAACCACACGGTCAGAACCTGGAGGGGAATCACTGCAGAAGTTCAGTGATGTCTGGAGCTCAGCTAATCTGAAAGCTTGGTTGTACGCCTCGTATCTTGTACATTTGTGTTCGTGTTTTTGCTTTTCTATTTTTGTTCTGTATTTTTGAAAAGCGTCAGTATAGTGCGACGAGCTGGACACCCGCTCGAAGTGTGCACCGACGAAGTTGGCCTCATCTTCAAAAATGTCACCCTGTGTGTTTACAAGTAGGGGTGTGTGTGCTTGTATTCCCGCTACCCTACCAACCATGTTCCAGACTTTTGCCTCTTGTGTATATGAATTGATCCCTGACAAAAACTTCTGCCAGCTTTCTCTTCTGGCCTGCCGATGCGTTCTCCTGCCTTGAGACTTTATTTTCTTGAAGGTGTCAAGATTTTCGGCTGTCGGCTAGTTCCGAAGCGACCTCCATGCTCTGTTTTCCTGTTTGCGCGCATTTCAGCACTTAGAGTTCCACCAAGGCACACGCCGTTTTCCAGGGTGTCCATTTGTTTGTGGGATGCACTTTGTTGCAGCATCAATTAAAAACGCTGTGAAGTAGTTGACAGCAGCATCAATGCTCAAAGTACATATGTCACTCCAGCATTAACGAGCAGTGGTATAAAATTTCTCAGTCGGCTTTGTTTATGAGCCATTTGGGAACCCGTGGTGGACACTCAGTTGCTGTAGTTGTGCTGAAAACTATGGGGAAGTGGTCACTTTCGTACGGAGTATTGATGACTTTCCACTGGAGTGGAGACGCAAGAGACGGAGATACTATGCTTAGGTCTATGGAGGAGTAGGTATTATTAGAGAAATTATAATAGGTTGGTTCTTTTCGATTCAGAAGACACGCGTTCGACGAAAGAAGAAACTGTTCAATCAGTCGACTTCTCACGTCACAACGAGAGTCACCCCATAACCTGCTATGCGCATTCAAGTCTTCGAGAAGAACATAAGGCTCCGGATGTTCATCAATTAAAGATTGTAAATCATGTTTTTGTAGCTGATAGCTTGGAGGAATGTAAATAGTGCAAAGTGTGATCAGTTTATCAAAATGAAGAGCTCTAACTGCCACTGCCTCAAAAGACGTTTGGAGTTGTAAGTGTGTGCATGCAATCCCTTGATTCACGATAATGTCAACACCTCCAGATGATGTCATGACATCATCACGGTCCTTTTGGAAAATGCCATATTTACAAAGGAAGTTGGTGTGTTTTCAATTTAGGTGTCGTTCTTGTACACACAGCACTTTTGGTGAGTGTTCATGTAAAAGTTCTTGGACGTCGTCAAGGTTTCTGAGAAGGCCCCTGATGTTCCTGATGTCGTCACTAATGACCAACTTCGCGTCGGAAGGGCGATCGTGCACTGGTAGCGCATCACCAAGGGGACAAAAGGCGACTTCGGCACGGGCGCAATCAATGACAGCTTGGTGATGGGAGAGAGAATCCCAACCTAAAATGATGTCATGAGAACAGTGCGGGAGTACTACGAACTGGACTGTGTAGGGCACTCCTTGAATTACAAGTCTGGCAGTACACGCGGCCACAGGCTGCACAGGCTGTGCAGTGGCAGTATGAAGACATGAACCCAAGTAAGGCGTTGTCACTTTTCGAATTGAACGGCAAACTTTTTCGGCGATGACAGAAATTGCGGCACCAGTATCAATAAGGGCAAGTACGGGTACACCTTCAAGAACGGCATTAATTACATTCGGCGGCGAACGAAGAGGGCTTGTGCTTTGCGACGAGGACGCAGTTCTTGCCTCGGGAACTGCGTCATTTAGTTTTCCGCGTCGATTGTAGGGGGGCGTCGGCGCATCGGGGAGGGCGAGCGTCGACGTGGAGAAGGAGATCGGCGATCAGGAGCTGGTCGGTGGCTTGGACGAGGAGCGTACAATTCGGGGTCTGGGGTGTATTGAGTGTACGTGTAATCGTTTTCGTATGGACGTAGGTTTTCACGTGAGTGGAGTGGACGGCGGCGGCACAGACGTGCGACGTGCCCAGGTAGACCACACGAAAAGCAGATCGGTCGGTTGTCGGCAGTGCGCCATGGATTAGGGACTCGGCGAAGTGGAGGTCGTGGCGGCAGGGCGGCATAAACAGGAGCAGGCTGTGGAGGCGGCGCTTGGAACGTCTGTGGTCGTGGTCGTGCTGCTGCTTCGGCGTACGTCAATGGTGCATTGACTGGTGGCACCAGCTGTGGAGGAAGGACCTCAGACACTTGATCTCGTATAATAGTCCGTAGAGTAGGGCTAAGCGGTGCACTGCGCTCCGGTAGGCCAGAGATGAGCGAGAGTTGGCGGGCAACTTCTTCGCGCACGAAATCTTTGATCTGCGAGAGGAGGACGGGGTCTTGCGAGGGAGTTAAGCCGGACATCGATTCCTGATGTGGGACAGCACGACGGGTGACGAGACGTTGCCGGCGGAGCTCATCATAGCTTTGGCAGAGCTCGGTAACTTGGGCGACAGTAGCAGGGCTTTTCGAAATGAGCATCTGGAAAGCGTCCTCGTCAATACCCTTAAAAATATGCTTGATGCGGTCCACCTCTGTCATGTTCACATCGACGCGCTTGCACAAGTCAATGACGTCTTCTATATAACTTGTAAAGTTCTCACCAGGCAGTTGAGATCTCGACTGAAGGCGCTGCTCCGCACGAAGTTTGCGGACAGAAGGACGACCAAAGACTTCGCTGAACTTTGCTTTGAATGCTGTCCAGGTGGGAACGTCGGTCTCATGGTTCCGAAGCCATAAGTGGGCAATGCCACTGAGGTAAATGCCGACAGTGGCCCGTCTCGTGGCTTCGTCCCATTTGTTCAAGACACTCACGAGTTCATAAGTAGCCAGCCAGTCGTCGACGTCGTGGTCGTCAGTGCCGCTGAATATGGGAGGATCCCGCTGACGGACCGCGCCGGAGCACACGATGGCCTGGGAAGCCATAGGAGGAGGGCTTGTGGCAGATGCAGTGGTCATGACAGCAGGTAGAGTCCGGCTTCGTAACTCCAGGATTGCAAGGAGACCCAGCACCTCCACCAATTATAATATGAAACGGCGACAGTCAAAACTGTGATGCGAGACCAGGTAGGAGCGTAGGCCTAGCTATCAAAATCAGCGACAGTCCGGGCCGAGCGTCTCGTGCTTAGCACTGACAATGTGTGTGCCGAGATTTGCATGACCCACTACAATCATCATTACACAATGTATAATTTGAGTGTTCATGGTGAAACTAAAATAATGGTGTGTGTACGAAAAGTGAGTGGCTGCTTAGGTGGGGAGTTTTAATTCACGTAACAGGGCTGTTACCAGGCCCTGTTATCTGCTTTTTTGTTTTCTTGGCGCGCTCCAAGGAGCCATTCCGCTCTTTCGGCACCAAGGGTACCAACGTATCCATTGCCTCCTCGGAGGCACTGGATGCCCGCTCGTGTGAGCTGGTAGTTCGAATTTTGGGCCCCGCCTGGTGAGGTGAGGCCTTGAGACCTGAGGACCCTAGAGTCTCCGGTCTCTATTCGGGAGTAGGCGGTGTAGTCTGGACTACAGCCGCCTTGAGGGCAGGTGCCACAACCGCCGGCTCGGTATGCGTGGGCCAAAGGAGTGGCGAGGGCTGGTGCGGCGGTGCCCCCTGACGTGCCGCATCAGCATATGTAGGATCATAGAATGGTGAGACTCTTTGTTGTGCTTCCTTAAATGAAATGTTCTCCTTTATTTTAAACGTAATTATCTCTTTTTTTTCTTCCAGTATGCACAGGTGCGTAAATATGCGGCATGGTTTCCTTCACAGTTTACAGTGTGGCGGTTTTCAGTTCTCAGACACGTGGCCTAGGATTCCACATTGTGCACAACTCTGGTGACCACGACAGCTTTTAGAGCCATGGCCATACCTCTGGCATTGGAAGCAACAACGAGAGTTAGGTATGTACGGCCTGAGAAAGGTCTTCGTGTACCTTGCTTGAATAGTTTCTGGCAGGTGACTGGAAGCGAATGTGAGTATAAGGTGTTTTGTTGGTGTTTTCTTGTTGTCTCTTCTGATGATAATCATCTGTACATTGGTCACATTCTGACTCTTCCAACCCTACGGATGTTCTGCTTTGGTCAGGTCAAGCCAATCAGTGTCAGATACCACTCCATGAGTTGTGTTCATTGATCTGTATGGTGTTACAGTGATCGGAGTGTCACCAAAAGTTGAAAGATTGCGTAGCTTCTCAGACTGTTCTTTTTCTCGAACTTCGAGGAGGAGGTCTCCGCTGGCCATTTTGGTAACTTTGTACCCAGCCACAATAGTTTCTGTAAGACACCTGGCTATAAGAAAGGGAGGTACAGTTCTGGTTTGCTTGCCACTTTTCTCACTATGTATGACATGAAAATGGGGGTTTTCATTTGAACGGTTGAAAAAACCAGTCTTCGGTGCGTACGCACTTTAAGGCGGTACGATCATTTAACAGAGAAAAAGCTCTATGCATGGCTGTTTCATTTTCTTCAAAAGCGTTTGCGGCCACCCATCACGGAGCCCAATGAGAGGACGCTTCAAGTTTGTGGATGCTAAAACCTGCAGATGCTAGCCGTACAACGCAACTATAACCAAATGCGCCTAGACCAAGGTAGGCAATTTGCACAGGGTTAACCCTAGCCGCCAGGAAGTTTGGAAGTAAACAGAAGGAAGTAGAAGACAGGACAGATGAAAAGTGAGAGATCAAGATGAAGATGTAGGGAGAGAGAGATAGGAAAAGGCGACTGCCCATTTTCCGTGGGTGGGTTAGCCCAGGGGTGCCGTCTACGTGAAGCCGGGGCAAAAGGGGTGTGTTGCCTCTGCCGGGGGGCCTTAAAGGTCCAATTACCCAGAGTCAACTAAACCTTCACGATCCCCCTTTTCCCGGACACAACAAAGCCATGCATGGCTGGGCGTAGGAGGGAGCCGAAACCCCCCTGGTAGCTCGGGTCCGTGGTGAAGTCAAGCCCAGACTACGGCCAAGTTAAGCCGTTAAGCTTTGTTGCCATGGTCGAGCGGAACCATGTGGGACGATGTACGCTCTGGTCTGCTTTCGAGACGATAATGTGAAAGTTGTCGTCAATGTGAACAAAATTAAGCGTTTTAGTGCCAGAGATAAGTTTGATTTTGACACGACAGTATAGTATCGCGTATACTGGCGGAATGGAAAGCAAGAGAGATACTTCAAGGCTCAAGTGCTCGAATTGTTTGGTGAGTCTCTTGCATAGAATGCGTGCATGGTATTAATTTGCTTTTGTTTGATACCACTTTTGTTTTGCTATTAGAAACAAACGAGGAGGCTGAACAGCAAAAAAAAAACGGATTCCTTGCCTGAAGTCTCCATTGTCAGACAGCAGCAATGCCAGCGAGGCCAGCTATGCCTCGGTCTCTAGCGCAGTCTCGTCAGTGGAGGTAAGTAAAATTGTGCACATGTATTATTTCAGTCTGTTTTTGCGCTTGTCCGTATGGTTAAAAAACTTATACATCGTTTAAAGGCCAGACACACACGTTTTCACGTTCTCATAGTTATAAATCGCGTTGACCCTTTGTCTTTATATGTAAAGTTGAGAGACCACTAGGTATCAGAAAACTTAAATTGCTGTGCAATTGGTGACTATTCGGTCGAGCTTCACAGTACATTTTTGTGTGTTTTAGAGCAGGCTGGAAATATGAATTCAAGACTGCCTGCCGAAGCATATGTTGGACACATTCAGCTTTTTCTTCTGCCTCGTGGTAAACTTTTGAAGCTTACTGTACGTCCTGTGGAACGAGCCAAACTATGAGTGATCTGCTTTCAAAACTGTCAAAAAAGATAATTGGTGGTGACGTAGACTCAGTGGCTGTCAAGTACACTGCTGACCAGACCATTTCCAGGACACCCGTCATTGTGCTCTCAAACAACGAGGTGTTTCCAGATGACGAGGCTTTCAACCACCGCATGTGGCGCTACAAATGGCGGGCGTGTCCTCCACTGAAGAAATACGACAAGAAAATGCACCCGATGGCCCTGGTGCTCTTTTTTGATACGTTTGTCATGGAAGAAACGTACGTCGGCACGCGCCAGCTTGATCAATAAACAGTTTGTCAACCTAACATCCTGAGTACTTGGTCAATGCTTTGCATTTTCCGACTACATCGGCAACGACAAGCGCGACAGCTGTCAGTCAGTCAGTCAGCCAGTCAGTCAGTCAGTCAGTCAGTCAGTCAGTCAGTCAGTCAGTCAGTCAGTCAGTCAGTCAGTCAGTCAGTCAGTCAGTCAGTCAGTCAGTCAGTCAGTCAGTCAGTCAGTCAGTCACTCAGTCAGTCAGTCAGTCAGTCAGTCAGCCAGCCAGCCAGCCAGTCAGCCAGCCAGCCAGCCAGCCAGCCAGCCAGCCAGTCAGTCAGTCAGTCAGTCAGTCAGTCAGTCAGTCAGTCAGTCAGTCAGTCAGGCAGTCAGTCAGTCAGTCAAAAGTCAGTCAGTCAGTCAGTCAGCCAGTCAGTCAAAAGTCAGCCAGTCAGTCAGTCAGTCAGTCAGTCAAAAGTCAGTCAGTTAAAAGTCAGTCAGTCAGTCAGTCAGTCAGTCAAAAGTCAGTCAGTTAAAAGTCAGTCAGTCAGTCAGTCAGTCAAAAGTCAGTCAGTCAGTCAGTCAGTCAAAAGTCATTCATTCATTCATTCATTCAAGGTCACGCAGGCGATATTTCATCAGCACTTTCATTTCGGTAAAGACATTGCAACATTGCATGCATCGGCCGTTACACTATTCGATGAAAACATATTGCCACGTGCGTACTGCTAGGAAGACGAAGACGACAGCGCATACGCGCATCTGCACGCTTTTGTGCAGCAAGCAATAACAAGACAGAAGAGGAACGCTGTGGCACGCAGTAAATAAAAATCCTGACCTGCTGCCACTTTCTCAACCTGTTAATTACTACTTCTGTCTTCACGTCGCGACAATATATTTGTACTTAGCTTGCAGTTTTTTAGAACAAGACCACGGCTGAAAATATTTCATCAATGTTGTTTTCTCACTACCAACAAAGTCAAGGCTTTGACCGAAGCACGTCAGTTGGGGAAGTTACATAAATAAAAAGAACGGGATCCACAAAAGAAATGGAGAGAGAGAGAGAGAGAGAGAGAGAGAATGATAGAATGCGTTTCGGCTCTTCTGGGGAGAGCTTCGTTCACAATTTAGTCCACAAGGCTCCCGTATTGTGAGCAAGGCTGCGTCAAGCTCACCGAAATGTCCTTATTCTGCATTTTTCTTTATGGTCGGTGTCGTCTTCCTAATTTTCATGACGCACTCTTAAGGACACATGAAGAGGAACATTCGCTACAGTAATTAAATAAAATATGCCTGCTAAAATTACATGACGTCAATGTTCGTTTTTGAGGAACCTGATGGCCTGCTGACGTGGTGATTATGGCTAAACAACTCTGCTTTTGCTTTTTTTTGCAGGTGGTGGACGTTTCATCTCCAGCTTTAAAAGCTTCGATCTCATGGGGGACGGGAGGAGGGGGAGTGTTCTATGCAGGGCAACACCGATGTGCGCACCATTACCTTGTTCAGGCAAATCAGTGCACTTTGTGAGTGTTGACTAATCACGCAAATGACACAGGTGAAAGAAACAGGTACAGGAGAATTGGCCCTTACTCTATTGAACAAGTGTCGCTCCTATTGTATCTTCCATCTTATAGTAGTTTGCGTGCTTTATCGATGAAAACTGCGTTTAGGTCACATTAATTTATGCTTCGATTCATTACTAGACTCGCAAGCAGCTAGTAGTGGGAGCCTTGCTGGTATCAAGATGGTTACCGTATACTAACAGTATAAGCAAAACGGCCCGAAAATGTCGTGCATTTGTAGCCTTGTAGGCACGTGTACTCAGATTTGGGTGCACGTTAAAGAACCCCAGGTGGTCGAAATTTCCGGCGCTCTCCACTACAGCGTCTCTCATAATCGTATGGTGGTTTTGGGTCGTTAAACCACGCATACTAATCAATTCTTTGCAGCCTTGTTCATTACACCCCAAATATAACGGTGCAAATGGGGTGTTTTGCCGGTGTTTAAATTACGAACACCCCAAATTTTAAAAATGGGGCGTAAAAGGGTGTTCATATGGGTGATTTTGATGCGTACACTCGTTTTACACCTTTTAGGGTGTAAAAGTTTTTAGAGTGAAGGACTACGTGCTTTTAGGAGGAAATACACTGTTTCCCTTGCACGGCTTGGTAGCCCGGGTGACACGCTTATCTCTGTTAAGAAGATGATGCAGATGGCTCATAAATTTGTGCACAGTGCGCTAACATCAAGTTATTGAAACCAGGTACACAGGAAGTTCACATCACGCGTGGCAGTTCTGCGCGTGATAACAGAGGATGTGCTAGGCTTTCTGCGTGCAGCAACTAAACTGGTTGCCATCGCATTCTCTGATTTACCCTTACGGTGAAGCTGGGCACTTTTAAACACTATTAATATTGATACCTTCTCACATCCAGTTTTCGTTGATACCATGTCCACATCAAGTTCATGTCAGTTGCTTCAGTGCCTGCTCTTCCAAAAGCAGGAGCTGCTAAGCTTTCTTGTGTAACATTTTAATTGGTTGCCAAGGCGTTCATTGCTTTCCCCTTTCGGCCAGTCTTTTAAGGCAGCTCTCTCTCACGTTCAAAACGATGATCTCAAACAGCGGGAAGTATTTTGGATAGCGGTATTTTCAATAAAAGATGGTCGGCCGCCCGTTCAGCTTTGCATGTTGAGAAACAACATATCATGAAAAGTCCATTTGTATTACTCCTCTATATAGACATAAGCTCGTGTCATGTTTATACCATGTGGTGGCTGCAGTAGTAAAAGTTGCGTGTTTTGTGTATTTTCACACTATGTGGCTACAAAATTACATCATAGAATAACTTGAAGTCCACCAGTTCTTCATATCTGCGTTCATGCATGCACTTACCCGTGCTGCAGTGCCAAGGTAAGGTACAACAATGGCGCACAAGGTCATTATGGTACCACTCGCGAAAGCTGCAACAGAAATTATGGCAACATTTCAGTGCAAGAGTATACGGCACTAGAAAAAGTTCACTTTTAACCAAGAATCGTACGTACACTATGCGGTTTCTGTATCATTTGGTAGTATAAACTACTGAATACCCCGGCAACAGTGCTTTGTAAGTTTGATGCTTGCTGCCCCGCCGCGGTGGTCTAGTGGCTAAGGTACTCGGCTGCTGACGCGCCGGTCGCGGGATCGAATACCGGCTGCAGTGGCTGCATTTCCGAAGGGGGCGGAAATGTCGTAGGCCCGTGTGCTTAGATTTTGGTGCACGTTAAAGAACCCCAGGTGGTCAAAATTTCCGGAGCCCTCCACTACGGCATCTCTCATAATAATATGGTGGTTTTGGGACGTTAAACCCCACAAATCAATCAATCAATCAATTAAGTTTGATGCTTGCCTGCTATTCAACAATGAACGTGGACTTTGAACGATGCTTATTCTGTAATCTTCAGCACTGAATCGCAATATCCATGCAGTACCGCTTGATTTGACAACGCAAACATAAACTTGAAATTTTTGCCATAGCAAAATATGAGTGAGCTCTTAAAAAGTAGAAGCAAGCGAGTTGCCTGAGAGGCTGCTAAAATTTTGAATGTTGAGCAAAATTTTGAAGGCACTCGTCTCAGCCTTACTAAAAAAGAACATTTAATACTCAACGTCCACTCGCTTTAGGCTCATTATATATCGTCGCAATTAAAACAACCTCTTTTACGATAGCTTCCCTGTTTAGACCTCCTAATCCTAATTTCTGTGCAATGTTGAAGCAGTTGCTTGTGGCCGAGGAAACAGCGAAGTAAAAGCAGATAATGCTAAAGTATACCTGAGCAAGGCTTCGCGCTGAACGTACAAACAAAGTAAAACTATATAAGCGGATATTTTTGATAGTTGATTTTAGAGCACAGCGCTTAGGTGCCAGTTCCTGTGTTGAGTGGCGTCGGCGTAACCAGAAGAGTGAACCAGGACAAAAGAGAGCGAACATGGTGTACAGCGGAGGATGGAAGGCGGTGATGGGGAGCCCAGCGAGCGGATGAAAGAACAACAGTGGCGAGATGACAAGCTTCGCTTCGCCACAGTAATAGGTGTCGTCTCGCGGTCACTTATAACGCCACCAATAAGGTATGCGGCAAGAGCGCCCACCGATATCATACATAAAAATAAACTACTGCATGAACTGAGGCCTGCCTATGGCAGCTGTTGTCGAATGAGCCTACGCGCTGTCTTTTTGTAGTCTCCTCGTTAGCGAGACGGTCACGCTGTGCTCCAAATGCGGTGTTTGATGTGAAATGGCCTGCACTCCACGTACCGGAGGCGCAGCTGATGTCATTTTTTGTTGACTTGAATAGCTGCCTTCGAAGGAACCATCGTAATCGTCGACGGCCTTCCCGGTTCTCAATTCTGGTATGGTCATGCATTGCGGCGAAGTAACCAGCAGAAAAAGCAGGCTATAGTTTTTAGACCACGCTTTCATTATTCGCCCCTATGTTGTCGCAACTACTTCTTAAAAGAACAATACTTGTTATAAACTAACGTAGCTCGCCCGTGTGATTACAGCTGCACTTATTACGAGTTTAAAGAATTATGATCCTTAGTGTCTCAAAGGATCCTATTGAAAAGACATATTTCTAACTACAATGTAGACCCCTGGACCCTAATGATGCACCTCAGCCTTCATAATAAAGCGCATTAAAATGCTTCAAGGCATTGAATTCGGAAACTTTTGAGCAGTGCGCACAGTGCTGTCACGATAAATGAGCGTTTTCTTTGATACTACATGCCAGATTTTACAAACATAGTTGAAATTGTCGACAGTTCTGCCGCAATAAAGCATGCTTGGTGTGCAACCTGAATCTTACTGAGATACTGCATTAATTCAGGAGCACATTAGGCGAAAACATAGAAAGATATTTCAAGGACACTCTGAAAGCATTGTGGACATACATACCCAAAAGACGCATCACGGGGACAGCCTTTCTGTCGCTTATCTTGGTGTACGGTGTGACGACGTCTGTGTAAAATATTGCGGCGTGGGAGTTCACAATGCAAGAAATCGTGCTGAGAGAAGATACTAACGAAACGACGTTAAACTACATTTTAAAGGGTGATATTTTTTAGAACAATCAATTATTGCCTGCTTCTACGATAAATTTTTGAAGAAATCTTCTTTGAAGCATTAGCATAACATTATCCAACGTCGTTGAGTATATGTTATCTATACCTGTTCTCTTACTTTTTTTAAACACTTCCTGTCTCAAAAAGTCGTATTCCTAGTGCTGCAATAGTAATTCTTATTCTCCCTCGCACTCTGAAAACCCTATTACTATTGGCACTTCGACTGCCTAATACCGGTGTCACACGGGTACTTTTTATCGCAATCAGGTCCGATTTATTCATCAAGAACCGAATAAAGTGGTTCTTCACCGTCACATTTAATTGTGACCAGGGCCAATCAGTATCAAAATAATTGCGGTCATCTCATCGCGATGTGCCTGCGGAATTGTTAAGCTGAAGTTTGCGTCATACTTCATCTGGATTGGGCTGTACCATGTAGATGCCACCAGCTTGTTATGGCGATCAAAAACTACACTGTGGATCGGCCCAAAGCACTGGTACTAGAGGCAATTCTCGCTTCCACGCACATTACAGTCCGAAAGGTAAATGCTTCCCTCGAAACCTTCATCTCAATGTCTCACAGCCTGTTTTTATATGAAAGTGTTCGAGGTCGGGTTCACCGCGGCTCCAGTGATGTCTATCCGTCAGAGACATGAGGCTGAAAAATATACACTAACACATTGCAAAGAAAACGGGTACAAACAAAATTTATACCAATGGGATTTGAACCTAAGACTTCTCACTCGCAACGCAGGAGCGAGAAACATCGGCCACAAATAGAACGTTTCTCAGAGTGTTAACGATGAGCTACTTCTATGCGCTATTTAAAGTCGATGGTACTCGGAGCTCGGTGGATTCAGCGGGTTTTCGTTAACGACATGGCGCGACGGCAGCAATAGTACGCTCTCAAGGGCATTGATTTTCGCTTTGCGAGGCGCGAATGCCTATCTGGCAACCGAAGTGGTTTGGATGTGTGTCTTGGGCTGACGTTAAAGTTACAGAAAGCACGACCATTGCTTCGCTCGCCGCAGCGGCTGCGTTTGCGAAGAACCACGCAGCTCGGACACAAAGGAGTAATTGTGGCAGCTGTTAGTTCACGCTCGCTGTGCAGCTGAAAAGTCTCAGGTGGTTAACATTTCCGTTGCCTCCCACTGCAAAGTCTCAGAGTCATACCGTGGCTTTCGGACGTTAAACCTCAAACATTATTGCCACTTCATGGTCCTCCTGTTCACACTTGTGCACTTCTTTCGGGCGTTCTTCGCTGTGTTTAAAAAGTGCCGAGATGCGATAGTAGTTAGTTCAGGCTCATCATGTGTATGTTATAATCGTGCGTCTTTTCTGCTAGAAAAGCGAGCTGCAAGTTTCGAGCTACTTGCTGTTCTTCGCGTGACATTACAGTTTGCTGCAATATTATTCATTCCTTTGTCCTTGTGACAAGACAGTGCACAATAAACTCCACCAACCTCTGTAAACAGACGTTTTTCTTTCGTGTTTTACAAATTTACATAGCCTACTGATCAGTCATGCTTTTTTCCCACAGTGATCAAGTTTAGGCACTGAGATTAAACTCCCAAGTTTATTTAATAAATTTATTTAAGGAGGGGTTGGTGCCAGTGCTTGATTGATATGTGGGGTTTAACGTCCCAAAACCACTCTATGATTATGAGAGACGCCGTAGTGGAGGGCTCCGGAAATTTAGACCACCTGGGGTTCTTTAACGTGCACCCAAATCTGAGCACACGGGCCTACAACATTTCCGCCTCCATCGGAAATGCAGCCGCCGCAGCCGGGAATCGAACCCGCGCCCTGCGGGTCAGCAGCCGAGTACCTTAGCCACTAGACCACCGCGGCGGGGCGTTGGTGCCAGTGCTTGGCACCGGCTACTCCTCTTGCACAAAAGTCGACATCGCATATTAGGTAACGAACACAAGGTTATACATAGGTACATAGAACAACACTTACGCACTGAGTACAGGTTTTGAAATACAAAAAATGTGTCCGCACCACACATAATTTGTAAATAACAAGTAATCAAACGAAATTAAATATCCGCACAAAACATGTAAGTTCAAAAGACAGCTACGACTGTACTCCACCGTGGATGCATCTCGAGATTATTGTTGGGCCTGTACCACCTTTTACGTAATTCCTAAGTATAAAAAGGACCTCACCTTGTTGACGCCCCCACGAGTCCTGACAAAAATAAGCTTCTCAGGATGGGTACGTCCGCGAGCCTCTTCATCATATAATGCGGAACAATCTGCCGGGAGGCATACGCGTAAATCAGTTTCATGGCGTTCGAGGCTACATTGTGCACTGAGCAGGACATTTTAGTTGCACTGTAGCTTACGAGTTTCACGGATAAAAGCACCATGAAACATTCTTTCGAGTAACCATGTGAACACTTCCCTAAAGCAGTTTATTGCCTCTCAAATCAATTGCAATGGAAATAAGTGATTTTTTATCCGATTTCGAGATTGAATAGTCAGTTACCGGCCGCGTGGTGCGCTCAAAAGTTTTTCTCGCGTGCTCTCACTATCCTCGGCTAC
This sequence comes from Rhipicephalus microplus, assembly GCF_043290135.1. NCBI lineage: Eukaryota > Metazoa > Arthropoda > Arachnida > Ixodida > Ixodidae > Rhipicephalus > Rhipicephalus microplus. The sequence continues at coordinate 123,347,063 of NC_134701.1, forward strand.
CAATTGCTAGTGTTTTCTGACCATTCTGAGAAATTGTTGCAGCCCGCTGCAGTGGTCTAGTGGCTAAGTTACTCGGCTGCTGACCCACCGGTCACGTGATGGAATCCGGACTTCGCCGGCTGCATTTTCGATGACGCCGACGATGCTGTACGCCCGTGTGCTTAGAGTTGGGTTCACGTTAAAGAACCAAAGGTGTTTCCTCCACTACGGCGTATCTCATATTCAAATGATGATTTTGGGACGTTAAACGACACATAATAATCAATGAGTCATCAAGAAAATGTTGCAGCGCAACTTTAAAAAGCGAGCCCTTCATGCTCATTCGGCAATTCGCTAAACGTCTCCTTAATGCTCGGGGTAATTTGAAGGCACACCTTATTTATGTGTCAATTTTGAACGTATACAAATATATATGCATAAAAATACAAATACATGAGATTGCACTGGAGTATTTGCAGCTGGTATACGGTCACAACGTCGTTGCTTTCTTCGCACGGTAGTGCGCCAGTTATTGATACGCTGAATGAAACGTTGCATTTTTCTATTTGTCTTTTGTGAGTAATGAATTGCCTGAAAAAACACCTTTACCGCATCGTAGTTATTGATGGCACCATGCATGACGGTATCACAGTCTCTGAACCAGTACATAATGGCAACTGCTGTGCATTCGCCGAGGAAGAAGAAAAACAGTACTAGAAGTGGGCATGCGAGAGCTATCCTGAAAAACAAACAAATGGCTGCCGCTTAGTTCGGCTAAGCAAGAAAGCCTTACAACCCTTATAACCGAAGCAAAGCTTGCGAGCCGATGATATTGCTATGCTCCGTCACTTCTCTTGACAGCACTGTGGAAGCTACCAAGCCGAAGCGCACGCCTGCTGCCGAGCACGGAAAAAAGTGCTTTGTTTACAGATAATATTTCGCTTTGCTTTGTCTAATAACCACTGCTTTATTCCTTGCCGACATGAATACACTGGTCATTCATGAATATCTCTGCCAAATGATCATGAAGGTTATTGAAGACTGTAAAAGTAAGGACCAAATTCCAGAGTGGCTCGAACATCTTGAGCCACTTATTCGTATCTCTTCTATCTATTCCCTATATATGTACTGTTTATGCACTCTTTTATTATTGTATAATGTGCGAAAGTAATAAAGAAAAAAAGATGTGAAGCCTAATGGTTGGCACTTGCTTTCGGAGCATGAGGGTATGGGTTTAAATCCCTGCAAAACAAAAATAAATTTTTGTTGTTTTACATATGTTGAACACATTATCAAGTATGACCAACCACTCTTAGCACTGAAAGCAGCGCAATAGTGAGGCCGCAGGGCCGTACGGGCATTTGTGCTCTTTACGGAAGAAGTATGTTTGTCTTTGAGAGGCCTGCATCACGTCACCGCAAAGATTCTCCGAAACCCGCCGAGGTTTGCTTTGTGCTCACCTCATATGCTGTTCGCGTTTTGCATCCCCTTTTGCTTGTTTGAAGCTACGAATAAAAGGTGAAACCTGCATTTATCATGCTTCGAGGCAACCGAATACACTTTTGTCCAGTGCAGACACCAACGGCAGCCGCAATCCGTCGTACACACTTTCATCAGGACCGTTGATCAATTTTTAGCCAGGGGAGCCACAATTCTACAGGACTGAATGTTTGCTCTTAGATACAGCAGTATGTTAAGGTATTCCAGGTGGTTAAAACTATTGCTGAGTGTGCTACGTAGTGAAGTCGAAGTTTGGACACGTGAGACGCCATTATTTTAACAGAACGTTTATTTGGTCAAGGTCAGTTCTTTTAGGGGCGAAGTTCCTTAAGGCATAGGTCAGTCATCACCTGTATGTATGCATTTATGTAGTAACCACTTCAAAGCATATCCTCGGAGTGAATGATGGTGAATGGGGCAAAGCGCCGAAGAGTGTTATCGGCAAACCGTGAACCATCCGCTAGCCGCGTCCGTCCGGTAATTGTCTGTCTCACTCTGCTTGACGCACGAACGAACGGACGGACGGATGAACAGACGCAAGTACGGATGCACAGACAAACGCATCGATGAACGAATAGGCAGAAGCAAGAACTAACAGACGGAAAGAAGCGGGGACGGAGTGATGGACGCTTCTCCCCACTCATCATCATTCACTCCCTAGATAAGCTGTGCTGTTTTTTTAATAGGGCATTTTCCTCTTAACAAGTGTTACTGACGTAAGACGTTAGCGTAACTGTGCATTTGTTTGGTGTTTTTTGCTTGTGCGTCATGCCCCACACGCAGCTGCTTTCAAAAACTCATTCAGCATCGAGCCAGCCAAAGTATCCGGAAAGCACTTGGCCGGGAGTACCACCAAATCTGTTATGTTATTCTTCTGTATTATTCACCCATCGTGCAGTTTAGTCTCACAATTTTCTTGCGACAAATTCGATGTTTCAGTTTACTACAACAGCACGTTCAGGTTTGTTGCTGAAACTCCATGCAGCATCATAGCACTGGCGTTGTTATACTTGCAAGTACCAGTAATTGGTTCACTTTTCACAAAGCAATGACGTGACATAATGTCAGAATGTGACGTTGTTTTATGATGTTACATATTTTGGCGATATGCGACTTGACCATAATATAACCTTATAGGATGGCGTCATCACATGATGATTCTTTACATCACTCATGTTGACAATGCCACCACAGGACACCAACGGTCAATCTTTGTGTTTTAACCTTACAAAAGCTTTTCTTTATTAAACTGGACAATGCGCAAGCAAGAGACGAGAGCAAACTTTTGCCCTCCACGTTCGTGTGTGTGTGTGTGTGTGCGTGTGTGTGTGTGTGTGTGTCTATAATATTCAATACTCGTGTTCACTCTGTTCTTTGGCGACAAAAAAAATCACATCCTAACCTTTTTGCATCCCGTAGCGTCCTGTCTGCCATGAATCGCTGCACTGCCATCTGGTCGAGTCCTGTTCGTACGAGGCTGAATGGCAGTGCTCCTGCTAATCCACTCCACAAGTTTTCATCCGTCGTAATGTCAAAATTCACCCTTAGTAGGATATTGGAAAAACGTGGCGAACGTGATGCATACAAAATAAAAATCAGTGCATTTTTTTTGCTGTTGCAGTTGTCAAATTGAAAAGGCGTCGTTTTTAAGTCGACCACATTTCTTCGCGTTATATTGTGAAAAATTCCAATACTATTACTTTATATGTGGGTTGCAAGTTCTACAGTGAAGACATGGGTGAAAATATTCACGCTCTCTAGTCTGTATTGCCGGCCCGTGACTGTATTCTTCACTCTCAAGACACCTAAATTCTTCTGATCATCATCATCATCATCATCATCATCATCATCATCATCATCATCATCATCATCATCATCATCATCATCATCATCATCATCATATTCATCATCATCATAATCATCATCATCATCATCATCATCATCCTGACTACGTCCACTGCAGGACAAAGGCCTCTCCCATGTTCCGCCAGTTAACCCGGTCCTATGCTTGCTGCTGCCAATTTATACCCGCAAACTTCTTAATCTCATCTGCCCACTTAGCCTTCTGTCTCCCCCTAGCTCGCTTGCCTTCTCTGGGAATCCAGTTAGTTACCCTTAACGACAAGCGTTTATCCTGTCTACGCGCTACATGCCCGGCTCATGTCCATTTTCTCTTCTTGATTTCAACTATGATATCATTATCCCCCGTTTGTTCCCTAATCCATTCTGCTCTCTTCTTGTCCCTTAAAGTTACACCTACCATTTTTCTTTCCATTGCTCGCAGTGTCGTCCTCAATTTAAGCTGAACCCTTTTTGTAAGTCTCCATGTTTCTGCTGCGTAGCTAAGTACCGGCAAGATACAGTTGTTATATACCTTCTTCTTAAGGGATAGCGGAAATCTACCTGTCATAATTTGAGAGTGCTTGCCAAATGTGCTCCACCCCATTCTTATTCTTCTAGTTACTTCAATCTCGTGGTTCGGCTCCGCGGTTATTACCTGCCCTCAGTAGACATAGTCTTTTACAACCTGAAGTGCACTATTACCTAGTGCGGCGATGGCGTAGTGGTTATAACATCCGCCTGGCATGCAAAAGGTCCGTCGTTCAAATCCCGGTGCCGCGCAGTTCTCAACCGGATTTTAAAAAAATACGCGTGGTGATGGAACTGCTTTAGGAGGCCTGGGGTGTGGCCTCACCGGTAACCACTACCGGCAACGCACTCCCTCACCAAAGAAGGATTTGCCACCGTGGTGCAGTAACTGGCCACTCCCTCCCACATGCATACGTCAATTCTTCTGACAGATGCCAGCTATCTCAAGAAAGTGTTATTATGAGACGAGACGTACCATAAATACTGCCTAGGTATTTATTTCACGTGGTTATGTAGGAAACTAGTGCAGATGTCCTTTGTCTAGGAAGCTGCGGTCGAAGCTTTGTCTCGTTTCTAAATAAAGTGATCAAGGGCTATATTGAGGAGAACTGAGTACGTGACATCTCATCGTGTTTTCAGGCAATAAGAAGACGTGCCCTTTGTATTTATTTCGTTCACTTATCGGCCACTTGAACATAAGTAGGTTTTCATACAATAAAACTGTTACTGAAATGTTCTCTGTCATGCTTCAACGAATTCTTATAGCAATTCTTGTCTCGAAGGTTCACGATGAGGGTCTTGGCATTGAGCAAGCTGCAGTATGAGTTGAGAAAGTTAGCGGCGTTGTTGCTGCTTCATTAGAAGAGTAAAAATAAATTGCCATTTTTTGAGGTTACATGGTACCTTAACAACAGTTAAACGTTTCCGCGTGACCAAATCCATGGCATAGTGTGTTCCTAAAAGATAATACGTTGATATATAGTTCAGTAGGACAGCAGCAAGACTGCTGGCCTCATTTTTTGTAGCATTGAACTTTTCTTTTACTGTGCAAGAATATTCATCTGCTTCATGTATTTCACTTCCTTCTTCGACACTGTACTATAGGTGTCTCTGTGGTCTGCTGTTCAAATGTTACTTTCATAGATATACGTTTTTATTTACCAGTATATTTCTTTCATCTCTTATGTTTCGTGCAGTAGTTGAGAAAAAGACACAATTCAATGAAGATACTTGTGTGCCTTTTTCACGAACAGAAAAGGTTGAAGTGAATTTTGTTCGGAGGAAAAAAACATTGAGAGTGTCTGCTGCTCCCCATTGGGTTCCAGCAGACAAAAAAAATCAAGTACAGTGAAGGTATATTGCACAACATTATGCTTAAATGAGTAACGATGAACTAGCTTTCTAAAGCACGCATGAGCCCCATATCCTCATTACGCGCCCAAGCCCTTACACATACGTGTACTAGGGATAAGTATATACATACGACTAGCATGGAAAAACTTCTTAAGCGTCTCACCCAATCAAATTCCAGTCATCAGTTCTAAATTGGGAATGTTTAAACTGCGGATACCAGCAGACGGCTCTGTAAATAACTGTCTGGGATCTTGAAAACACTTCATAACTACAGCCCCCTCATTATCCAGGTTGCACACTGTAACGCGCGGAATATAGCCATGACCTCAAAAATGCTGCCTTCTACAAGAGATTTCGTTTGAGATGCATTATTAAAAGAGACGTAAAACTATTTTATACTTGTATGTGTGATAATGACACTTGTTACACAATTTAGGAAATTGTAATTGTCTCTGTACTTACCGGAAAGCAAAATCTGTCACATTTGCGTCCCTCAAGGGACGTAGTGTTGGTGTCACGCTGCTCGAATCGTAGAGAACTTTTGCTATGATGACTATGGGTGACAAAAACATGAGAAAACCTTGAGCACCGTCGGCCCACACAACTCTACGAAGTTCTCCATGCATTGCAAAATGGCACAGCAATTAACCCATATATGGCCAAACATGAAAAATTCACAAAAGTAATTTATTTCCCCAAAATGATTGCTTCAGCGACCTCAGAAATAGTATAAGGCTCTTATTTAAAAAAAAACTCTTTATAGCAACGGTTTTGGAGCCATCCTCTATGTAGGACACCAATGTTTGACACACCATGAACAAACATTATCGTTCATAACTGGCATACGAAAGTTACTGCACACCCAATAACTGATAAGCGATCCACAGAAATAGCAGCAGCATCGAGAAGAATTTGACTTATTATTACTTAGACATGTTTTTTTCACGGTATGGTGCTCAGCTATTTTCACGTGAAATAGCCATTTTGTGACTGAAAGCACGTGGCTATGTGTAGCCCAGTGATCACCTTGACTTGCGTGTGACGAAGACAGGGCATCATAAACACACCTTAGGTGGCTCTACCTTTTTTTAACGGAAAAAGCATTGAAGTTTCACTGAAAAGTTTCACCGTCCTACATGTAGGACACTGAACATATGAGTCAAGCGAAGACAATGGTATTATCGTGCAAATGTGGGGTTATCATGTCTCCCTATTTGCTCGAATGGGCTCACGCTGGGTGACTCTAATCTTGTGATTTTGTGAAACAACCTCATATAACAAAAAAAGAACTAGCCTTCCGATGTGTTCAGCTAAAGTATTCTTAGATATTAAAAATTCGCAGTTCAATTGAGTCACCACCATTTGGTCTATGAAGACCTCAACCTCTTACTTGAAGAGACCATCGAACACGTCCTGTGCAGCTGTGCTTGCTACGACACACAGCGATGCCAGCTCCGGATGGTTTTGAATCAACTTGACCCCGGACCATTTTGTGTGCAGAAGATACTAGGACCTTGGGCATCTGCCTCAGTTGCGCAGAAAGCAACTAAAGCACTGCTACTTTACCTAAAGTCAACAAACCTGAGCGACCGCCTGTAGACTGTGTGTGCTCCCCGAGTGTGCTCGTGATTGTGTGTACCTTCTCATCTCTCTGCAACCTCTTTTCTCCCCTTTATCTCTTCCCCAGTGCAGGGTAGCAAACCGGATGTGCGTCTGGTTAACCTCCCTGCCTTTCCTTGCATTTTTATCTCTCTCTCTCAACCTCCTACTTAATAAGTTGCAATCTGGAATCCCATAGCAATTTCCTAAGTGATCATACTAGCGACAGCTTAGACTAACAGTGAACTGTGCATTTTGTGGACTATTAGCTAAATAACTCAAATTGATATTTGGCACAGTTTTCCTGGATTTCGAATTTTTCGCAAATGCTAGTGCAATCCATATTGCCGGATTTCTGAGCGAAGCTGTCAGGAGCACTGCAAACAGTGCAAATCGTTGTTGCGTTAGCATCGCGTAGCCAAATGTTTCATAAACATCGAAGTGCACACATGCCTTATACCTTAATTCAAGAAGCCGACAAATGGTGGGGTAGTGAAACTTCATGCGCTAGGAAAGCTAAAAGTGTGCGGCCCAAGTAAAGTAAAGCACATAATAGTCCCACGTTGGGTTCCTCTTGTTCTCGAAATGCCTTGAATGATTTCACCAGAGTCCGGTCAGTATAGTATGAACACTGTTTCAGTGCTTCGCCATTGCTCATTTTAGGGGTCACGCGCCTTAAGATATCGGTGTGGTGGCGTGCGTCATTGTATACTCTTGAGGTGGGCATTGCCGTTTGCTGCCGTGGCGATCCATTTGCTTAAGCGCACGACAAGGCGCCAACGCCTCAGCACTTGCCGTGTGGTGAGAGGAAGAGAGCGAACAGTGCGCGCCGACTATGGAAACGCTCTTTTGACTATGGAAGCAACTGTTCACTGGCCACACCATATATGTATCCAGACACTGGATCTTGACCAGCAATGTAGTAACACTGGTAGATTGCTCTTTCGAATAGTCGAACAATCAAGATTCGCAGTGTGCGTGTAATTAAATGTGGACCTCACCCTTCACGCATCCATCGGTTGCTGAATTACCTTTTCCTACATGCCTCGTTCCTCTCCAGTTGTTCGTTCAGTAGTTTACTCTGACGGACACGTAATCTAGCTAGGAATTTCGAAAGTTCTAATGAAAACAATAATTACATTGCTGAATTTTTCTGTAAGTATATCTCCCTATATTACCTAGACATCATTTGACGTTGTGGGGCCTCTACTAAGCTCCTTGACGCGTCTGACCAGCTATAACTTGTAATCTTACTTTTATTAAGGGGGAGGGGCGAATTTTACATTTAATTTTTCTGAACTTCTTATGGTTATTTCTTTTTATTTCCTACATATTTTTATTTACCTTACATTTGTCGCGAGACAACTGTGGTACTACGAAAGATGGCCCGCGTTTGGCGAAGCCCGGAATCTTTCCTTACTCTGGTGACAGCCCCTTTTGAATGAGCTACCTATAGGCCAATTCCATCCCTCAGCCCTCACTGCGTTCTGTTATGGTGGAACGTGGCGTCCCATCAAGGGCAGTCGACAAAGTTGAGAGGTGTATTTAATTATGTGGCATATTCTTTCATTTCTTTGTCGTTCCACTTAGTACAGACGTACACCCGTGCAGCAAACGTGTCGGAAACGTTCACTGACGATACTTCTAGAGGCACGGTGCCCTTAGCTTTCTTTTGCAGCTTTTCTTGTCTGCGCTAACCCTCGTATTTTGAAACGCTCTTTGACTTGAACTTGAGTTACCACCGCCTTTGATGCAGCACAAAGGGTTTCGGACACGCTGCTTCAGACAGTGCCGAGGCAGCACAAACGCGTTTCAAACACGCTGCACTGAAGGCAGTGGCAAGACAAGTCAATGAGCGTTTCTGAATATAGGAGTACGTATACTTTACATCAGGGGTCAGTAACATGCAGGCCGGGCGACGGTATAACGCTACACGAGGCCAGATCACCACCCTGTTGTACTGATCACCTCCTATGCCAAGTGACAGTGGTGATCTCCCATGTGGTCTTGTGAATCGCAACCTTCTGGCATGGTGCTGAAAATAGACATGTCTGCCTTTCACCTTTATGCGTTATTGTCAAGGGTCCTAATTTTTTGTCGACTTTCGGCCCTCCCCTCATTTGCCTTCTGGTCCCCACTGTGTTGGCTTCGTGCAATTTCGACCCTCCGCCAGAAAAGTTGTCCCACCCCTGCTTTATAATAATCAGCATAGTGGCATTTCAGATTAATTTCGTCCAAGTGACTTTACCGCGGTCGTAGCGAATCACCGAGGCCATGTTTGTAATCATCATGCTAGGCTGTACATTCTAGCGTATTGCTCAGCTGGTGCGCACCCTCTTCGTTATCGTCTTCTTCATCTTCTTCATGAGCACGTGCGCCCTCCTGATTAGCTGATTGGCTCTGTAGTATACCTAGCTAATGGTGTTAGTGTATGCTATGACTTAAACTAATTATCGAAAGACGCAGGAACATCGAGTCAATTAATCCGCATACTAAACAAGAAGTGCTAATGAAGCAGCGTAAAACTAGAACCATGTTGACTGATATCGTGCTAATTACCAAGATGCTAATAAGGTGCAGAATGATTAAGCTCAGGCAAGTTAAGTCAACACAATAACCATTCTAAATACCATCGTGCCTATTAGTTGCATTATTAGTTTCATTTACACTGATGTTTTGCTAATTACACTCGATGTAATTATTAACTAACTAATGAAAACGTGAATCTGCAGGCAACATTGTTCAGTGCAATGTTAATTAGTTATACATAATTAGTACCAATCAAACTGACGATCAACAGATGCAGTCTTCACTTCAAAGCCGACTGGGCCGTCTGAATTGTCACGCACCATATAAAGCTAGAAGTAGCCGCACTCAAGGACAACTCTTCGTGGCAACGCAGCGAAGGCTGCGTTGCCAAAGTTCAGTTACAAGATATAGCAGTTGCTCCGAAATGCTTCACTTTTGCGCCCGTTGTTTCGCTTATACCAGAATAACTGTAACGGCGTACCCACCTCTTTTTCGCAGGATGTAGATAAGGCTTTACGCAGCAACCGTACGCTTTGGCTTCATTTTTTATATAACTGTTACCCTGTCTAAAATTTTGTGCCTAAAAACTGCTGCTTTGCCCGCCGGTTGTAATGCCCTCACTGGGTATTTTTTTAAATCTTAGTTTTTTTCTGTAATATTCAGGGCTCACTCAGCAGAATTACCACAATATTCTTTTGCGTATAAATGAATACAGAAAACTTACCAGAGCGGTATAAATTCTTCCCGCCAGACCGACGACAATGTTTGAGTATAATACAGGTATAGGAAACACTGAAACGCAAATACAATAGTGATAGTACTTATCAGCTAAATGTGTAAGCATATTACAAGCTTAACTAGTTTCTTCTTCTCACTGGAAGAACAAGTAAATACCAAGAAAAACCAGATATGCCCAGTGTAGGGAAAAATTCACCTACGTCTTAAGGATCGAGTTAGGGGAATGGTAAACAGATATAAGAATTCAAACCTGGGAAGTACTTGAGCTGTATGCAAAAGAGTTCGACCGTTTTTCAAGTATGATCAAAGTAGAAAAAAACACTCAAGGCACAACTTTTTTGGCACTCTGATAATAAAAACGCGTAAATTTGTAAATATTTCATATGTAATATATGTAAATATGTAATATTTACGCGGATCAGCCTATAGAAGCTGCCTGGACCTTACATTGGTTTCTCACTCACTTACCAGGAAAGTGCACTGGTTTTCGGATGTGGAAACGTGGGGCAGCGGCCATATACCAACTTACCTCTGTATAGAAGGTTTCACCAGCTCCAAGGCCTCAAGAGGCCTCAAATACACCGATTGGCCGAAATTCAAAATGTTAATGAAAGACTGCTGTACTGAAGGCTCATCATATAACCTAGAGGACTCGATAAGGGATGTCCTGCAGAATACCACGCATTCACTGTTGACTATACACAAGCGCACCGATTTCGATATCGAGCTTGAGAAACCTCGCGCAATACGCCGTTGTGCAGAACGAAGGTACTGACGGACAAAGTACATGGATGATTTGAGGCTGGCTAGACGCATTTAAAAGAAAATGCAGCGGCACATGGATAAACTGGCTAGGCAACGTTGGACATCCTTTTGCGAGTCTTTGGATCCACGAAAGGCCCTATCACTGATATGGCGAACTGTCCGGGGTCTTAGCACAACGTTGGGTCAGCGACACCCTTTTACATCTGTGGCACTTCACCTTCGATGCAGAGAGATTGACGTCGCAGAATTTTTTCTGTAGAAGAATTGCCGCTTATTCCAATTTCACAGTATCAAGAATGGGAACATTTGACAACCCACCACCCTCACGTGATCCCCGCACAGAATGCCAGTTATCTATGGATGAGCTAGAGGCGGTACTGACACTGTGCAGACGTTCTTCAGCACCCTGACCTGATGGCATTACCTATCGTGCCTTTTGTAATCTTGGAGACGAAGCTCGGAAGGCACTCTTACACCTATACAACGACTCTTGGCAGACTGGTACGGTTCCCCAGGCATAGAAGTCAAGTCGCCTCATTCCACTTCTAAAGGCTGGTAAATCTCCTTTGGATATTGCCTCATACCGTCCTATCGCTCTTGCCAGTTGTGTGGAAAAAACGATGGAACGAATGATTCTAACACGAATAAGTGGTATTTAGAGCACTACGAAATCTATCCAGTATCCATGACCGGATTCAGGCGCGGCCATTTGTCAATCGACAACGTTGTTGATCTGGTGACATAAGTTCAACACCAGAAAGCCTGTAAGATACTGTGTGCCGCCCTGTTTCTAGACGTTAAGGGGGCTTACGACAATGCCACCCATGAAGCCATCCTTAGTTCTCTGGAAACAGTAGGTCATGGTGGCAAGTTATATATGTGGGTGTACAGTTACTTACAGCTGAGATCATTTTACGTGATGACAGTGAACGGCCCAACACCTGATTATTACAGCAGCCAAGGAGTTCCTCATGGAGAAGTGCTAAGCCCTACATTTTTCAACCTGCCATTGGTCTAGTCGAGCAGCTACCTAGCATTGTAGAACTTTCTGTCTACGCTGATGACATCTGCATTTGGACATCAGGTGTGAGAAGGCCTCAGCTTCACGCCCACCTTCAGAAGGCTGCTACAACGATGTCATGTTACCTTCGTAAACAAGGCCTCGAGGTGTCCTGCGGAAAATGTGCAGTGGTAGCATTCACGTGGAAATCAATGTCTGCTTACAGCATATTGCCGCGAACCATGCATTGGGTTTGTTCATTTGTGTTTTGTTTTTTCGGCCTGGCTGCGCCGGCCTGTGCTATCGCCATTTTCACAGCGTTTCGAACAAACGCTACCACAGCGTTTCGAACAAACGCTATCGAACAACGCTTCAGGCGTTGTTTGTTAGAAACGCTGTCCGAACGAACAGCGTTTCTAACAAACGCTATCACGGCGTTCTCGATACAATTCAACTATTCGAGAAACCTTCGCGCCGAGGGATATAAATTCCCGCACAGCCGATGCCGCGTCATTCGATCGTCGACGCTCACTAGCGTGCCCGTCGTTTTGCTGGCCGCTGCTTCGCCGCCTGTGTATTTTTTCAGTTGTTAGGGGAGCACAGGTTCGCTCCAATAAACTTGTTTTCCTCATAGACAACTGCGTCGTCCTTTGCGGCGTGACATCTGGTGGAGGTGCGGGGTACATGAACCCTAAGCCATTGCCAAGCCGACAAGCACGCCCAACTCGTGTCAGCCGCCGACAGCAAGGCCTTCAGCCAGGGTTTGGACTGCTCCCGGATAAAAAAGGAAAGAAGACGTAAAAACCACGATGATCAACGCAGGCACCATGACCAGCGCTACCAACCCTCCCGTCGTTCTGCAACAACCTCGTGAGCTCCCATCATTCTGAAAATCTCCTGGTGAAGACCCGGAAGAGTGGCTGGAGAAGTTGGAGCGCATCCGCATCTTTAACAGGTGGGATGACGAAGAAACGTTTCGTCATGTCTTCTTCTATTTAGAGGATGCAGCTCGAACGTGGTTTGAGAACGATGAAGGCTCCCTAACCGACTGGTCTGTCTTTAGGAGCGAATTCCTCAAAACATTCGCTACGGTTGTGCGGAAAGAACGAGCCGCCCTTTTGTTGGAGACGCGAATGCAACACCCTAACGAAGGTGTTGTACTGTTCGCTGAGGAGATGAAGATGCTGTTCCGGAGAGCTGACCCCGAAATGACAGAAGAGAAGAAGGTGCGCTTTCTGATGCGGGGAGTTAAACAAGAGCTCTTCGCTGGACTCATCCGCAACCCCCCTAAGACCGTCGCTGAGCTCGTCACCGAGGCTTCGATGATCGAGAGGACCTTGGATATGCGTTCCCGGCAATACGATGGACTACTCAACACCCTTTCGGTGAACCCGGTAAACGCCCCTGGATTGGCGACGGAAGAATTGCGGGAGACCATCCACGCCGTCGTTCGCGAGGAACTGAGAAAATTGTTCTCAGAAACGCCGCAGCCCCAAGTCGCCTCCCTCACTGACGTCGTCCGCAAGGAGGTTCAGCAAGCACTGGGGAATTCCACGCCGTCGGAAGCATCTTGCGAACCACAAGCGATGACCTACTCCGCTGCTGCTCGTCGACCTCGACCCGTCCCAACCCGTTATCAAGAGGCCCCGCCGTACCGCCGCCCAATGTCCCCCGCCCGACCCCCTGTAACCCGAAACCAGGCGCCCAGAAAGACCGAGGTGTGGCGAACGCCAGATAATCGTCCGCTGTGCTACCACTGCGGAGAGGCCGACCACGTCTACCACCGCTGCCCGTACAAGAGGCTGGGTTTGCGTGGGTTCTCCGTCGACGCACCCCGCCCGCGAGCCGGCCAGCGCCCATTTGAGATCGAAGAATACCTGTCGAACACCAGCTGTGGACCATCTTTCTTCTAAATTTTTGAAAAACACTGACGTTCATTCCTCAATTATTCTGTCGAGACTTTTTGATCAGTCATTAGAAGAAGGTGTTCTCCCAGAGGACTGGAAGGTGGGGAAGGTGGCTTCCTTGTTTAAATCAGGAAACGCTCATAGTCCCGGGAACTATCGCCCCATTTCACTAACCAGTGTACCATGCAAACTTCTCGAACATGTAATTTACACCCACGTCGTGAGTTATCTTGAAAGTAACGCCTTCTTTAGCATTCACCAACACGGGTTTAGGAAATATTATTCATGTGAGACACAGCTTCTGGCCTTCACTAACGATTTATTCTCTGCTGTTGATCGTTCATATACTGTTGATTGTGTCTTCATAGATTTTTCAAAAGCCTTTGATACCGTCTGCCACAAGTTACTTCTTCTGAAACTAAACGCGCTAAATATTGATGCTAACGTCTTAAAGTGGACTGAATGTTTCTTATCTAACCGCACCCAGTTTGTAACTGCTAACGACCATTGTTCCCCGACTAGCCCTGTAACGTCCGGCGTTCCGCAAGGTTCAGTTCTTGGTCCCCTACTATTTCTTATCTACGTCAACGACTTACCTAAAGACATTTCATCATCCATCAAACTATTTGCCGATGACTGTGTAATTTACCGTGAAATCCGGACTAACGCAGATAATCTTGCCCTTCAAACAGACCTGGATCACATTTCATCATGGTGCGACGTATGGTTAATGAAGCTAAACGTTACTAAATGCAAGGCTATGAGAATTTCCCGTTGTATTTCTCATAATGTACCGTGCGACTACACACTTAACCACAGCAATCTCGATCTGGTTTCGTCCTACAAGTACTTAGGAGTATATATTTCTAACAATCTCTCTTGGAACACGCATGTCGATTATATTACAAACAATGGGAATCGCACGTTAGGTTATCTGCGCAGAAACTTTTCTTTGACTCCGACTAACCTTATACCCTTGACACACGGGCAAAAGTAAAGTACTTTGAAGTAAACCCCTTTTGTCGCCTAAGGGGACCATTTGCAGAAAGGAGTGGCGCAGATGACACACGGCACCGGATTACTGCTTTAGGCGGTGCCTCAGAAGAACGCTGCAGAAAAAATGGCGCTGTTTGTGGAAGCAGCAAGATAGGAAATGTTAAAAAGAATCTGCGCATGTACATCACATTCAGCGACGCCGGAGCATGAAACCGTTTTTTTATTGTCTGGTGGCTTATAATGCGCATACCTGTAATTTTCTATCGCTTTTTTGCGTTTTTAGCAGCAACTTAAGTTCGTATGGCCACTATGAACAGTCGGTGTGTTGCTGTTTTTGTTTTTTGTCGTGCTTTTTACACGGCTGCGTCCAGCTGGGTCAGTGACGGCGTGCCGCGTTTCATCATGGTCCTGCGATGTCTCAGCGCAGAGACAGAGATAAAGCAACAGTTTAGGTGGGCCTGACTTTTGTCTCCCTCGGCTCCATCGAAGATGAGCTAAACGCTGCGAAGGCAATTTTGCTGTCAATTTGCGCCCATGTACGGGGAATACCAGCGCCAGTGAGGCTCTCGGCAATCGCCTGGTACACTCCACCGTTGTGCTTTTGCCCTTACAAGGCGTCCAAATGGTCCTCCCATAGCTTTATCAGCGCCCAGGTCTCCTTTTCAGTCCACTGGACGCGCGGTTTTTTCTTCACCGACTGAGCCGACTCCACTGTTACAAGATACTACGTCACCGACACAGCAGCTGCCGCTGCCAACCCTAACATGATCGCGCTAGTGACGTAATGCAGGCGTTTGAGAGTATGGACAGACTATAGGCCTTCACTTTTCAACAAATCGCACTGCTGCTGAAAATGAGAACATTTTCTCAACGCAAAAAAATACTGACAGGGCACCGCAGTGTTGCGACACGTTTTCTTCTATTGATAAATTATGCACACTTTATGCGAGAGTACTCCCTTTCTGCCAGAAAAGTAGATGCGGGATCTACTTTTGCGAAAAGCATCTTTACCGGAAAGGAGTTACTCCTTTGTCGTGTGTCACTGCGCCCGAACGCCTTTCCGAAAGATGTCCCCTTGTCTAAAAGACTTTAGGGTGCCCGTGTGTCAGGGGCATTAAACTTCTGCTTTATCAAACATTAGTCCGACCCAAACTCGAGTACGCGTCATCAGTCTGGGATCCACATACCAATTACCTCGCTGACAGCATCGAGGTGGTTCAAAATCACTCGGCACGTTTTGTCATGTCAAACTACCATCGCACGCCCAGTGTTACCTCGATGAAAGCCAATCTTCACTTACCCACTCTCTCACTGCGGCGTAAAATATCTCGCCTTTGCCTGTTCCATAAGATCTTTCATTGTATTCCGTCTTTTAGCAACACTCTTTTCCAGCCCCCATCGTATGTTTCCTCACGCAACGATCATCAGTTTAAAGTGGGCGTTCCTAGCGCCCGCACAAATTTATATTTTGAATCATTCATCCCGAAAACTGCAAATGAGTGGAACCACCTTCCCGCCCCTATCGCTGCTATCACTGACCTCACTTTGTTTAAAAACGCCCTCTCTAACCATTTCGCGTAAATTCGCCACTGAAGTCACGCTGTGTTTTCTCTTGTTAGTTTTTGTGTGCGCGTGTCATTCAAAGACGCAACCATGTTGAACATTGTTGTTATGATGATGATGATGATGATGATGATGATGATGATGAATCCACAGACATGGCTCGTACCCACTTAGGGGGATTGGCCAAGAATCGATGACTTAATTAAGTAAGTTTTTTTTTAAATATCGAAACCACCCACCAGAAAAAAAGAATGAAAAAAGTGAAGACACCCTAGTCAGAATGAATGGAGTGCAATAGTTGCTTGTCACTCGTGCAGATAAGACAACTATTCATTACCTTGAATAAGAATCAGGATAGTTAAACAATGCTCTTGTGTTCGTTGGAATTATTATTTTTTCATGATTAATAATCACGCAATTAAAAGCTTAATTCTTTTACTTTCATTCAGGTACTTGCAAACTGCGTAGAAAACGTTCTCGTGGCTGAAGCCCACATCGTAAGCATCGAAGGAAAGTATGTTTTCTATAGTGAAATTCAACCCCAGGCTAGCAAATGGGAGGGCTAAGAATGTTTTCCTAAGCAATTTGTATCGGCGACATGATAAAAAATAGTGCTCTATTGTTTCCAATTCTGAACAAAAGTTGCATAGTGGTGATATCGCCAGACCAGCCCTATGTGAATAGAAATTTAACGGGGGGAGACGACATCGAAATCTGGTTATTATGGTTTCCAACTGTTTTGTAGGACACCAATGACTTTTCCATGGAAATCTTAAGTGAGTAAATTCTGGTGTTGACAATATTGCTTCCATAGCGTCTGCACTGAGCGCAAGCTTTCTGTATCTTGTCGCCGTTATATTGGCCACTTCGGGAAGGACTGATAGTACTGGCCCTTCCAATGCTGTTCGTGCTAGAGAGTCGGCGATTTCATTTACTTCTAAGCCGCAATGACCGGGTACCCATACTAGTTTCAGTAGCTGCAGCTGAGGAGGAACTAGCATAAGGAGCGTCTTTAAGGCCATCGATTTTGTTGACGCCGTAATCGACGTACATACTGACAGGGAATCCGTTATTATGATCGCATTAGCGGCATTCAAAGGTAGCTTTCGCAGCGCTAGAACTATTGCCAACAGCTCAGCTTCAAAAACTGTTGTTACAACCACCCTGCCTCTTCTTCACATCACGCAGTCTTTCTTTTCTTTTATGGTTTTCAGACCGCCATTGTGCGCATATAATTTTGATTTGCTGTATTTCCTGATTTTCTGTACGATGTATACCCGCTCCTCTCTGTAATGCTTCGGCCTTGAGAGTAAATAAATGAAATGAAATGAAATGAAATGAAATGAAATACCGTTTCAACCGTTCGCCGTCGCCCTACCCGTACCGATCCCCCAACCATCGCAGCCATGCTGATTTCGCCCGTGGAAGGTCCCCCAGCCCACGAGGGGGAAACTAAAAGCAGCAACTTCTGGAGGTGAAGTTGCACAACGGCGAGAAAATAAAAACCCTCCAACGACGCAAGACCGTGACTCACGACATGCCCTCATCCCGACGACCCGACGACACCCTGACGAGACCCCCGAAAACGACGACAGCTACGCTGCGCGACGCGTACCCGAAATGACGAAGTCTGCCACTGAGAAGATGACGATGACGACGCATAGTGCCCGACCATCAACACGTGCAAGCCGCGATACGACGCCCCGACGCACCCGAAATTCGAGGAAAGCGGCATCCGACGTCCAGTTGTCCATCGACGGCCTTGACGTAGTCGCCCTCATCGACACGAGAGCCGACTACTCGGTCATGAGCGGGTCATTCGCGTCCAAGCTAAAGAAAGTTACGACCAGATGGGACGGTCCGCACATACGCACAGCAGGAGGCCACCTCGTGACCCCAGGTGGAATGTGCACATCGTGCGTCACCATAGACGGCACTACGTACCCTTCGGAGTTCGTAATTTTGCCTAACTGCTCCCGCGACGTAATTCTCGGAATGGACTTTTTGACGGACAATGGCGCAATAATTGATCTGCAGACCCGGTCGATAACGTTTTCTTCCGATCACTCCACGACGCCGCAGCCGAACCTCGGACACCGTGCTGCTGTAAGGATCGCCGACGATCACGTCACCCTGCCACCCCGCGCAACCTTGATGATCGCCGTCTATTGTGAAGGTGCTGCTCCTGACGTCGACGCTATCGTGGAGACTGACCAAAGGTTGCTTCTAGACCGCGGTATGTCTGTCGCAAGAGGCATTGCGCGGTTTAAGCAATGCAGATCCCACGTTTTGGTCACCAATTTCACCGAGGAGTACCAGCATCTAAACAAGGGCGCTGCAATTGCGTTCCTCGAAGAAACGCAAGAAGCGAGTCAAGTGATTGCGGTCGCCACCTTTGAACGCGCACGCGCAGATGCTTCCAGGCTGCCACATCCTTTCGACGTGAACCCGGCGCTGTCGCAAGAAAATCGGGACAGATTACTGGAGTTGCTCCGTCGCTACAGCGAGTGTTTTTCCTCGAACTCGAAGTTACGTCAGACACCTTTGGCGAGGCACCGGATAATAACCGAAGATGGAGCCCGACCTGCCAGACAGTCACCGTACCGCGTTTCTTCACACGAGCGCGAAGCCATCCGGACTCAAGTTGATGACATGCTCAGCGACGACATAATACAGCCATCAAAAAGTCCGTGGGCTGCGCCGGTTGTACTCGTGAAGAAAAAAGATGGCACTTTAAGATTCTGCGTTGACTACCGGAGACTAAACAAAATCACCAAAAAAGACGTGTACCCCCTGCCACGAATCGACGACGCCCTCGACCACCTCTGCCACGCCAAGTACTTCTCATCCATGGATCTGAAGACCGGCTACTGGCAAATTGAAGTGGACGAGAGAGACCGAGAGAAGACTGCATTTATAACCCCGGACGGTCTATACGAGTTCAAGGTGATGCCGTTTGGGCTGTGCACAGCGCCCGCAACGTTTCGAAGAGTCATGGACACTGTGCTAGCAGGCCTGAAGTGGCACACTTGCCTAGTATACCTCGACGACGTTGTCGTATTCGCCTGGACTTTCGACGAACACCTCACAAGGTTGGAATATGTACTCGACGCCATTCGTACGTCGGGGTTAACGCTGAAGCCTGAGAAGTGCCGTTTCGCGTACGAGGAACTCGAGTTCTTGAGTCACGTCGTGAACGCCGCGGGAGTCCTACCTGACCCGGCAAAAACATCAGCCATTGCGAACTTCCCAAGGCCGAAAGATAAGAAGGGTGTGCGAAGGTTTCTCGGACTGTGCGCATACTACCGGCGCTTCGTCGCAAACTTCGCACGCATTGCAGAGCCACTCACGCGCCTGACGAAAGAAAGCACCCCTTTCAGCTGGGAAAACGACCAAGAAAAGGCATTCTGCGAGCTGCAACAACGCCTGCAAAACCCGCCCGTGCTCGCTCATTTCGACGAAAACGCCGAAACGGAAATGCACACGGACGCCAGTGATATCGGTTTAGGTGTCGTCCTCGTTCAAAAGCAAAGCGGTTACGAAAAGGTAATCGCCTATGCAAGCAATGGTCTGTCGAAGGAGGAGAGAAACTACTCTGCCTCCGAGAAAGAGTGCTTGGCTATCATATGGGCCATTTCAAAATTTCGCCCATACGGCTATGGTAGACCGTTTAAGGTTGTGACAGACCATCATGCGCTGTGTTGGCTCGCCAATTTGAAGGACCCCTCTGGCCGTCTTGGGCGGTGGAGCTTGCGCCTGCAAGAGTTTGACGTTACAATATTCTACAAATCCGGCAGGAAACACTCCGACGCCGACTGCCTGTCCCGCGCCCCCGTCAACCCACCACCACAGGACTCCGATGAAGACAGCGCGTTCTTCGGAGTCGTGACAGAAAGCGACCTAGCCGCCCAGCAGCGTGCCGACCCTGACCTCCACGCCATGATTGACTACCTCGAAGGACGCAACGTCACCGTGCCTAGGGCGTTCAAGCGCAACTTACCAGCATTCAGCCTCAAAAACTCCAACCTAGTGAAGAAGAATTCAACCCCGGAACGAGAAAGAATTATCTACTTGTCATCCCCGCAGATCTTCGTGACGAAATTTTGGAAGCGTGCCACGACGACCCGTCTTCCGGACATCTCGGAACAGCTCGCACGATTACAAAAATCAAGGCGAAATACTTCTGGGCCCGCCTTACATCCGATGTCACCCACTACGTCCGGAGCTGCCGTGACTGCCAGCGACGAAAAACACCACCGACGAGACCAGCCGGACTACTGCTGCCGATCGCCGTCCCAACGAGGCCCTTCCAGCAGATTGGAATGGACCTTCTGGGCCCGTTCCCTACATCCCGATCCGCGAACAAATGGATTGTCGTAGCGACAGACTACATGACGTGCTACGCAGAGACCACCGCTCTTCCTAGGGGAACTGCACAAGAAGTTGCAAAGTTCTTTATTAACCAAATTGTGCTGCGACATGGAGCCCCTGAGGTCCTAATTACGGACCGCGGAACGACCTTCACTGCGGAGCTCATGCAAGGAATCTTACGCTACAGCAACACAGATCACCGAAGAACGACGGCGTACCACCCCCAAACGAATGGACTAACGGAACGGCTTAATAAGACAATCGCGGATATGCTGTCTATGTACGTCGACGTTGAACATAAGACGTGGGACGAAGTCCTCCCGTACGTCACGTTTGCGTACAACACGGCTATTCAAGAAACCACGCAGATGACACCGTTCGAGCTCGTCTACAGAAGACGGCCGACTACGATGTTCGACGCCATGCTTCCGCACGTAGAAGACGACGACCTCAACGCCGACGTCCAAGGATACCTTCAACGTGCGGAGGAGGCCCGCCAGCTCGCTCGAGCTCGTATAACGGACCTGCAACTGGTGGATGCCGGACGCTACAATCTCCGACACCGAGACGCCGAGTACCATCCTGGAGATCGTGTGAGGATTTGGACTCCCATTCGACGACGTGGACTCAGTGAGAAACTTCTACGACGCTATTTCGGACCCTACCAGATTCTACGACGTGTTGGCGAACTAACGTACGAAGTGATCCCCGATGGGGACTCCCGTACATCACGACGACGCACGCGGCCCGAAGTCGTCCATGTGGTTCGCTTAAAACCTTTCTACGGACGATGACGAACTTTTATTTTAATTTGTGGGGACTGTCCCTTATGTTAGCATCGGGTCGATGCACTCTTAGAGGGGGGGGGGTAATGCCGCGAACCATGCATTGGGTTTGTTTATTTGTGTTTTGTTTTTTCGGCCTGGCTGTGCCGGCCTGTGCTATCGCCGTTTTCACAGCGTTTCGAACAAACGCTACCACAGCGTTTCGAACAAACGCTACCACAGCGTTTCGAACAAACGCTATCAAACAACGCTTCAGGCGTTGTTTGTTAGAAACGCTGTTCGAACGAACAGCGTTTCTAACAAACGCTATCACGGCGTTCTTGATACAATTCGACTATTGGAGAAACCCTCGCGCCGAGGGATATAAATTCCCGCACAGCCGATGCCACGTCATTCGATCGCCGACGCTCACTAGCGTGCCCGTCGTTTTGCTGGCCGCTGCTTCGCCGCCTGTGTATTTTTTTCAGTTGTTAAGAGAGCACAGGTTTGCTCCAATAAACTTGTTTTCCTCTTAGACAACTGCGTCGTCCTTTGCTGCGTGACAATGTCAATTATTGAAGAATACATATCGTTCAGCAGAAGCCACAGGCTCTTGGGAGTCATAATAGACAGAAACTTGTCGTGGACTCCACACGTGAACTATGTGAAGAAGCGGCTGATCGCAATATGCCACATGTTCAAATTCCTTGCAGGGAAGATTTGGGGAGTGCCCATACCACCAATGCTACAACTGTAGAGAGTGCTGTTTATCGGAATCTTACGGTACAGCTTACCTGCAGTATCAAACACCGGCAAGACCAACCTGCGGGCAATTCCGAGCATTCAAGCCCAAGCACTTACTATATGCCTTGGATTACCCCGCAGCGCTTTAATGGCTGAAATCATTACCATCGCTCAAGATCACTCGATAAAGACGCATATTATTACCGAGACAATGCGCATGCACCTCAGGCCGTTGAAGCGTGCATAAGATCTTGCAAAGGTCACACCAAAATCCGCCACGGTGGTCTAGTGGCTAAGGTACTGGGCTGCTGACCCGCCGGTCGCGGGATCGAATCCCGGCCGCGGCGGCTGCATTTCCGATGGAGGCGGAAATGTTGTAGGCCCGTGTGCTCAGATTTGGGTGCACGTTAAAGAACCCCAGGTGGTCGACGTTTCCGGAGCCCTCCACTACGGCGTCTGTCATAATCTTATTGTGGTTTTGGGACGTTAAACCCCACATATCAATAACTCAATTGATTAAGTAGAACCATTGTCTGCTTTGTTGATGCAGTTCCGCAAGCGACAGGTGCAACCGGTGCTACTAACCACGGACGAAGAGCACACGCTCAACGAGTTTCATCAGCGGCAATTCGTCGGGGACCACCGCAAGCACCGTAGTTTATTGCCAGCTTCAACAACGGCATCGAATTCGGTGAGTCCGCTAACCAGGCTGGCGAGGCTTTTCAGGGTCTTCTCCCGCGGCGGAAGCGCGCGCGTACAAGTCGAGCGAACACTAGGCAGGTAACACAGGTAGCTTCTTCTGTCGTGGCTGTAATACCCATTTTTCTCGTCAGCCCATCACATTTCAGGGAACCGGTGTCTTGTTCTTGTTCACCTATTGTCCGTCACGCGTACCCACTTGCGGTTTTTGCCAAGAATACCGGTGTCTACTTAAATCGGCACAGCATCGTCGTCGACCCAGGTTAGTTTTTTTGCTCTCTTCTCGACTTTAAACCTGTCCTCGTCTGTTTTTTTAATGAGTTCATTTGTATGTGTAAAATGAATTACTACCTCGTGAATTATACTTATCTAATAAATCAATCAATGTCGAACTCCCAGGCGTGGGGAGACCTCTACTGATATCGTCGTTTCGAGGCGTTAAACCAGAGTAATCTAATCAATGATCAAGTGATCTATCCCCTTTTTTTTCCATTGCCTTACTACTAGCTGCTTATTTCTACTTTAAAAGCGTTCCTCTTTGTCTCGTGACTTCCATCTACCCTTTCATTGATGCCAAATACATTTTATTAGTAGTATAGTACTACTACTACAACGACTAGTGCCTATCGATTGTCAGTTTCACAAGTCCCTGTCCTTCCAGCTTTTGCGTCACTGCGATGTTAACATTTGCCCTCATTTCTCAACTAGGCACGCATGGCCAGTCTTTGACGTGATCCAACATCTCTGGAGCAGTGTTTAGGGTGAGCGCCTACCATTCTTAAGAAAAACATTTTTGGTGGCTAGTTAAATCTATGCTACGAATGACCCTATAGTGCTTGAAAGATGGGACGTGAGATACGGTTGGGCATGCGTATGTCCTGTGGCCTTTCGGGTTCTGACCTTTTACCATAATGACGCTACTTTTATCCTGACTTCTGTGTGCACGTCGATCTTCCAACAAATGCCCCTCCCCCTCTTTTTTTCAGGTCACGAAATTTGGTGTTCTTCATCTCATTCGCTCAGGCGAATGGGAAGAGTGAAGAACTCCGCGTCTTGCCTAACATTGACGCCTACAGGTTTCTTGAATCGGCTCGCGTAAGTCGCAAATCAATTCCGCCTTCCTGTCGAGTGTAATGATTTTCGTGTCTTTTCAGCTCGTTGACTTCCACTGCCCGCGAAATTTGATTCGGCGTCCAGTTTCCGGCTGGAGCATGCTGCCTGCTGTACCATGCCTCTCGACAGTGTAAGTCCTACATTCAAAATACTGCATGCACGTTATGTATCTGTATAGTATGCCGCCTTGGCGGCTTCGCAGCTAACGCATCGTACTTCCAAGCTCGAGGGCACCGGTTTGATTGCCAGCTGCGAATGCTGCACTTTGATGCACACATGCCGCCACAGTGTACAGTCGCGGCTTGAAGCGCTGTATTTGTTAGTATGACGTATGCTATGAACGTTTGCTTCCTCAGTCCACATCGTGTCGCAGCAAATATGGCTGCTTTGGTAAAGCTGGCAATAAAGTGTTACTGAACATTTGCGATATGAACTGTTGATGCTGGGAACGACAGGATGTTTACTATAGCGCTGAAAATTGTCGTTTTAGTCCGTGAGTACTCTGCCCAAATATCAGTGCACGTTCACGCTTGTTTTGGTGGCTGAAATGGAATACAGTCCTCCACCACACGCGTTGTGCCTTGTGATAGTATCGTGGTACGCAAAATTTTATAATTCCACAATAAAAGTAATGATTGATTCGGGTGACGTTGCAGCTCTACAAACTCGGTGTCGCCTGGGATACGAGCTGCTAACAACAGGTGATGGACAAGGGTCTGGCCGCCGTCCTGGAAACGAGCAACGCACTGAAAACGTCTCATTGGTACGAGCTTCTTTAATCAGTCGCATAAAATGAGTGAGGTGTAGTGCGATAAGTGTTACAGACGGTGGCATGTTTAGATGATTAGCCCCTCTCCAATTTTCTTGCACCCTTATGCAGGGCACATTATGTAACAGAACATAAGCACGGTTATTGCCACAATGGTTCTCCGCGACGAAATCGAACGGGGACTGACAGGGGAGGACGCAGCGAAAGGGACAAACACAACATACAAACGTAATAAATTTACCGCGCACAGGACCTCTTGGAGAGGCCGGCGCTGCACCGTAAAGGCCAGCGTTCGGTTGGTTTTGCCTTTCAGGTGCTTTTCATATAGTGGGCATTGCTCAGTTGGCACTAGTCCTAAACGCCCACTATACGAAGTTCTGCAGCAGCCGCTGGCACCACATGAGTCCTGTGGTGAGGGGGCAATTAAGTGGGCACCAGGCAGGTATACCCTAACACTAGGTAGTCTGTCAATGTCCCCTTTCGAATTCGACAGCAGGAGAGCTCATTCCAAATCCCCTTGTTCTACCGGTCACAAGTTTTCTGCCACCCATCTTCTGGTACGAAACGTGGCTTTCAGAATGCAAAGCCGCATTCGGAGCTCTCTCATTTACATGTTCAGTAGTTGTCACGTTAACCGACATAGACTTCTTCTATTAGCAGCCCCAGTGTCCATGGTCCATGTCTGGGTGGAAGCACTAAGTAGTTTTGCATTTATTCGTTCTCGGGTCTACTCTTCTAAAAGACGGTTACTGTGTTGCAGTCCACGTCCTTCCGCGGCTTGTGCCATTCCTGTGGTCATGCTTGCCCCCTCTGGTTTCAGTCTTCAAGCCTGGTCTTCAGTTATCCTGACCTCGGAGAAGATCCTGCCCGGATCACCCGTGGGTCTCATGGTTGGGACTGGAGACGTGGTAAGCATCGACCATGTTTTCCCACTTCCCCTTTTAACGAGTTGTCCCTCCTACCTTACGTTTCAGTTCCCCGGGGCAAGGTGGCTGCCATGTTCCTGCGTGGGTTTGTGCACGTCCCGGACCCGGTGTTCGATCGCTGTCGAGGAAGTTCCAGTGCTGTCAGTTCAACTCTTCAAGCGAAATCGGTGGTCTTCATTAGCAGCTTCACATCTCGTGAGTGTGCGTGCGAACTCGTTGAACTAGAAGTCCAGTTGTCAACAAACACTAACTCGAATGCTCCGCAGCGTGCCCTGAAACAGTTAGATTGACGCCCACGACACGCGGCCTTGGGTTTTGTACTTCAGATATTTAAACATGCATGCCGCCATTGTATTCAAGCATAGATATTATCTCGGCAACAACGCCCGCCACGTCGCGGCTGGTGGCAGCTGAGCCTATCCAGGTCATGCAGCGGAGCGTTCGTGTTAAGCTTCCTGACTGTAAATTATGCATCTTCAGGACTGAGCTTTTGAGACACAGCGTCCTAATTTCGAGACATGACTTACTTTTGCAATTTCTGTGCACTATTAAGTAGTGAGGAAAAGATCGAAAACTCTGAGCTAATATTAAATTAAAATTCTTGCTTCCCTGAAAGGCCGCTAAAGGGAAACAATTACTTAATCCAGATTGTTAAGCTGCTCTCTTAGAAGTCTTATCCCATGAGCTTCACTCTAATAAGTTTAAACTTCCCGCTGAAATCTCGGTGCGCGCCGTAACCGTCAAAATGTATTTTTTGTATATTCGTGACATTGGCTCGATTAAACTTTACTAAACTTCGTATTGTAGGTCTATGGCACCCACAGATGACAATGTACTCCATTATCTAGCAGAAGTTAGTTGAAACCCCGTAGAATCCTACATAATTTACTACGTCATGGTGTTTAGAGCGGTTATCTCCTGGTGGCGTCTCGATTTGGGTGCATTTCTGGACTCCTCCACTGTGGCGTCTCTCATATTCATGTGGTGGTTTTGGGACGTTAAACTTCCCATATCAATCAAAATCAGGTGGTGTCTTCACCCACACTTTCTTTACATTAAGTTTCTCGTTTATCAAGCGTCATGTCGCGGTGGGAGTTGCGTTTTCGTGATTGTGAAAATGTACTTCACTATTACGCGAAAATTTGATTTGCTCTTTGTGTCCCTTCAAAGAGGAACTCTGCTACATTTTCAATCATACTCAGATAATACAATTTTTGAATGGCATTAACAGTCCTGCATAACAGCTAGGGTGGTTCATCTTAATTTTAAATTTTTATAAACAAGTCAACTGAAACTTTTTATTTGCTGCAGGTAACGGACAAGAACCAATCCTGCAGGTCGTTCACGTGCATCACGTCCTGGCCTTGCTTATTGGTAGAAGATGTCCACGGCTGATTAAGGTAGAACCTTGCTGACTGCATCCTCCTGGTGGACCTCCGGTCGGCGGCCAGTCGTGACCGTGGAAGTACGCAAATTCTTCATTTTAAATACATGTCGTCTAGGTAGATCCCACCGGTGTGGCTGGTGACGTGATTACGCGACATGGACTCCTCAGTATCACTGAGTTTCTAAGGAATTGTGTGTAGGTCACAAAAGCTACCAAAGGATGAAACGTCACTGTTCTTACAGTTCAAGCAGGTTTGTGGCTTTGTCATTCAGTCTTCTCCTAAAACTTGACTCAATTTGTACTTTACTGAATGAAATTTAAAACAGTGGGACAAAGACGAACGTAGCGGACCTTGATTCTTTTTTTTAACTGTACTGTGAGAAAGTTAAAGACAAAAAAACACCTTCATTAGCGTGGTCCAAACCCACAAGCTTCTATCTACGCGTCTCGTGCTCTGCCATTTGATATACAACCATAGGCGCATTCCCATCTACTTCTTTTGATCTCCATGGATTTGATTCCCGAGAGTCTTAGTCCAGATGTGTGTGTGTGTGTGTGTGTGTGTGTGTGTGTGTGACAATCTTTTTGCTAGACTAATCCTTGCACGAGACGGCTGACGACCAATAGATG
Source organism: Rhipicephalus microplus (assembly GCF_043290135.1). NCBI lineage: Eukaryota > Metazoa > Arthropoda > Arachnida > Ixodida > Ixodidae > Rhipicephalus > Rhipicephalus microplus. Next base: position 123,374,765 of record NC_134701.1, read on the forward strand.
CATGCATACTCATCTAAGCCATTGTCTGTCGGTGCGAGACTCTCGTAATCAGAATGAACGAATTTTTCTGATGTTCGCATTTCCTTACAGAGCCAAAGCCAACTTATAGTGCATAAAGGACATTGTTGTCCAAGTGTAGTGTAGCAGTTGTAACATAAATTGTAGTCAAAACATCACTCCTTCCGTCAGTGGTATCTGCTGTTGCGAAGTGCGCCTCCGATGACGTTACGAAGGGCGCTACGAATCCTACCGCTGCTCTCACTTTTACGAAATACGGCGACGCCAACACGGTCCCGAAGGCGCCGCTGCTTCGAACTCCACCGGGAAGGTCACCAGCCGTTTGGTAATGTAGGTTTCTCAGCTCGCGACTGCTTCTGCGCAGAGCTGATAGACGAGCGGATGAGACGACGGTGAGTTAAACAAGGTTTATGTACTGCATATATACAGAGGCATTACAAATTCGGCACTCGGGCTGACAACTTAGAAACTCGAAGAACCGAGCTCTCTTCTCTGACACATGAGTCAACTGCTCGCGACGCGCCGCAGGGCTTCTTTTATATGCACCGGGTAGATTCTTTGAGTAACCAAGTGTCCAACCAGAAGCGCCGGTGGTCGTGAGGTCAGAATCCTCCGAAGGGGTCACCGCTGGGCCGCGTCATTCTCATCAAATCTGGAGCCGCTGCGCTGCACGTGGCTGCACCCAAGGACGAGTGACGTCGCCACGCATTGCGTCAGACTCGACAGACAGGAAGGCGCCGGCTCGCTTTGACGGGCTCGCTGACTTAGGTGACTCACTGTGCGTGCGTGGCAGAGAGGCACCGTCGCGTGATGACGCCGTTGAGTTGTTCATGGCGTCAGGTGGGCTCGCGTGCTGGCCTTGACACAGATTGCCTTTTTCAGAGGCATGGACGTTCGCTGTGGACTCGCAGGCATAACAGTGCCCACAATCCTCGAATTTCATTTCGAGTATTTTATTGCTTAAGGAAAATATTCCCCTTCTATCATTAATTTCTAAGTTAAGCAAAAATTTGGCTTTCTCACAAATATAGCGTCCCTCGTAAACTTGCGTTGCTGCATGTATACCTTGTACATCTACACGTCATCTAAATATGTTTGTTGTTGTTACAGCCTTCCAACATTTCATCCCATCTGGACCATGTGACACTTGAACCCACATCGTCTTTCACATCCAGCCTGCGCCTCTGGTGGGGACATGACCCTGTCCTGCAGCCACGACCTCCCTCGGTTCCCACATATCCGGACTCCCGTCGCATTGTTTGCCTTCGGTGAAATGCGTCGTGCAAAGAAGCTCGTCTCCCCAGCCTGCCCTTTTCAGTCTTCACTATGTGTAAGAACGCTGGTCCACGTTGCAGCTCGTCGTCGCTCCACTGTGCCTGCTATGAACAGTGAGCGGCTGGGTGCTGCTTGAACTGAGCCCGCGTAACACGCTAGTCGTCCCTGCATCCTCCCTAGGCTACGAGATGTGCGTGACACGCTGTGTAACACGTTCGTGTCGGCGTTGTATAGCCTCGTAATTCACTGTGCTCGTGCACTGAAATGGGACAATTTAGAGCTAACGCGCATTCTTTTGGCTCGTTTGACTAATATCGACGTAATTTTGAGTCGAACGTGTACACCAGAGCATTCTTTACAGGCGAGTTTGTCGCATGACGTGCTTGTTTTGAGTGATTGTGCTTACCAGTCCTTATATTAAAACAATTTATGCGTTTGAATCCATGAGTATATACTATACAAAGATGCTTTAAGAACAATTCAATGGTTTGCAGAATCAGCCGGTTTTTTAATGTAATGGTACGCTGTTCAGCCGCTGTATGCATCTAGTGTTTCTAGACAACTGGATCTATACCATCGAAATAATTATGTAGGCGTAACGTTTAAAGCAGCATTACGCCACAGTATTGCCATGTTCCATTTCCCAAGTTTTTGTTATCGTCCCAAAACACCACACGATTCTCAGCGCAAACCGCGCCTGCAGTTTTCTAGAGGGTTCCGGACTGTAGTAGATCATTTCGATAAGATCACGCCCACTGTGCGAATGGTACAGATTGTTCTGGAACGCACGCCGCCGCCAGCGATAGCACTAGAACATTCGACGGCGGGAGTATAAATGCCGACGCGCTTCGCCGCTTGTCAGTTGTTGATCGAAGGCCGACGCTCCGTTCGCCGCTATCAGTTTGAGACTGCTATCTGTGCGAGACTGCTGCTGTAATTGGACTTTCTGTTTACCGGGCACAGGTTCGCCCAAATAAACAGTTAAATTATAACAAGAAGTCTCCTGTCTTCGGCCACGTCACGACCCCGTGACATCTGGTGGAGGTGCTGCTTCGTTCATGTACCGGACGCCCCCGTCAAGCCGTGAACCCAGCCCACGTCGCGGAGAAGACACCAACGCCAACCAGGAGCAGCGAACAAGCCGCCGACAGCAAGGGCTACCACCGGAGTACGGGCTTCTACACGACAAGCCGCGGAAGACCAAAGCCATGACCGCGACTGCAGCGACAATGACAACCGCAGCTTCCCAGCCCACGATGGTCATGCATCAACCCCGGGAACCACCAATTTTCCATGGGTCATCGTTCGAAGACCCGGAAACCTGGCTAGAAACATACGACCGTGTGGCCGCCCTCAACCACTGGGACAATGAAGAAAAGCTCCGTCGTGTGTACTTCTACCTGGAAGACACCGCAAGGACCTGGCTAGAGAATCGGGAGTCCACGCTCCGAACGTGGGATGTCTTCTGCGGCGCATTTCTTCAAACGTTCGCAAGCGTCGCTCGCAAAGAGAGGGCCGCTGCTCTACTCGAGACCCGGGTTCAGCTACCAAACGAAAAGGTTGGAATTTTCACAGAGGAGATGACCCGCCTATTCCGTCACGCTGACCCAGACATGCCTGAGGAAAAGAAAGTTCGTTTCCTCATGCGAGGGGTCAAACAGGAGCTCTTCGCGGGGCTGATAAGAAACCCACCGAAAACCGTCCAAGAATTCGTAGCCGAAGCGACCACTATTGAAAAGACCCTGGACATGCGCACCAGACAGTATAATCGTCGCCTGACTGCAGACTGCGCTGCTGCTCAAGTCAGTAACTACGGAGACCTGCGTGAAACGATCCGAGCGATCGTGCGGGAAGAGCTGCGCAAGCTGTTGCCTTCGGCGCAGCCTCAAGTGCATTCGATCGCCGACATTGTGCGAGAAGAAGTTCGGCAATCGCTTCAAATTCCCCACGCACCGCTGCCCGAGCCGGAAGCTATGAGCTACGCCGCTGCACTGCGCCACAACGCTCCTCCCCGTCCACGCCAAAACGCCGCCCCATCGCACTTCCGTCGACAGACGCCACCGCCGCCACCACCCCCACCGACGTCATACCGTTCGCCAGCGGCCCAGCGCAGTGCACCGAGGAAGACTGACGTCTGGCGCACCCCTGACCATCGCCCGCTCTGCTACCACTGCGGTGAGGCCGGACACACATACCGCCGTTGCCAGTACCGACAGATGGGACTGCGTGGCTTCGCCGTCAACGCACCGCGTCCACAGCCAGGAGAACGACCACGTGACATCGCCGACTACCTGACAGGAACTCGGTGGACACCACGAAGCCCTTCGCGTTCGCCATCGCCCAGCCGCCGCACGTCACCGCACCACCGACAGTACTCTGGCCCAACGCGGGGCCGGTCTCCTAGCCCGTATCCGGGAAACTAAGGGCAGCAACCGGTGGAGGTGCGGTTGCTGTGCGACGAACTACCGAAGATCCTCCTCCGACGACGACGACGCCGCGACGGAGCTTTCCGAACACAACGCCAAACAGGCAAAGCCCTGACGGCGAAGGCTCACTTACCGAAGGTGGCCTGACGACGCAACAGGGAAGCAGCGGAACAAGCCGACGCAGCCGTGACCCGACGCCACGCCCTAACTGTAATGCGAGACGGCGAATTAGCGACCTCGACGTTCTTATCGACGGCCACAGTGTGACCGCTCTCGTCGATACTGGAGCCGACTATTCTGTCATCAGTGGGTCGTTCGCCGCGAAGTTAAAGAAAGTTACGACAGCTTGGAAAGGCCCTGAAATCCGCACAGCCGGAGGTCATCTCGTAACGCCTTCAGGAATCTGCACAGCGAGAGTCACCATTAACGGCCGTATTTATCCTACAGACTTCGTAGTCCTACAGCGTTGCTCGAGAGATGTCATCCTTGGCATGGACTTCTTATGCCTCCATGGTGCTGTCATCAACCTAAAAACAAAGTCGATAACGTTATCCACAGAAGAAGCACTACCGCCGCGCACGCCGTCTGGACACCATGCCTTGAATGTGCTGGAAGAACAAGTCACCATTCCGCCTCGCTCAAGCGTCATTATTTCAGTCGGCGCTCCTGAATCACCTGACTTCGAAGGCGTCGTTGAAGGCAGTCAGCATCTGTTGGTCACCCGAAATATTTGCGTCGCAAGAGGAATTGCAGAGTTGCGGGGAGGCAAAGCAACGGTTTTGCTCACAAATTTCAGCAATGAGTACAAACATGTGAACAAAGGAACAACGGTCGCATACATCGAAGAAATTGTCGAAGCCACCAGCGCTTTCACCCTCGCCGATTCTGCGGAACCTGCTCAGAGGAACCAAGCCCCTCCCATAGCTTTCGACGTCAATCCCAGACTTCCGAACGATAAGCAAGAACAGCTCAAGGCCCTGCTCCTGCAATACGAAGATTGCTTTTCGTCGTCATCGAAAATTCGGCAGACCCCAATCACGAAACATCGCATCATAACCGAAGAAAATGCCAGACCACTCCGTCAGAGTCCGTACAGGGTTTCGACGCGAGAACGTGAGGCCATCAAGAGACAAGTTGATGAAATGCTGCGGGATGATATTATCCAGCCGTCCAAGAGCCCATGGGCATCCCCCGTGGTGTTAGTGAAAAAAAAGGATGGGACCCTACGTTTCTGCGTCGATTATCGCCGCCTGAACAAAATCACAAGAAAGGACGTGTATCCTCTCCCACGAATAGACGACGCACTTGATCGGCTCCATAACGCCAAGTACTTTTCGTCAATGGACCTCAAGACTGGCTATTGGCAAATCGAAGTCGACGAAAGAGACCGAGAGAAGACGGCGTTTATAACACCGGACGGCCTCTTCGAGTTTAAGGTGATGCCCTTCGGCCTTTGCTCAGCGCCTGCAACTTTTCAACGCGTTATGGATACAGTACTGGCAGGATTGAAGTGGCAGACTTGCCTTGTGTACTTGGACGACGTCGTCGTGTTTTCCTCGAGTTTCGACGAGCATCTTCGGCGCCTTGAAGCTGTACTTCAAGCCATCAAGACTTCCGGACTCACACTGAAGCCAGAAAAGTGCAGATTCGCGTATGAGGAGCTCTTGTTTCTGGGGCACGTTATCAGCAAGTCTGGAGTTCGTCCTGATCCACGGAAAACAGCCGCCATCGCCGAATTCCCGCCGCCCACTGACAAGAAAGCCGTGCGCCGATTTCTGGGCCTGTGCGCCTATTATAGGCGGTTCGTGAAAAACTTCGCCCGCATCGCCGATCCTCTCACTAACCTTACCAAGGCCGACGTGGAGTTCAAGTGGGAAACGCCACAGGAACACGCTTTCCAGGAGCTTAAACATCGCCTCCAGACGCCTCCGTTACTTGCCCATTTCGACGAATTCGCCGAGACAGAAATACATACTGACGCAAGCAGCGTAGGTCTTGGCGCCGTTCTTGTGCAGAGGGCTGACGGACTTGAAAGGGTTATTAGTTACGCCAGCCGATCGCTATCCAAAGCAGAAGCAAATTATTCCACAACAGAAAAGGAGTGCCTCGCCATCATCTGGGCTACGTCGAAATTTCGCCCATACCTCTATGGCAGGCCCTTCAAAGTTGTGAGCGACCACCACGCCTTGTGTTGGCTAGCCACTTTGAAGGACCCTTCAGGTCGCCTCGCACGATGGAGCCTGAGACTTCAAGAATATGACATTACTGTCATTTACAAGTCCGGCAAAAAACACTCCGACGCCGACTGTCTCTCTCGTGCGCCTGTCGACCAACCACCACCCGACGACCCGGATGACGACTACTTCTTGGGAACGATAACTACCGACGACTTCGCTGAACAACAGCGGGCCGACCCGGAACTTAAGGCCCTAATAGAATACCTCGAAGGCAGGACCGCCGAAGTCCCGAAGGTATTCAAGCGCGCACTTGCGTCGTTTTTTCTACGAAACGGTCTTCTACAAAAGAAAAACTTTTCACCGCTTCGGGCTAAGTATCTCCTTGTGGTGCCTTCAGCTCTGCGACCAGAACTTCTGCAGGCCCTGCACGACGATCCGACGGCAGGGCACCTCGGTGTTTCTCGCACGCTCGCGAGGATACAAGAAAGGTACTACTGGCCGCGTCTTACAACCGACGTCACTCGTTATGTGAGGACATGCCGGGACTGTCAGCGACGCAAGACACCGCCGACAAGGCCAGCGGGACTTCTGCAGCCAATTGATCCACCTTGCCGACCTTTCCAGCAGATTGGTATGGACCTATTGGGGCCGTTCCCGACGTCGGCTTTCGGAAACAAGTGGATCGTGGTAGCCACCGACTACCTCACCCGCTACGCCGAGACAAAAGCCCTGCCAAAAGGCAGTGCATCCGAGGTAGCTAAGTTCTTCGTCGAAAATATCGTCCTACGTCACGGCGCCCCGGAGGTCCTTATCACCGACAGAGGAACGGCATTCACTGCCGACTTAACTCAAGCGATCTTGGCATACAGCCAAACAAACCACCGCCGGACGACAGCGTACCACCCACAGACCAACGGCCTCACCGAGCGGCTTAACAAGACGATCGCCGACATGCTGTCAATGTACGTCGATGTCGAACACAAGACGTGGGATGCCATTCTTCCGTATGTGACCTTCGCATACAACACGGCGGTGCAGGAGACGACGCAGATATCTCCATACAAATTGGTCTACGGAAGGAGCCCGGCAACGACGCTCGATGCCATGTTACCCAACGTCACCGACGAAGAAAACCTCGATGTGAGCGAGTACCTTCATCGCGCCGAAGAAGCCCGACAACTTGCGCGGCTCCGTATCAAGAATCAACAGACGACCGACAGCCACCGTTACAACCTTCGACGACGCTTCGTGGAATACCAGCCCGGTGAACATGTTTGGGTGTGGACGCCGATACGCCGACGTGGACTAAGTGAAAAGCTTCTGCGACGGTACTTCGGACCGTACAGGGTGGTTCGACGTCTCGGCCCACTTGATTACGAGGTTGTCCCCGACGGCATCACGAACTCTCAACGACGCCGATCGCGACCTGACGTCGTCCATGTCGCACGCCTCAAGCCGTTTCATGCGCGTTAACAAACTGGAACAGTGTTTTTTGTATTATTGTTGTATCGTAATTTATTCATTGTACTTTCTTGCATTATTATTGTACCTTCATCTTTAGTTAAAGCATCGAGACGATGCCTTTTTCAGAGGGGGGCAATGCCACGTTCCATTTCCCAAGTTTTTGTTATCGTCCCAAAACACCACACGATTCTCAGCGCAAACCGCGCCTGCAGTTTTCTAGAGGGTTCCGGACTGTAGTAGATCATTTCGATAAGATCACGCCCACTGTGCGAATGGTACAGATTGTTCTGGAACGCACGCCGCCGCCAGCGATAGCACTAGAACATTCGACGGCGGGAGTATAAATGCCGACGCGCTTCGCCGCTTGTCAGTTGTTGATCGAAGGCCGACGCTCCGTTCGCCGCTATCAGTTTGAGACTGCTATCTGTGCGAGACTGCTGCTGTAATTGGACTTTCTGTTTACCGGGCACAGGTTCGCCCAAATAAACAGTTAAATTATAACAAGAAGTCTCCTGTCTTCGGCCACGTCACGACCCCGTGACAGTATACTCTTTCCACCTGTTCTTAACAGTGGAATTGCTCAACCCATCTGTAATTCTTTCATCTTCATTTTTTTTTTTCTATGATGAAGGCATCCATTCACATCGTGCAATGCAGCGACATATTGATGCTCTTCAGCATGGAAAGCTGCGCAACTTGCTACATGTTCTATTAGTCTGGTCGGCCGGCAGACTGATATCAATTCTCTGATAGTGTTCTTTCAGGAAAAATTGTGCACTGTTACGAACATTATTCAAGTAAGGCTGCAAAAAAAAGTGTGGCGGCGGAGCAGTGCACTCTACTTTTCAGTTAAGACGGTTTGCTTTCCTGTGATGTCCGAGAACTCCTACAGTGTTCTTAATGTTAAGAGTGTCATGATTTGTGTGTGCTGTTTAGCGTGCCTGATTTAACAAGTACACTCGCTCATTCATCGTATGTTCTTGCAAATGTTGTGTTGAAGGATTGGTTTTATGTACGTTTCGAATGTGCAACACGTGTTTTATTACTGGAAATAAATCTTGAGGGTACATTGTAGATTCATTAAGTCTGTGCTAATCACCACAGTTTGTTTCGTAATGTCAACGTTTTATTTCAAATGATATTGATTTCATCAAACTAAAAAAACATGCTTACAAATATTGTTGTATGTGCTACAATTTGCCTTGTTACTCGGCATACTTCAAAGTATTCTCCTGCTATTGCCAAAGGCTGGTAGGCCTGTCATTTTTGTACTTTTCCTTCTGACTAGGGCATATTGTAACTGAATGGTTTATCCAATTCAGAGTACCAATACACCGTATCGTTCATTCTAGTTCGGCTTGGGCCAATCTGTGTTGCCTTCCTATACACTTTTGCCTGACACTATTTTGTGACGAAGAAATTTCGCTGTCTGCTTTTTGTTTTCCTTCTAATTATAAATTATCTACCTTCTGCAAATCATTTGGACAAATAAATTGGCCTCTGCGTCTTGTTGGATGCTTCTTAATCATAGTCAACGGGCGTTCTGCTAGTCCAGTGCTTTTTCTCGGCACAACAGGGCCAATTAATGAAAGTAGTCATCATCATTGCCGCTATTCATAGGCTTGTTAAGTTGTTAGATATGGAACTTGAGCTTTGCTGAAATAAATACTAGTTTACAAGAATACACGCAGTTTAAGAGTAATCCTAAGCTTGCCATATACATCCTGCATTGTGGATGTGCAATTGTTTTGTGCTACTTATAGTTCAGACTTCAAATTATGGTAGTCGTTAAAGGAAACCTGAAGGGGCCAGCGAAGTATGGTCTGGTTTACAGAAGTGCGCCAATAAAATGCGAAACCACTTTTATTAGGACTCTTTTCCAGTTGAGGAGCATTCTGGTTTTATAGATTTCAATTTTGCGGGACTGCCGTATACACATCGCATACCAAAGCTCACAAGGTAAGTCTTATCGAAGTTGAGACGGGTGCAGCCTCTAACAGTTTGAAAGGGCACAACTTGCTGCGTCGCAATGCGCATGCAGATGTGCAGCATCGAATGACGACTCTTGCTGTACCACATTTATCGCCTGTAAAGCAGTGAAACCATCACCTGGTTTCTGCGACTCTCCAATGTCGACGGCATTGTGTGATGTCCTGAAGGTTCATCACATTTGTGGACATGGTTTTACCAGAACGTGTAGCTTACAATCGTTCAACCCGAAGGAAGGAAGGAAGCAATAGAAAGGGAGACGGCAGAGAGGTTAACCAGAAAGACATCCGATTCGCTATTTTGACAAGAGATTTCAAGCTGTACATGCTTGTTTTTAAGCAAAAGAGTCAATCTGCCGGGATTTATTGTCCTTCCAGTAGGTGAACATAATCGCTGTTGAGTCACACTAGCGGTTATTTTTTATATACTTTGAACATAAAGTTAAAATTATAGTTCTGTTTTTATGGGACAAAAGCACGCTCGTTGCAGTCGATATGATGAACGATATTCTCGTTTGTGCCACAATCGGAGAGAGAGAGAAAAAAAATGTTTATTTAGAAAACAGTGTTCCGAGCGACACACGGGGTCACCCTAAGGTGGGGAGGTTCCCTAGTCCAGGAACCCTCTGGCTTCGACTGCCCTCTTGGCCCTGGTGACGAGTTGTCGCTAAGTCTTCCAGGTCCTCGAGTACGAGCTGGGCCTCCCACGTTTCAATTAGGTGGTCGTCGTTTGTTCTTAGGGCTTGGTCCCGCTCCTGTTGCACGTCGGGGTTCGCATGGCACTGGCATTCCAGGAGCAAGTGTGTCAGTGGATGTCTGGTACGCTGCAGAGCGGGCACATGTAGCCATGTGTCGTTTGGTAAAGGCGGTGCATTAATATGCCATGTAAGCAAGTATTGCTTTGTAGGCGTCTGAAAATCACGCTCTCTTCTTTGGTTAGTCTTGGATAGGGTGGAGGGTACATCCATCGGAAGAAAAAAAATTGCTGGGTTGGAGTGAGTTTCTTTAAGGTAACACGCGCAGTAACATGTGTGCCCGGGCGACCGGCTTTAAATCATGACGTCTTAACGATAATCACATGTTCTGTCACGCGATGGTAATGTGCGCTTGTGCCACGCAATATTACTGCGACATTACATGTTGTATAATGAAGCCTGTATGCCGGACGCGTGTGTTTGTAAAGCGTGCTAGTTATTTCCACTGCATTTTCAAACAGAGGAAGTTGTTTTTGTTCTATTTCAAAACGAACGTGAGGCTGTGTGGTATAGAGAACCTGTTCGCCACGCAAATGACCTAGGTTCCATCCTCATTTGGACTCTGACTGTTTTATTATTTTATTTGATTATTTCTGAATTCTTAAATCATGGACAACCTCATGATTTTTCTCTCGCATCCAACGACGCGGACACATACGCCAGAGTTTTCGCTAAACGAGCTATTTAACACTGTCGCGTTAAACTCTTACCAACGTATTGCGGCGGTGTCATCCAACATATCCACGTTGAATCGGAACTAGGTAGTGTCCCCATCATACGACAAAGCATTTAATTCGACGCAGAGGAAGAAGAGCAAGGAGCGATGGTGGTAGTGGTATCTTTGTTCTCGCTTACGAATCATGCATACGCATGCATAATTCGTAGCTATGTCTGTCAGGAACTAGAGATCGTTTGCCCGCTTGCTCAGGAACCATTTTTGTTTATTGGCAGTTTTATCTCTAAACTAATTTTTCAGATTGGCTTTAATTTCATTTAGTTTCATTTAAGTATCCTGCTACCCGGTTCCTGGCCCATCCTCATCTGTGGGTGAGCGCCATTCATCTGAGGTCATCAGCCTCAGCTTGCAGGACGTTTGTGAAAAGTTACAGAGCATAGTAATTTCAAAGTTTAAAACAGGGATTCATTAGACTTATCAATCCTCCATCTAATTCATGCCACATAATTACACTGGAGCTCCACATCAAAACACTGGAGCCACCCAGAACGATGTCACAGGGTACTACATAAACGGGACTCCGAATTGAGCTCCCGCATATTTTACGAGCTAAAATGAAACATCACGTGTATGGTTGACCGGATTCATCTTGGTGTGACCTTTGATTGATTGTTGATATAAGGGGTTTAACGTCCCAAAACCACCATATGATTATGAGAGACGCCGTAGTGGAGGGCTCCGCAAATTTCTTCCACCTGGGGTTCTTTAACGTGCACCCAAACCTGAGCACACGGTCCTACATTTCCACCTCCATCGGAAATGCAGCCGCCGCCGCCGAGATTCGATCCCATGATCTGCGGGTCAGTAGCCGAGTACCTTAGTCACTAGACCACCGCGGCACGTTTTGGTGTGACCTTTGCAAGATGTTATGCACGCTTCATCGGCCAGTGAAAACGATGGCGATCATGGTCACTAACAATTACAAGAAACACTTGAACGCATATATCGTGCGTGTGCAGAGTCGATTGAACGGTTTCCTAGTAGACCACTAACCAATAATGGTGTTTTAGGTACTTGTCTCTGACGTAAACAACCTAAATGTGTTTATAATAATGGTAATAATCTACTTAGAAGCCACTAGACTAAATGCGCGTGTGTAGATTTGCTCCACTATGACGTCGGGAGCCAGAAACGTCCACAGCGGGATATCGTAGGCATAGATGGCATGGTGCAAATCCTTAACTTGCTCAAGTTGTTTAGGGAGACCTGATATAGTGATATTAAAGAATGCTGGTGAAATCACAACTCCTTGAGGTGTGCCTCTGCCTGGTCCACCCGTACCCCGTACCCTGAAGCAGTGGAAAGCACCCTTCGCGACGCGCTCTCCCCCCGAGGTCTGCCGGGCCCTCATTCTCAGGGCCTGGGCTGTTGCAGAGGTTACTATAAGTGTATAGGTGTTTGTATTACGTTGAATTTGCATTATAAAATAATTTCGTCGTCCAGCATGACGGGACTCTATTATCACTTCCCTAACTTACCGATGTCATTCATCGCTGTTTTGTTCCACTTCCACCCTTTCCCACTGTAGAGAAGCAAACAATACACTAACTGTAGCGCTAACAGACCTCTTGGCCTTTCTAAAATCTAATTTGTTCTCTATCTCTCTCTAAAAAATTAAGGTTATATGATCCGACCTACACATTGGCCCCTGAATGGGGCAAGTGATCCTCCAGAGTGTGGGTATGTGCCAATCATACCAGAACGGTCATCATCGTCATCATCATCATCAGTACTAAGGAGCAAGCAATCGAGCAAGCAAACGAGGCTGGCTTCGCGGACAATCTCGCTCGAGAACGACTCACGGAGCCTGCAGTAGCCCGCAGCAGGACCATCTTGATTTAAATTTGAGTGTGCGACGTTGTCGGCATGCAGGCGCCCGAAATTCCCGGCGTGGTAGATGCATTGGACGTCGTCGCTGACGCTGACCTGAGCGACGACGACGACTGGAGTGACGAAGAGAACGAGGAGGAGGAGGAAGACGAAGTGCTTCGGGACAACTTCAAGCCGCTCCACTACCAGGCCAGCCTCATCATCGGCACCTTGGCCATCGGAGTCTTATGCGTCGTCGCGATATGCGCAGTGGTGAGTGTTGAACCCGTATTCGGGCCTAATCCTCTGCAGTTTTGCCTGGCGCTCCGGTACATGCTTCTTCGTGGTCCCCGGCATTGGGGTTAGGTTGACGGTGCGCAAACGAATGTTTCTCCGTCGTTCGAACGTTTCTTTTTTCCATCGAACACGCAACACTCACGATCCGTGAATGTTGAAATTTAACGTGGAACGAAGGGGAACTAAACAAGCGGAGCACGAACAAAACATACTGGAGCGGAGTTACGAAGATTTGTCTCTTGCTGTTACTGCAATCTCTTTTCTGTCGTCCCGACGAAAGCGCTGGAAGCTAAGCTGGGAGGGATAGAACGGGCAAAGAAAATGTGTCACGCGCGCCTCGTTGCCGTGAGCACTTTTCTCTCCCCCCCCCCAAAAGTGTTACTTTTCCGCTTTTCGAGCTTTTTAGTGCAATCGCACGCGCACGCGTGTACAAGTCGCGGCCTCCCGCGGCGATTACTGTTACAACAGAGCACGCCATGCTTGAATGAGCCAATGACTGATACACGCCGTGCTCGAATGAGCCAATGACTGATACAAAGGCTGTGACGAGTGATTTTCGAGCGTCTTCCGTCATTTGTCGAAAGCAGAGAAAGCAATATTTGGCTGACTTCAATAATATGTGTTGGGCATGCTGCACCATAATATTCGGCTCGCGTGTCCTCCGGAGCCTCAACTGCCGATCGGCAGCGTTTCCTGACCGTGGTCAAAACGTATTGCAGGGCCCTTTGCCCTGCAAACGATAATGACGTGGAGTATTGATCAGACCACGATCTAAACGTCACATCTTGTGCCATGCTAGTTTCGAGTGTGTATAGTGTTCAGTTGGTAACCAAAAGGTTGGAGGCTCGCAAGACTTGGCTGGGATTGCTGGAAGATCAGGAAGTCTTCCAGACATCTTACTGCGAAAACTCAGACGTACGTGCTATCACATAATTTGTCAAACTGGACAGAAGTAATGCACAGAACAACATTGCGTGTGGTCCTTATAGACCATAAGATTGCGGTGGGCCTTTTATTTCCATAAACAAAGTTTTTTATAGGGGGCACAAACTAGAATCATATGGGACGGTGAGACCTGGGGGTCCCATGCCACCAAGTTCCATACCGCTACGTAGAGTGCCCCGCCCCCTCCATCCCCCGCCCCATGAGCGATTTCAGCATCGTACTGCCGTTGCACCAGTATGAAGCCTACTCGTACCTACTTTTAACCGGTGTGCAGGGTGAGTTCAGTACCACACAAAAAACTGAGCTAAGTCCGGGCACTCGATCACTCTACCTTTAGAATACAGTGGCCTGCAGCCGGCACTGAGAATCGAACCCTGTACCTCCCATATTAGAAGCAGACGCTCAGCCAGGAGATTTCCCGTTCGAATTCCGGCAGGCTCACTTCGTTTTTTTTACTCAGTGATAAATAATTGTTTGGTCCCTGGGAGTCAATCTTGCAAGTACAGTTATATGGTGCAATTGATGGTGCGCTTGGCGGCGGGTAGAAGGTGTGTGTCGTGTATGTTACTTGGGTGGATGTGTGAGTGTTTGCATGTGTGCGAGAGTCAAGGTTGCGCTAAATATATTACAATATGTTCAATAACCATCTAGCCCAAAAACAAGTTTTATTGAGGAGGTTCCTCGTTCAAATACCCAACACACTCATTTCCTTTTCATCTTCTTCTTTTTTATTTACTCAGCGAGAAAGTAAGCATTGTTTGCTCCCTCGGAAGCAGGCTCGCAAGTTTGGTCTTGTGGCGCAATGTATAGTGCGGTTGGCTACAGATCAGAAGGTTCCACGTTCGAATCCCACCAAGCTCATTCCTCTTTTTTTTACTTAGCTAGAAAGTAAGCATTATTGGTTCTGGGAATCAACCTAAACATGTCCAGTAATGTGGCGCAATGGGTATCGTGGTAGGCTATGGATGAGGAGGTTCCATGTTCGAATCCGTACAGGTTCGTTGCCCTTTTTCCTTTTCTTTTTTACTCAGCGAGGAAGTAAGCATTGTTTGATCTCTGGGATTTGAGCTTGCAAGTCCGGTAATGCGGCGGAATGACTAGTGCGGTTAGCTTTGGATCAGAAAGTTCCATGTTCGAATTCTCGGAAACTCATTGGTCTTTTTTGTTTTTACTCGGCGAGAAAGTAAGCATTATTTGGTGCCTGGGACTCAACGCTGGAAGCGAAGTCCTGTGGCACAATGAATAGTGCTGTTGGCTCTGGGTCAGGAGGATCCATGTTCGAATCTCAGCAAGCTTCGTGCCTTTTCTATTATTTTTTACTCAGCTTGGAGGCCAGCGTTGAGGCATTTATCACCTCTGAAAAGGTCCGACTGCTGCCTGACGTCAAAGCTCACTGTAGAGGACGCCTCCTGTTGCTTCTAGTAACTGAGAGGTGGCGCCCCCACTCTGTATAAAAGGCATCGGTGGGCATTAAACGGGGCTTTTTGCTGTTTGTGAACTACGCGTTGTCGGGTCATTCTTCGCGGGCTTCACGCCCACTTTTGGCTCGGCTAGCGGCGTCCGCGCTACCCGGGCACGTCACTACATGGTGTCAGAAGTGGGATCCTGCGACAACCGTGCAACATGCAGGATAACCCAGCCACCGCCTCCGCCGAGACCGCCAGCTTCACATTGTGAACTCCGCCGCAGTTAACTTTTGACAACCCAGCCCAATGGACGGCGTGGCTTCAACAATTCGAGGATTACTCCTTCGCCTCAGGACTGTCCTCCGCCCCCGAAGAAATCAAGGTACGCACGCTCCTCTACTGTATGGGTCCCCAAGGTCGCGAGGTGCTTTCGTCTCTCATGTCAGAGGCCGAGGCCGATCGCTCGTACTCCGGCGTGACAACAAGTCTTTCGGGATATTTTGTACACCCCGTCAACGAGGTATACGAGTCGAGCAGGTTCCACAAGCGCACGCAAGCGGTAGGCGAGTCAGTCGACGCGTTTTTCACGGCGCTCCAAAATCTCGTGAAGAAGTGCAACTACGCCTCTCGGGAAATCGACGACCGGCTGGTTCAGGACAGATTTATCGTAGGTTTGCTTGACTCTCGCTTGACCGACCAGCTCTGCCGCAATCCAAAGCTTACACTGGACGAGGCGCTCATCCAAGCGCGTGAGTACGAAGACGCTGAAAATGAGAAATTGCAGCGTCAGGGGACAGGCCTTGCACCAGACGCACTGAACGTCGACGCCGTTGCGAACAACCAGTACCGAATGGCCGACGCCCCAGCATACGAAGCGGCCCGAAGTAAAAGTAACGTCTGTCGGCCTCCCGAGTACCGCGCCGGCCCGAAGTCGGCATGAGATTTTTGCGGCCACGCCCCTCATCCGCGATCTGAGTGCCCAGCACGGTGGGCCACATGCAACCAATGTCGCAAGAAGGGACACTTCGCGGCGGTTTGCCGCTTGAATAATACTAGGCGTTTAAGCCAAATCCAGCTCTGCGCCGTGGATGCCTCGCAAACAGAACGCCGGCACGTTGTTGTTCATGTCAACGGACGCCCCCTTCAATTCAAAGTGGATACTGGGGCGGACGTTTCGGTCGTACCTCCGAGCTTCGGCGGGTGCCCAGTAGACCTTGACAAACCCGATAATGAACGGTTGATGGGGCCGGGCCGCTGCCGCCTAAGGTTGCTTGGGACGTTTCCTGCTACCCTGTCGTGGCGAGGCTGGTCGGTATGCAAAACGTTGTACGTTGTAGCAGACATTGACTCTTCTCTGCTGGGGTACTCGGCGGTTGTGGACCTGGGAGTTTTACAGTTTGTTGACACCGTGAAAGATGCGGAAGCTCCGAATAGGCCCCCAACGTCAGACAAGGCCGCAGCTTCGCTGTTCTCAGGCCTTGGCGAGATGCCTGAAGAATACCACATTCGTATCAAGCCGGGAGCGATTCCATTTTCTCTCAGCGTTCCTAGGCGCATCCCTATTCCCCTCGAAAGCGTAGTCAAGAAGAACTTAGATGCCATGGAAAGGGACGGGGTCATCCGGCGAGTCACAGTGCCAACCCCGTGGTGTGCTGGTATTGTGCTGGTACCCAAAGCCGATGGCGAATACAGAATTTGTGTTGACCTCACGAAGTTGAACCAAGTAGTTCTTCGGGAGAGATACCTTATGCCCACAGTGGACCAGGCACTTGGCCCTCTTGGCAATGCCACGGTCTTCTCGAAACATGATGCAAAATCAGGGTTTTATCAAATAAGGCTATCGGAAAGCTGTCAGGAGCTGACTACCTTCATAACACCGTTTGGACGCTACTGCAACCGCCGCCTGCCCTTCGGCATCACGTCCACTCCCGAAGTATTTCAGCGTCAAATGTCTCGGATTCTAGCGGGCCTGGAAGGGTGTGTGAACATGGTAGATGACATTCTAGTATTCAGCAGGAGCTGTTCCGAGCTCGACAGCAGACTCCAAGCAGTCCTTCGCAAGTTAGAGCAAGCGGGCATTACGTTGAATGCCTCGAAATGCTCTTTCGGGGTATCTTCCGTCAAGTTGCTTGGTGTAGTGGTGAGCGCCAATGGCATCTCGGCTGACCCTGAGAAGGTATCTGCTAATGTGAACATGAAGCCGCCGACAGATACGCATGGCGTCCGTCGTTTCCTGGGCATGCTGAACCACATTGGAAGATTTTTACCGAACCTGTCTGCCGTCACTACACCGATACGGCTCCTGTTGAACAAGAACGCGGTCTGGACCAGAGACCATGCGCAAGCAACCGCTTTCGAGACATTGAAGGGAATGGTGGCATTTAATGCTTGTATGACCAGCTACAATTCAGAGCTACCCACCCTTGTGTCGGCAAATGCCAGTTCGTTTTGGCTAGGCGCGGTTCTCTTGCAGGAGCAACAGACGGGAGAGCAACGGGCTGTCGCGTTCGCGTCAAGAGCACTGACTACCGCTGAGCAGCGGTACAGTCAGATTGAGAAAGAAGCGCTTGGTGTCTCTTGGGCTATCGAGAGGTTTGAAGAATTCCTGCGTGGACTCAGCTTTGTCGTTGATACCGACCATCAGCCGCTTGTCAGGTTGCTTGGTTCCGCCGATCTGGACCTCATGCTCCCTCGCATCCAAAGATTTCGCATAAGGCTCATGCGATATCAGTTCACAGTCAAGTATGTTCCAGGAAAATATCTGGCCACGGCAGACACCCTCTCTAGGGATCCCGAAGGCTCTTCCACGTCCGAAGAGGACAGCACCGAAATTTTTGTGTCTCTGGTCGTGGCAGCCCTTCTTCAACCCTGGCCGTACGTCTTGAAGACTTCACGTCTCACGAAACTTCAGACGGCGAGTGCTCAATGCTGAACGCATACTGCATGAAACGGTGGCCTTGACGAGACCGTCTGCCGCTCAACATGACGCATTACTGGGACCACCGGGGAGACTTCACTGTATGCGAGAACATGCTGTTCATGGGCGGACGCCTAGTTGTGCCCGCAGCACTACGCAGAGACATCGTGAACCTGCTGCACGATGGTCACCAAGGCGTCAATCGGTGCTTGGCGGTGGCTCAAGGCTCTGTGTGGTGGCCCGGTCTCAACAGCCAGGTTAAAGCAGCCGTAGAGAACTGCCCAGCATGTGCTTCTATACGCGTTCAACGCTGTGAGCCCATGATTGCGACCGAGACACCATCAGCTCCGTGGGAAAGGGTGGCCATTGACTTGTTTCATTTTGCTAATCAAGAGTTCCTGGTGGTTGTCGACTACCGTTCTCGGTACCCTGAGGTCCTCACACTCCGGTCCACTTCTGCGGGAGCCGTTATTTCTGCGATCAAGAGCACATTCGCCCGACACGGCATCCCAGTGACTGTTGTCAGCGACAATCGGCCACAGTTTTCTTGCAAAGCTTTTGAGAACTTTGGGAAGACATACGATTTCACGCATGTCACGAGCAGTCCACGCTACCCGCAGTCAAACGGCGAAGCAGAGCGCATGATTCACACGATGAAGGAGTTGTTTCTAAAGGCCACAGACTCGTTTCTGGCTCTGCTAGCATACCGTAACACTCCCGGTGTGTCTGGCTACAGCCCGGCCAAACTGCTCATGGGACGCTCTCTGCGAACTCGTGTGCCAGCCACGGCTCAAAGCCTTGTTCCAGATTGGCCCCAGGTGAAAGAATTCATTAACAGAGATGCCGCCCAGAGACGAAGACATCAGAGAGACTACAATAACCGACACGCAGCGCATGACCTTCGTGCTCTCGACGATGGGGAGGAAGTCTGGGTGCGTGACACGTGGGCAAAGGCGACGGTCCTAAGCCCGGCTCAGAGACCCCGCTCGTACATCGTCCAGACGCCTAGTGGCATACTAGTGAGAAACCGCAGACACCTTGTCCCCTGCAGCAATCCTCAGTCGGCCCCCTCAGATGAGACGGGAATCCCCAACCCTGCGGCCCCGACATCGGCGCCGTCTCCCGGACCACAGCAGGCAGCAACCGGTAACGCATCGGACACTCCAGCTCCTGCACCTTCTGCAGGATCGCCCGGTCACCGTTACACACAATACGGCCGGCGCGTGGTGCCACCTCGGAGACTGAATTTGTGAGACTGCTGCAAGGACTGTTTCTTGGTGGTGCTCTTTTGGAACATTTGTGTTTGAGAGCTCCGGAAGGAGGGATGTAGAGGACGCCACCTGTTGCTTCTAGTAACTGAGAGGTGGCACCCCCACTCTGTATATAAGGCATCGGTGGGCATTAAACGGAGCTTTTTGCTGTTTGTGAACTACGCGTTGTCGGGTCATTCTTCGCGGGCTTCACGCCCACTTTTGGCTCGGCTAGCGGCGTCCGCGCTACCCGGGCACGTCACTACACTCACCACCATCACGCCAACAAGACATCACGTCAAAAGGTCCTTATGAGTTACAAAAACTTCCCCTGACTAGCTTGCTTCAACGCGATACAAGCCGACAAGCACTAAAGAAAGTTGAGCCCTTATCGCCCCTGATAGGGCTCAACTTTTGTCTGACGTCACAGGTTGCAGTGTATGAGCGATCATATGCAAAGATTGCCCTCCCAGCTGCTATACTTCAACTGATGAGCTTGCTTCGCCACAATACATGTTTAAGACGAGCCGAAAAAGTTGAGGCCTCTATCACCGCTGATAAAGCCCAAGTTTTGTCTGACGCCATAGGTTGCAACGATAGAGCGATCATATGAAAAATTGCCCTCCCAGCTGCTATACTTCACCCGATGGGTTTGCTTCGCCGCAATACATCTTCAAAACCAGCTGAAAAAGTTGAGGCCTCTGTCACCGCTGATAAAGCGCAACTGTAGTCCGACGTAGCATGTTGCAACGAGAGAGCGATCAAATCAAAAATTGCCCTCCCAGCTGCTATAATTAACCTGATGGGCCTGTTTCGCCGCAACACATGTTCAAAACCAGCCGAAAAAGTTGAGGCCTCTATCGCCGCTGATAAGGCCCAACTTTTGTGTGACGTCACAGGTTGCAATGATAGATCAATCTTATTAAAAATTGCCCTCCCAGCTGCTATACTTCACCTGATGGGCTTGCTTCGCTGCAATACTTGTTAAAACCAGCCGAAAAAGTTGAGGCCTCCATCACCGCTGATAAGGCCCAACTTTTGTCTGATGTTACAGGCTGCGACGATAGAACGATCATATGAAAAAAAGGCCCTCCCAACTGCTATGCTTCACCTGATTTGCTTGCTTCGCCACAATACATGTCCAAAAGCACTTGCAAAAGTTGAGCCCTTATCGTTCCTGATAAAGCGAAACTTTTTCCTGACGTCACCCCCTGCACCCATCATGTGAAAAAATCGCCCCCCGAGCTACTATGGATCTCCTAATATGCTTGCTTCACCGCAATACATGCCGCAAACTAGCCAAAAAAAGTTGGGGCTTATCAGAGGTGATAAAGGCCTCAACTTTTTCGGCTGGTTTCCAACATGTGTTGCAGTGAAGCAAGCACATCAGTTGAGGCATAGTAGCTGGGAGTGCTGTTTTTTTTCATATTGTCACGGGGGTGAGAGAATGAATGAAATAAATATATTTACAAAACATACAGGGAGAGTCAGAGGCAGCTGCAGCCAAGATGGAAGAACAGCAGCAACAACAACACGAGCACGGTCGCTTTCATCGTCTTCGTAGTCTATGATGCTCTTTCGTTGCCGATGTCGTGTAACTTATAACCCCCCGCTGCTGGCAGCGCCGTCTCGGCGCCTAAAGGAGAGTAGGATCATATGCGGGTATGTACGGTTTGAGGCGGGTCACGTGGACGACGTCAGTAGCGGGTGCGGACAACGATGACTGACTGTCCAACGGAGCAATCTCGTATGTGACATCAGTAAGCCGGCGTAAAACCTTGTAAGGCCCCGAGTAGCGAGACAGGAGCTTCGAAGAGAGGCCAACGTGGCGGCATGGTGTCCGGAGGAGAACCAATGAACTTGGAGAGTAGGAAACTACTCTGTGATGGCTATCGTAGTGGGCCTTCTGAGAGAGCTGCGAGCCAAGAAGACGTTCCCGTGTGATTTGGCAGGCCACTTGAGCCCGAGCAGTGGCATCCTGGGCGTACTCTGTAACCGTTTGCGTAGTTGATGGGAGAAGAGTCTCGAAGGGTAACGCTGGATGGCGGCCGAACAATAAATAGAAGGGGGAGAAGCCAGCGGTGTCGTGGCGTGACGAATTGTACGTGAATGTCACATAAGGCAAAGTACTATCCCAATCAGGGTGATCTTTGAAAACTTACATGGAGAGCATTGTTGTCGATGTTCGATTTAGACGCTCGGTAAGACCATTTGTTTGTGGGTGATAGGCCGTAGTGAGCTTGTGACGTGTCGAACACGAGCGAAGGATGTCACTTACTACTTTTGAAAGAAATGAGCGACCACGATCAGTCAGCAGCTGTCGAGGAGCGCCATGGTGAAGAATTATGTCATGAAGCAGGAAGTACGCGACGTCAGTGGCACAGCTTGTCGGTAGCGCTCGTGTGATAGCGTATCTTGTGGCGTAATCAGTCGCTACGGCTATCCACTTGTTTCCAGTGAAAGAAGTAGGAAATGGTCCAACGAGATCAAGACCGACGCGGTAGAAGGGAACGGTGGGTATGTCTATTGGTTGTAGCGGACCAGTTCGTGGCAAGGTGGAATGTTTGGAGTGCTGGCAGGACTCACATGCAGCAACGTATTGGCGTACAGAACGGTAAAGGCCTGGCCAGAAGAATCTACGCCGCACGCGATCGTACGTGCGCGTGACCCCGAGATGTCCCGCGGTCGGGGCGTCGTGAAGCTGTTCAAGTACAGCGGAACGGAGTGTCACAAGAACTACGAGTAGTAGCTCTGGTCCTTCGGCGCTCGTGTTGCGTCGGTTAAGAATGCCATCGCGTAGAACGAACAAGTGTAGCGACGGGTCTACATGGGGCAAGCGTAGACTCTGCATGATAGACCGCAAGTGGACATCGCTGAGCTACTCCTTGCGTATGTCGGTGAAAGCCGACATGGCGAAGACACAAAGGTCAGAATCATGTGCTGAAAGGTCAGGTGGTTCCACGGGATGACGAGATAGACAGTCGGCATCCTGGTGCATTCGGCCAGGTTTGTATGCCACGTCGAAGCTGTATTCTTGTAGTTTCAAGGCCCAACGGCCAAGTCGTCCTGTTGGATCTTTAAGGGACGACAGCCAGCACAAGGCATGGTGATCTGTAATTACCGAAAAGGTGCGGCCATACAAGTATGGTCGAAATTTTACAACTGCCCAGACTAGTGCGAGGCACTCACGCTCTGTTATGAAAAACTTGCTCTCCGAAGGAGAAAGGAGGTGACTGGCATAAGCAATGACGCGATCCTGTCCTCGTTGCCGCTGGGCGAGAACAGCACCAATTTCATGTCCGCAGGCATTGGCACGAACTTCAGTATGGGCTGACGGGTCGCAATGTGCCATGATGGGTGGGGAAGTAAGTAATGTTGTAAGGGTGCTGAAGACAGTTGCTTGGTCAGTACCCCAATAAAAAGCCATGTCCTTCTTCAGTAGCTCCGTAAGTGGTCGGGCAATGTCAGCAAAATTCTTCACGAAACGTTGAAAGTAAGAACAAAGGCCGATAAAACTCCGTACATCTTTTGCGGAACGTGGTATGGGAAAATCTTTTGACAACTCGAATTTTGTCAAGATCAGGTTGCACGCCTCAGGCACTGACAAGGTGGCCCAGTACAGTGACTTCCCGACGGCCAAAGCGACATTTGGAAGAGTTGAGCTGAAGTACTGCTTTCCGGAAAACCTCAAGAACAGCCGTTAGGCGGCTAAGGTGGCTTTCGAATGTAGGTGAAAATACGATGACGTCATCAAGATTGCACAGGCACGTGGTCCATTTGTATCCACGCACGAGAGAGTCCATCATCCTTTCATCATCAACACGATCCGAATGGCATAACCTTGAACTGGAAATGTCCATCCGGTGTGATGAATGCGCTTTTCTCACGGTCTCTATGATCGACAGAAATCTGCCAGTATCTTGATCACAAGTCGATAAATGAAAAGTAGGCAGAACCATGTAGGCAGTCGAGAGCATCGTCAATCCACGGCAGTGGATACACGTCCTTACGTGTTACTTTGTTTAAGTGACGGTAGTCTACGCAGAAGTTCCAGCTGCCATCCTTCTTCTTCACTAGCACGACTGGCGATGCCCATGGACTGCAGGAAGGTTCGATGACGTTTTTTTGTGAGCATTTCTTCAACTTCGTGCTGGATAACTTGTCGCTCAGCATTAGACACGCGATAAGGACGTCGTCGGATGGGGCTGGCGTCTCCAGTGTTAATCCTATGAGTTACAAAGGATGTCTGACCCAAAGGGTGGTCATCAAAATCAAAGATATCGCGGTAGCATTTCAGCAAGTGCTGGATGTCAGCTGTCTGTGCTGGAAGAAGGTCCGGAGCGATCATCTTGTCGATGGTGGCATTCGCTGTGCTCTTCGAGGATGAAAACGGAGCAGAGGACGAAGAAGATTTGGCAACGAACGCCGAAATGGCAGCATTTATAGAAAAAACTTTTGCCAAAGTCATACCATCTCGGATAACTTGAGCGCACCAGCTGAAGTTTAAGATCGGAAGAGATGCTGCTGTGTGTGAGGCACGGCAACATTTTTGGCCAGCAGAACGTCAGCAAAAGGTGCCAACATGTAGTCACCAACGGGAACAGGAAGGACAGATCTCAGGTTCACGTAAGTAACGGCTTGAGGTGCTAGGCGTACGTGATCTGCAGAACACAGACAGTGTACAGCTGGTGTTGGGTCTTCATGGTAACACGGTAAATCAAGTTGAAGCATGCCGGTTCCACAAACAATAAGGGCAGATTGGGCGCATAAAAAGTCTATGCCGAGGATAAGTTCATGGGAACATTCCTCGAGCACAGCAAATAGCACTGTCGTGGAGCGATCAGCCACACTTATACGCGCGGAGCATATTCCAAGCACAGGAAACGTGCCGCCGTCGGCGACCTGGATGAATGGCACTGTGAGTGGCGTTAAAACTTTCCTAAGGCGGCAACGAAGTTCTGAATTCATCACTGATATGTGAGCCCCTGTGTCCACAAGTGCAACAACGGGTGTATCATCTACTTCAACGTCAATAAGGTTGCGTCGAGTCGGCAGCATGGTCAGAGGATTTGGCGGGCAAGTGGTCGATGCAGCATCACCTCCGGGAGCTGCATCATCTAGTTTTCCTGCGGCAGGTGGTCAGTCGGCAACGTTGGTCGGTGAAATTGGGGCGAGCGAGACGATGGGCGACGGGAGAGCGGTGAACGGGACTGGTGAGCATGCGGAGATGGAGAGCGACGACGATATGGCGGCATAGAAGGAACGTCTTCACTGGTGGCCTGAGGTGATTCCCGGTAAGTTTGAAAGCGTCTATGATCCCTCTCTAGCCGAAGGGGGTACCCATAGGATGCCTGATGCCAATACCACCGAGTGTTACAATGGCGGGCCACGTGTCCGATACGGTGGCAGTTGAACGAAATCGGGCGATCGTCAGCAGTTCTCCACTCGGCTGGATTGCGAGGGCGCGCCGGAAGGTTTTGGCTTTGGGCATAAGAAACAGGGGGTCGACGACGGTTGATCGGCTGAGAGGGAGCTGTAGTGCACTCGGAGGCCAGTCAAGCATTGGAAAGCTCTTGTCGCACAATGGCATGTACCAGTGGCACCCTCTGAGGGCTAGAGTCACAGGTATGGGAGCACGTGGACGCAGGAGACAGAGCTTCAAGTTCACGTCTGATGATCTTGGTCACGTGCTCTGCAGTTAACGGCGTCTGTAGCGCCGGGCTGTCTTCGCACGACCACGTTGCTGCTTTGTTTGGTAGTCGGGTGAAATTATAGGCGATACGTCAACTTTTTGCGGCCTCAAAACGCTTGTACTCCTTGATGATGGCATCGACCGTGTTGTAGTCCTTGCATATGAAAAGGTTGAATGCATCATCTACAATGCCTTTCAATATCTGAGCTACTTTTTCGGTTTCTTCCATACCGTTGTCCGCTTTTCGGCAAAGGGCAAGTACGTCCTGTATGTAAGTCACGTAGGGCTCTGATGATGTTTGCGCACGAGATGCCAACTCCTTCTTGGCCGCTGCCTTTCTACCCACAGACTTGCCTAAAAGGGCACGCATCTTTTCTTTGCACGCATCCCAGCTTACAATTTCATCTTCGTGGTTCTCGAACCACACTTTTGCTGTTTCTTTCAAGAAGAACGGGATATTGGCTAACATAAGAGTTTCATACCAGCGGTAATTCTTACTTGTACGTTCGTACAACGGCAACCATTCTTCGATGTCGACATCATCCGTGCCACAGAACGTGCCAGGATCTTTTAGCTGTGGAAGGACAACAGTTTTTGTTGTAGTCGCCTCGGTGGGAGCCGGTGTCTGGTTTGCCATGGTGGAAAAATTCAAGCATCGGCTACTGCGGAGCTCCGTTATATCGTGTTGCACCCCGCACCACCACCAAATGTCACGGGGGTGAGAGAATGAATGAAATAAATATATTCACAAAATATACAGGGAGAGTCAGAGGCAGCTGCAGCCAAGATGAAAGAACAACAGCACGAGCACGGTCGCTTTCATCGTCTTCGTCGTCTATGATGCTCTTTCGTTGCCTATGTCGTGCAACAATATGATAGCTCAGTCGTTGCAACAGTGACGTGATACATAAGTGGCACCTTCTCAGCGGTGATAGAGGCCTCTACTTTTACGACTGGTTTTCGACATATATTGCGGCAAATCAAGCCCATCAGGTGAAGTATAGCAGCTGGGAGGGCGATTTTTATATGATCGCTTTATCGGTGCAAGCGGTGACGTCACACAAAAGTTGGACCTTATCAGCGGTGATAGAGGCCTCAACTTTTTCGGCTAGTTTTGAACGTGTATTGTGGCGAAGCAAGCCCATGAGGTGAAGTATAGCAGCTTCGAGGGCGATTTTTTCACATGATCGCTATATCGTTGCAACCTGTGACATTAGACAAAAGTTGGGCCTTATCAGCGGTGATAGAGGCCTCAACTTTTTAGGCTGGTTTTGAACATGAACTGCGGGGTAGCTGAAGCACCAGGGGATTCGTTATAACTCGCATGACTTTCTAACCAGGAAGTTGTTCAAGCTCGGCGCAATGTGTGTGTAACGTGATGCCATGCCCGAAAAATATCACAAATGGGCATGTACCAGGGTCACAGAATTTTAGCAGTTTCCAATACTACGACGTGACTTCCAATAACCTTGAGAATGAGTGCAATGTGAGAGAGAGAGGAGGAGGAGAAAGGAGTAACAAACAGAGATAATAATATCTGGAGCTCAGATAGTGAGACGAGGTGAAGGAGGAGGGAAGATACGGAAACAAACATAAGGAAAAAAGTTATGTCTGAGAGAAGCTCGTAGTGAGGTGGAATTCGAACCCGCATATCCTCGATCAGAAAACGAACGTCCTAACTACTCGGCTATCCAGACATGCTAGAAGAGGGTAGCACTGCCTTGTATAGTAAGGCGTAGCAAGGAGTGGGAAAGAGAAATGAGCGACAGGAGAAATATGAATGGTGAGAGGAGGTAAAGGAGAGAGGCAGAGAAGTAAATAAGCGTATAAAACAGAAAGAAATGTTTGCCTGAAACGTCCGTGATGAGGCCGGATTCGCATCTGCATACTCCCCATTTGAAAACAAACGTCCTAACCACTCAGCTATTCAGGCACGCTAGAAGAGCACAGCACTGCCTTGTATAGCAACGCGTGGCATGGTATGGGAAAGGGTAATGAGCGGAAGGAGATGTGAATGGTGAGAGGAGGTAAAGGGGGGAATTAGAGACGGAAATAAATATACAAAAAGGAAACAAAATTCCCTAAAAAGTTCGCGATGTGGCTAGATTCGAACGCGCTTACCCTTAATCCGAAAGCGAATGTTCTAACCCCTCTGCCATCTAAGGCTGCTTACAGACAAACCATAGTCGTGTGAAGTTAGGCGCAGCAAGGAGTGAGAAAGGAAAATATGCGAAATGAGAAAAGGTGTGGGTCCTAAACTACCTATTGCCACGCACACGCAAAAAAATGGCAACATCTTTGTGTCAGTGCTTGTTTGAAG
Organism: Rhipicephalus microplus; assembly: GCF_043290135.1. NCBI lineage: Eukaryota > Metazoa > Arthropoda > Arachnida > Ixodida > Ixodidae > Rhipicephalus > Rhipicephalus microplus. The sequence goes on from NC_134701.1 coordinate 123,402,240, forward strand.
CCGCGTTCATCAATGGGTAACCTGAGAAATTAGGTTCATAATCAAGTAAAAAACCAATCAGCGCTAAAACGAATACGACGGACGAGATTAATAGAGGATATGTGTTGCTGTACTCGCAACTGGAACCCGTACAACATTAATTGGTGAGTCCCTGCCAGGTGTTCAAAATCTTTTCTTTGTGTTGCATGTTCGCGAGGCCTGCTTGATTGGCAAGTTATAACCAGACATTTTGTTATATTTATGGCATGATCTACTCGCTCGCTGGATTTCGTGCCGAACGGTTCTACCCCCGCGATCTCCGACGACAGCGCAGCTCTGACTGACTGGCTCGCCCTACGCCATCTCCCCATTGAGAGAGACAGTAGTGGAACTTCGCTTATTTCTTCCTTTTCCCCTATCAAAAGTCACCTATATATGGCATTATCAACCCTTACGCCTGCTTAGGTCACCACGCAATCCTTTTAATTGAACTTCATTACTGCGTAAGGAAAGTGAGAAATTAAGTTTTCGTCAAAACTTGTCGTTGGGCTAGTTGGCGCACGTTTGCAGAGTTGTACAAACCCAGTCACTGCTGGTATGACGTTAGTGTCTTCGTCTTCAGAAAATGCAGTCGCAAGCCAAAAGTCAGTCAACAAAAACTAGGTTGCTTTATTTTCCTAGCTAATTGTACGTTTCGGGTAGGAGGGTAAACATGTTCAAAATAGTTTTCGGAGGGCATATTTGTTGTTTTCATATCCGTGAGCATGTGCAATAACGTTTATTGAAAACGTGTCAACAGGAGGCGCTTTTCTTTACCAAGCACGACATAAGGACCGCGTTCTAAATCTCGCTGTCTTGTCCGAAGTAGAAGCCTCGCTTTGCCTCTCATCTTGGGCAGGAGACCTCCATGGAGTCGTGGAACAATTCGGCGCCCGAGAGCAGCGGAAAAGACGAGTTGATGACGGCCCTGCAGGTGTACCAAACGAACGTCCGCGCCCACATGGTGCTCGTGCCGGCGCTGCTGGTCACCATCGTTGGCTTCCTGGGTTCGCTGCGTCGGAACTCGCATCTGCTCGCCATCTACACGGTGGCCGTGACACCATTTGTGCTGCTGCCCTTCGCCATCCCCGCGCTCTGCATCGGTCCCGAAACGACGATTAAGCATGTGAGAGCTGCACCACGTGCTGTAGGCGCGCTCGGGCAAGGGATGGGAGAGATCCTCGCCACCCCGTCCACCCCCAAGTGTTGCCAGGGGCCCTGCAACAAATAACCATCGAATGTTTTTATTAAGGGAGTTTAATTATTTAGGAAATTCCGGCCACAGGAAATTAATCCGTCAAGGACGAGCCGAGGGACACTACAGAGCGAAACTATTTGCACATTAGTTAATTTCAACTTCATAATCTCGAAAACACCATTATTCTTACCGCGACGCGAGCAAGCCGGAAAATGCGCGAAAAGAAAATGCGGGTGGTGACGTCGTCATGAGAGTCTCTCACAAAACTCCGTGACGTAAGAAATCTGGAGGGCGTCTATTGTGTCCTACCGAACTTCCAATATATAAAAAAACAAGTACATTGCAATCTGTTGGTGCTATAGAGCTAGCGTACAAAAGCTGAGAAAATTTCATCGAGCCGATGCCGCGAAAATATCAAAAATACATTTTGATGTTTCTTACATCACGCACAGCAGACATTTTGGTGCAGACTTTTAAAGTGAAACTTCAACCTTGCATTTTCTCCGCTAATAATGAACTTATGATAGGGAAGCATATGCCATTCTCAGACTGCACTTTGCTAATCTAAACGAAGTCATCGTTCCCCTTTAGCGTCCTTTTAATTTCTCTAAAACTGTCATTGCTTCCTTTCTTTCATCCCAGCGATGGCGTTGCAAGCCAAGCAGGCAGGGATGGCACAGGGGAAAGAAATTACGTCGTGGGTGCGTCATGACCTTGAGCACTTCGAACGTGCGGCTTACTTTCAGCGTGATCGCGAGCATGTGGGGACCTCGGTAACTACGCACCTCACGACGCTGATGTCAGCTAATGGCCCTAAATTTGGGTACATGGCATGGTCTCGTGGGTATACGGCATCACTCGAAAAAAATGATGGAACAATTTTTAGCTGACCTTTAGGATTGACTGTTAATTCATGGGTTTCACTACAATGTTTGGATCGTGTTTTCAGGAGCCCCGAGAGCGTTTTTAAATCATGCCGCGAAAGGGTTGCAGGGCCTCTTTAAGTTGCATTTCAAAAAGTGTTTATTCTGCACTTTCATCCTCGTAAGCCTGGGGCATTGAGTTTTCTATAAATGTTCTAGAGGGAACTGTGGCGCTAGTGCATCAACGCACATTGCTTCAGCCACCATGAGAATCATGGGTAGTAGACAGATTTGTCTAAGCTTCGTACTTCTGGCTGCGTTTGGCTCCGTGTTACCTGAATCCACTTTGCTGCAAATATTAAGCAAAAGTTAAGTCGTTACGCTTCACCATTGTGACCTTTTTTTTTGCCTAACCATGCAGTTCAAATCGGCACAAGGAGTTCACAATGGTCCGTTTTTTTATTATTCGAAGCAAAATAAAAACGCAGCAAGAAGCAAAGCTGCAAGTGCATCTGAAGCCCGCAAACATAAGCGCAAGGCTAATCCGTGTACTGACCATCATTACCGTGCAGTAGCGTACCCAGGAGTTAACACAACAGGCCAGTGCACCCCCCCCCCCCCCCCCCCACAGACTAAGTTTTTTCGCCGGCACACGGAGCGAAAAATGAGCATTTCAAGGATATGCGCCTTCACCCCCCCCCCCCCCCCCCCTTGAAAACAAGGTGTCCCTCTCTCTTCCGAAAGAGATATCTGCTTACGCTCCTGTTCTCATTGCGGCTGAATGATCACAGTGCCAGTTACTCTAGTAAATATTGTAAGACTCTGTGACACGGAGAACCAAAGGCATGTCGTTGTCGAAAGCACGTCATTACCTTAGTTTTTTTTTGCCACCTTTGTAGTAGAGTGTATACAGCGAAGCTTATTTTATTTCGGACTCTCTTAAAAGGGCGAAGCGGGAGGGGGCTGCTCTGTGGCACAGCTTGCTCCCCCCCTCCACATGATGGAAAAAGCTATGCACACGTAATGCACCCGCACTCTGCTTGTCCTAGATGGTTGCTTCTGAAGTACAACTTATGCGGTACAAGGAATATTTATTGTTTCTGAAAAGCAAGTGCAACAGGTCAGTGGTGCAAGTAATTGCTGAAGCCAAAGTTGTAGCTGGCGATCAGGGGTGCATAGCCAGGTCGGGGGGTGGGGAGGAGGGATTAAACTATGCGTACATATTATACAGAAATATATTACCAACTAGCCCATCTATCCATTGTTCTACCGTCTCAATTTTCTGCTCAGTTGATTGTAGTAATACCAATGTTAAAAAGGCCTTCTCTCTGACGGAGCGAACTTGTTTGGTCTGAGAACAAATAAAACGGAATAATTTGAATACTGCAAGCTGGTTGTTTAAAACTTATTGAGGACAAAAAAAAAAAAGCCTTTACTTGTTCTTAGATATAGCAATTCGCCCGTTTAATTGTTTTCAGGAATTCTATCGTCGATCTGTTTTCTGATATGTGATGTCCTACATCTCACAGCTGTGCCCGCAGTACGTCTCTTCCTTCCTGGACGTGATGGTGGTCGGGGACTTGACGCCGTTGTGGACGTGGACCTCCTGGTCGGGCCCGGTGCTCGTGATCAGCATCATCAGCGCCGCGAGGCTGTACGAGGCCACAAGCAGGGCCGAGCACGTACAGGACCAGTTGGCGCAGGCTGGTGGACCCGGAAACGCTCTCCGCATGGACCGCACTAGAGGCTGAGTTTCCCGCGATGCCAGGACGGCGCATATGTGTCGAGTGCCAAAGACGACGCCGCCATTTGGACGGATCCTATAAGGACGGAGCAGGCGTCGTATTACTTTTCTTTTTGTTCAGTCACGCAATACAATGTTTCTTTTTATTCTTCGTTTCTTTGTCAATTGAGCACACGTTGCTGATGAGTTTCACGGAATACCGCCAGCCTGGCCGTTACGAAAGGGATAGAGTAACTGCGTATAGAGTTACACCTCTAGGCACTAGAGTTGTGCATATGCCTTCTGAACGCCGTTTACAGCCATGCAATGTAGAGACGTTGAAGCTGGGGCCGATTATTCTATTTCTCGACGCCGCCACCGCTGCAGTGGAATGAATTTACGCTAGTCATCGGCATTCGAGTTAATCGCCAGTCTTTGACATGTCAATGAGTAACACGGTAGGCATGATGTGGCCTAAAGAAACGGGCTCCGGCAACGCCACAGACCATCTGATAGTTAGACTTACGTGCCACACTGCTGTTAAAGTATAGTCGGCGGCAGCAACTTCCCTTGACAGCATTGCAGTGCCTGCACATCGTAGGAAATCATAAAAGAACAGCTCTTTGGAAGCTGCAGAACCGAACCACGTGCCTTCTGCTACGTCATAAAATAGCACTGAGCTTTACTGACGGCTTTCTAATTCGCTTTGGTGATATAAATACCGCTCTCTTTATGAGATTCAAAAAGTTCCAGAAAGACGAAATTAGAATGCGGTCATTGTTCACATACAATGACCGTAATGACCGAGCACGCATACACATTTCGGCGCGCGTTCACATGCCAGAAGGCGTATGCGCGTACGCATGCCGAAATGAGCATGCGTATGTGCGTGCCAGAAGACGTATGCGTGTGCGTAGGCCAGAAGGCATATGCGCGTGCGCATGCCAGAATGCGCGTGCCAGAAGACGTAAGCGCGTGCCAGAAGGCGTATGCACGCGCGCGTGCCGAAATGCGTATGCGCGTGCCAGATGCGTATGCGCATTCCAGAGGGCGTATGCGCGTGCCAGAAGGCGTATGCGCGTGCCAGAAGGCGTATGCGCGTGCGCATGCCAGGTGACGTATGCGCCTGCGCATGCCGAAATATGTATGCATCCGCGCATGCCAATATTGAAGATAGGTCTCGAACTGAAAGTGCTGTAACAGACGACGCCATATTCCTATACACCTATTTTACGAACACAAGTGTAGCGGCAAAGGAGAGACGTGAGACGACGTCGAATGCGGCCGAAGGGGTCATGCCAATAGATACGCGGGGTTTAACATCCGAAAACTACCATATAATTATGAGAGACGCCGTAGTGGAGGGCTTCGGAAATTTCGACCACCTGGGGTTCTTTAACGTGCACCCTAATATGAGCCCACGAGCCTACAGCATTTCCGCCTCCATCGAAAATGCTGCCGCCGCAGCCGTGATTCGATCCCGCGACATGCGGGTCAGCAGCCGTGTACCTTAGCCACTAAACCACCGCGGCTGGGTAAGGGCCGTGCCAAACTTGCCACTTTATTCCTCGTGGCTGAAGTGTAGCAGCGGCAGCCAGCGTCCGTAAAGCCAGGCGCGTGAACTCGTTCTCTTCACGCGCACCTCGAGCTTTGCATGAGCTGCGCGAGAGGCACGGCGCTGTGGCTATGAAATGATGATCGTGATGATGCCACTACAGATTACTCCCCCCCCCCTGCACACATAAGTGAACCAAGAATAAAAACAATGAGAGCATGAGTACAAAAGTGTACAGATCGAGAAGCTAAAAAGTCCGCGAGCAGTCCAGCTCGTCAACGGGATGTGGCTATCGGCAACCACTGTGCCTCTGGTGGGTGACGCTGGGAAAAGTGCAGAGGTCGAAGGAGACTCCAAGACACTGTGGTCACAGACAGGCGGGCACTATAGTAACCTGGTGGGATCACCCGAGAGCACAGCCCGTGTCGGGAACGCTCGCTGCAGGCAAAGGTGGTAGGTGGTGGAGCCGTGTGAAGGCGCTGAAGAGGCATAGCCGGTGATGAAGCCGAGATGGTGCAATGCATCGAAGCGGAGCCAAGACGACGGAGTACTGAAGTGCAAGTGCCGCGGCGGGGCATCCGACAGCGCACAGGGTGCCGACCAGGCTTCCGACAAGGAGTAGTGGGCTGGTCGTGCTCGTTTGGACGTCGCCGTCGATAGAACACCGGCGCTAGCGTTTCCTTCCGGCTGGCGTGCCGGCAGGGATGGTCGAGTCGATGGACGCAAGAACGCCGTGCCTGAATAACGGCGCCGCGTGCACTACGCGTAGGCATGCGCACGATAAGTGGTTGGCAATTGCGTCGGGCAGACCTAGTAGGCGCTTGCGCCGTCTTGAAGACCATGGCTGCAACGCATGGCTGTATAGCAGGACGCCTGAAAAGAGGACGTTCTATTTTACGGCGAAGGCGATGATTCCTTCTGTGCACTGTCACGGGTGGTAGACAGGCAGTAGGGTTGGGCGTCGTCGCTCGTGTCACCAACGAGCCTGCGTCGGACACACGTCTGGTAGTTGCCGTCCAGCGTCAAAGGCTCCGGGGTATGTTTGTGGAGCCCAGAAGTCGTGGCCTGGGGGTTGGATGGCGTGCTCGTCGCGGCAGCCTGGTGGTTGTCCGCCTGCGTGGGTGGTACAAAACGTGCGGTCTGTCCGGCTGTTGACCAAGCTGCACGTAGTCCTCGGTCATTATAGCAGCACCCCGGAAGTTCGGTCGTATCATGTCATGGGCAGGAACTTCAGCTGCGGGACACGTTGAGGTAGGTGATAGTGGCTGCTTGCAAGACGTACGGCACGTTAAGGCTGGTTGAGTGTCACCTTCGGACACCGTCGACGGCGGTGCCTCTGCGATCGGGGGGCGAATAGCGGGCACGACAATGTCCGTAGTTGCGGCAGGCTCCAAGGCGTGCGGCGAGGTTGCCGTCGTGAAGGCTGACCTGCCTGGGTTGTCTGGGGTGGAGGAAGACGTGCAGGTGGCAGGCACGAGTTACGGACCTGCGTTCGCGGGCTCCAAGGGGACGCATCTCCCGGTGCTCAGACCACTCGAAGTGGGAGCGTCTTCTACCTGGTCGAGGTAGAGGGAAGTCGTAGCAGGGGTAGCGAGGTCGCAGTCAATGGATGGTTGCGGTCTGGTTGGTAGCGCGCGCTGCGACGCAGTGGCGACAAGTCGCAGGACCCTGGAAGCGGGCGGTACGTGAGGGCGTAGCAGGCGAGCAGAGCAGTACAGAGGGCGTCCTATAGCGGCGGGCTTGTGGTCAATTTCGGAGCAAGATGGCGACACTCGAGCGGCAGCGTGTCCAGCAAAATGGCGTGCGTAAGCGGCAGGTCCACGACGCCAATCAATGCGAGAACAGCGTCGAACCGCACGAGCCATGCATGGGGTAAGGTGGTGTGGAACGGCGGGACTGGCTGGCAGAGTTGCGGAAGCATGATAGCTGGTAGCTCGTCGAAGGGCGTGTCCTTCAGGTCACCGTAGCAGTGACGGTACAGAGAGGCGTGAGACGACGACGTCGAAGGCGGCCGACGGGGCCGTACCAAACTCTCCACTTTATTCATCGGGGCTGAAGTGGAGCAATGGTGGCTGCCAGCTCGCTTGTTTGTTTGTTTGTAGCCTCTAATCTATGGCTCATACCCACTCTAGGGGATTGGCCAAGAGAACATGTAGTCTCATATGGACGATAACTTCACTATTGCTCACCACAAAAAAAGGAAAAAGGAAGTTGTAGAATGAAGAGTGTATATGAAAAGAACCCAAGATTTTGAGAGTGAGACAACAAAAATCAACAAGAAAATAGACACTAAAAATCCTTTTTTGATTTTAGGAGCCGACCAGAGAGCTAGTTTTGCGAAACTCGATTAATTTGGTATGTCGCGGAATTATCCACATTTCGAAAATTACTTTTCGAGCGTCCGTCAAGACTTTGCTTTGCTTTGCTTTCCTAGATACATGGCACGTAGTCACTTAGGGGGATTGGCCAAGAATGCAACGTAGAGACTTAAATGTTATTTTAGGTACGCTATAAAATTCAAAACCAAAAATAGAGAAATGAAATGGTAATATTACGTAAAAGATTGAATTTAACTACAAGTAATTTGCTTTTCAGCCTGCATTCCAGACTGCCGTAATAACCTGAAGGAAATAATTCTGAAAACGCAGGTTTAAACTTAACGAAATGGCGAATAATTTTAAATACGAGAATAAAATGATACTCGTTGAGTAGTTTTAATGAAATTGCACACGGCATACTTCCTTGTGGCAGTATCCCAAACCTGAGGCACCAAAGCTTAAAACATTTTCCTCCGATAAGTTCAAGCCTATTTTTGTAAAAGGGGTAATTAGATATCAAGTTCTGATACGAGAATATATTGCACATGACAAAAAGTAATGTGCGATATTTTCCAGTTCTCCGCAGAATTAACAGAGTGGTGATATCATCACACCAACCCTGTAGCAATAAAGGTTTAATGGGGGCACACGACATCAAAATCTGGTGATCATCCCTTCTGATTGTCGAGAATGGCTCCACTGTGATTTCCACAGATATTTTAGGTGATTATATTCCGTCCACGTGGCACATGAACACGTCCTCTTCTCTCGCAGCTCGAGCTGTGCAAGAGCTTCGCGGGAGGCGCGGTGCTGTGGCTATGAAATGATGATGATGAATGGCGCTGATAATGATGGTGAATGGCGATGATGAGGACGCCTAAAGAAGTTTGAAAATATTTAGTGCTGATAATCGTTTTCACGTGCTCTTGCTTTAAACACGCTATTTATTACGCAGGCAGCAGCCCAATTCAAAAGTTTCACAAACACAAGCCAATTCCAACTTTATCGATTACATTGTAGTCATCCACAGTTTGAACTTCTTGAATCACATCATAAGTGTGAGTGATTTTAAATGAACAGAATAGAAATGTGAGCCTCGTAACTGACTCTCAGGGGGAGGACACCACAACAGTAGCTCACGAGGGGTGAAGTAAAGGAGAGATTAAAAGGATAGGATTAAAAAGTAAATAAACAGAGAGAGAGAGAGGAAGGAGAGAGCGACAGAAAACGACGTAAGTAAGGGGGAAATAGAAAAGATGGACACGGTCGCAGGAGTCCGAAGACGGGGCCCCACTCGGCGAGAGCTCTTGTCGGCGTCAGCAGATTGCTTAGGGCGAGCCCAGTCGGCCATAGCTGCGCTGTCGTCGGAGATCGCGGGGGCACAACCGGTCGGCATGAAATACAGCGAGCGAGTACCACATCATAAGTCTTATACAATAAAATAAGTATGCACTAAATAGTTCAAGCACGTGCTAGACACCGTATATCGTAATCGCGTAAGGTGCGCCGGCCATAAACTTGTGCGAGAAAGTTCAGCTTTATTTCTTCCGTTCACACCTTAAGTACTTTTTGACCTCTACTCTATACATTAGCCATTTTCAAAATTAAAAGTTTGTCGTCCGTGCCTAAAGTACGGCGTCTACTGAACAGTGGTTTAAGAATCTTCGTCTAAATTTGGCGGAGGTTGCGGGGGTCAGGTTTTTAAGTGAAAACCAGCGAAACTACTGTGAGCTTGCAAGAAAAAATAACGAGCTACTTTATGGGTGGCGAATGCTTCAGTACTAAACTCCATAATCCAGCGTAGCCTTATAGGGCTACGCTGGATTATGCAGCGTAGCCTTATAAGCCTTACCGAAAGCGTAGCCTTACCGAAAGCGTTTTAAGGGCATACCCTTACCGAAAGCATGTGGCAAACGCATATTCTTCCACGGGACGGCTTCATGCTTTCTCATTGTAGAGTAATATGTACTCTAAACCGTCAGCCCATTTTTCTAATCACCCTTCGACGGCCTAGTGCTCTCTCATAGTAGAGTACCAAGTACTATGAATCGTTCACCAGCTTTTTTCTAAACAGTCTTACACTTTGTACCTAAAGGCGCCCGCGGGAAGGCTCTATGCTTTCCCATTGTAGAGTACCAAGTACTCTAAATCGTTAACCGTTGTTCCTATACACACGACGAGGTTAATGAACTCGTTGAAAGTGCGAAGAAAACTCTCCGTCTCAACCATTGCGACATTGCGACAACCTCTGAGGGGGCCGCAATGAATATATGTTGATGTGGCCTCATCAAGTGTGAGGCCCAAAGGACGGCTTTAAGCTCTCCCGTAGTTGAGTACTAAGTACTCGAAATCGTTAAACACGCATGCATCTGTGTGTTCGTAGAATTTTAAGACGAAATAAACTGTTTCTAAACACAACGCCGTGAACATTTCACTCGTTTTCCGTCGGCAGTACACACTCCCACCTCACTTATGGTCAATGCTGTTGCTCTGGTAGGCACAATAATTGTCAACAGAGCCTCATCAAGTCTCAGGCCCACGGGACGGCTTTGAAATCATGGAGAGCTTAGCGCACTCCCGTAGTTAAGTACGTATCGCTCTAAAGCGTCAACCATTTTAGGAGCGAATCCACTCTTAGTACAAACTTGTCCCGCGTCAGGCGTAACCATCAGTATCTTCCGAACAGTATAATAAATGGTGCTGTCTCATAGAAGCACATACAAAGTGCATTTGAGTGAGGATATTTTAGATGACACTGTACCGCTACTCTACGATTAGCTGTTGCCTGGCTGGTGCTCGGGAACAAGTGCCTCTCTGTATCTGGGATCGTCACCGTAAGTGTCGAAGCGTTGATGGAGCATGAACGAAGCGCATCAGCGGGCGCCGAGGGCCATGGCGGCTCGTGCTCGTCGCCAGACAGACGAACAGACTGGCAGACAGATGGACACATGGACGGACGGATGCACAGAAAAACGCACGGACAAAAATAGGAAAAATAAAAATAAAACGAATAGAAAGAAAAATTTAATGTAACGAGATGAATAAAAAATAGAAAAAGAGTGGGATAAACACGAAAGGATAAAAGGAAAGAAGGGGGGAGGAACGCTCTGGGACCGTGGTGCCTACGGGTACTGTGTCCCCTCTGACACAGCACCCGACTACTATTATCACGTAGTCGTGACGCTGACGAAAGCAGTGCATGGTCGGTACTTCCAAGATGAAACTTCATTTGGCCGGACTTGTGGCTGAAAAACGAAAAACCAGATTACAGCAACGCACAGTCGTACTAATAGCGACTAACAGTGTCGGCCATCGAACGATTGACGAGCTTTGAAGCGCGTCGGCATTTATACATGTGCCGTCGACTATTCCAGTGTTATCGCTAGCGCCCACTTGAGTACTAGAAAGTTCTAACGTTTGTGTTGCGCGCGTAATCGCATCGGAATGTTCTACGATTATCTCGATGGATCTAGGTCATTTGGCGCAAGGCACTACAGAGTGCGACGGGACGATAAATAAAGAAAAAATGTGTAACAAAACAATAACAAAACTTTAGGAAGGAATCTGGCACTATACTGTACATTGCAGCTTGCGCTGTTGAATAAAATTATCTAATTATATCAAGACAAGGAAGAAGCACTGCCCACGCGGTTCACGAGAGCTCCTTTGTGGGGTGCGCCACAATAACAAGGATCATCGTCATCATTAAAAATTTCATGTGGCCTTTCAGCGTAGATACTGTAGTGTGGATGTGTGCCACGGTGCCCAGCTTCTCTACTGGCGTGCCTGGGTAACCGGGTGGCAAGGACACGCGCATTTGGATCGTGCGCACGTGGGTTCAGACTCCACCTTGCCAAGACACTTTTTCGGCGAAAATTTGTCTTTCTCTTTCTGTACGCCTGCCATACCCACTCTCTTTGTACTCGTTACGTCACTTCTATTTGGCTTGCACTGCCGGAACTAGTTCTGAAAAGTGTCACAGTGGTGCGAGCGATGCTGTGGGAGCGAAGCGCTGGTTCAGCAAGAGCAGATTGTTACGGTCCGGAAGGCGCCACTGCTCCAAACTCCGTCGCCAAGGTCACCAGCCGTTTGGAAGCGTATGTTGCTCAGCTCGCGACTGCTTCTGGGCAGAGCTGATAGACGAGCGGACGAGACGACAGTGAGTTAAGGCAAGGTTTATGTACAGCATAGAAACAGAGGCGTTACATATTCGACACTGGGGCCGACAGCTTAAGGACTCGAAGAGCGTAGATGTCTTCTCTCGCACGCATACGTCGGCTTTTCTCTGACGTATAGGTCAACTGCTGGCGACGCGCCGCTTGGCTTTCTTTATAGGCACTGGATGTACCATTTGCGTCAACGACGTCCAACCAGAAGCGCCACTAGCCGTGATGTCAGAATCCTCCAATGGGGACCCGCCACTGGGCTGCGTCATAATCACCAAATCCAAAGCTGCTGCGCGCGGTTGCACCCAAGGACAATTGGCGTTGACTCGCATTGCGTAAGACTCGCCAGACTGAAAGGCGCTGATTGCTTCATTGGGCTCGTGGGCTTAGGGAGCTTGCTCTGCATTGCGTAAGACAGACCGGCACCACCGCTTGATTACGTCGTAGAGTTGATCGCGTCAGGCGGGCTCGATCGCTGACCTTGACACAGATTGCCTTTGCTAAGGCATTGACGCTCGGGGTGGACTCCCAGGCGTAACAAGGTGCAGCCACAGCACTACAGCACGGCGGCTAGGGTTACAACAGAGATGCGAAAGAATGCCGGTAGAATTCATGTGTATCGCGGTGTTGTTTACCGAAACACTGCCGCAATGGCTGTCTTTATGTCATATATAATCGCATATGTATCCTTTTTTTAATAAGAGACACACATAAAAATTATTGGCGTGTTGTTATGGTGCCTCAGATACGCGCAATAATTGCTTTTTAATTGACAATTGCACAAATATTAACGCTGAACCTTGAGCAATATTGGTGGGCGCTGCGGATGGGGTCGGCCGCATAGAATATCATTTAGCCAATTTGTTGCTGTTTAAGATGCTGTTAAGGGCGGAACGGACAGCGCCATTCGATAAGACAGATGCTTGGGCTAATTGGCGATTGGGAATCAACATATTTGCACAGGGTAAGACTACGAGTAGTTACAACGTAAGGACAGACAGACAGACAGACAGACGGACGGACGGACAGACAGACAGACAGACAGACAGACAGACAGACAGACAGACAGACAGACAGACAGACAGACAGACAGACAGACAGACAAACAGACAGACAGACACACAGACAGACAGACAGACAGACAGACCAAAATGTTTCCATCGAAGGTCCCCAAGAAAGACTATCGTCGTTAAAAGAGTTTATCAAACAATCGCTCGCCCGCTTATCAGGGCTAGACGCAGAACGACGCGGATTACGTGTGCCTGGTGTGTAAAATCAAGATAGCCGAAACACTTCCGCTAGAACAGGCAGTGCCCTACGTCAAAAAAATGCTACCCCTTCTCCTTTCAAGCAAGCTTACCTGGCAGTAGGAGACACATCATTCCGCAAACATAAAGGCGAAAATTTGTTTTTCTCTCTTTCTGTACGCCTGCCGTACCATCTCTCTTTGTACTTGTTAGGTCACTTCAATTTGGCTTGCACTGCCTGCACTAGTTCTGAAAAGTGCCACGGCGGTGGCAGCGATGCTGTGGGCGAGCAGCACGGGTTCAGCAAGTGAAGCCCCGACACAACAGCGTGGCGGCTACGGCCAAAACAGTGATGCAACTATAGTGCAAGAAGACTTCGTGGTGTGTATCGCGGTGTTGTTTACCAAAACACTGCCGCGATGGCCGTCTTCATGCCATAAAAAGTGGAACGAGTTTGACTCAACTATTTTCGCACGCACGCCCTGAACCCCACGCAGTGTCATCTGCTCCAATCTCGGGGGGACAAAGGGGCGCACGCCATGCTGCCCCTTTTTCCACCTCCTCTTGAGCAAGTGCAGGCCGGCCGAGAACTCGTGCATCACTACGCTTGTGCCGCGACAAAACGAGGAAGCCAGTGCAGAACTTGCGCGCGGCACCAGCAAATCGAGGAGAAAGGTGCTGTACCCGTTGAACTGGCGCCGCCAGTGCAGCCAAATGGACGTGACCTGTTCTCTCACCTATCACAGTTGTTGCATCTCGCGCCGGAAAAATTGGCACGCCTGTTCGGAGAGCGAATCGAAATATGATGGCGATGACGACGAAGAATAAGAGAACGAATCGCGTGTCGGCATCATCATCATCATCATCATCATCATATTATTATTATTATTATTATTAATATTATTATTATTATTATTATTATTATTATTATTATTATTATTATTATTATTATTATGGTACTTTTCTACCTGTGACACATGGTCGATTTCAACTTGATAAACTGTGCTGTTATACTAAATACCATTGATTATACACGCAAATTTCGATTAGCAATTTTGGCGACGCTTTCACTCACATTGCAGATTGCACTGTTGAATAAAATGTTCTAATTAAAACAAGAAGAGAAAGAAGAAGCACTGCACGCACGCGGTGCACAAGAACAGAACGCAAAAGATTAAGAATTTCATTTGGCCTGTCAGCGTGGATGTGTGCCCCAGTGCCAAGAATCTGCTCTGGTCTGCTCTACTCAGCCAGTTGCAGTGGCTCAATCCAGCTTGGCTGTTCAACCCAGACATTCACCGCTGTTCCACCAAAGCCGTCCTCGGGGGCCCACTTGCCTGTGAGCGGGAACGCTGAGGAGCACAGCGAGCTCTTCGGGATCAAAGGCTGACGTGGGATCAAGACCCAGAGACACCACCCCATGGCGAAAAAACGGGTGGAGCCAACCACGGTTCCCCAAAGGTCGGGCGAGCGAAGCGCCAGGCTGCTGCTGAAGACAATGCCGCTGGCCCTTCCAACGAAGCTCCAGCAGGCAAACGTCTACGTGGTCGACCACCCAAGGCCGTTCCGGTGAAGCCGCTAGCTCCGAAGCCCATCGCTGCAGCGGCGGCTGGAAAGTTGCGCAAGGCAACGGAGGCAACGCAGCCCGCGAGTCGGAGCCCTTCCACCAGTGAGGCAGCCGCGACTGAAGATCTGAGAGTGAGCCACAGGAAGCGCTCCAGAAGCTCCTCCCCGTGTAGCACCAACGACGTGGGGACCGAGGCTGAATAACGTCGCAGCGCCAAGAGGAAGGTGAGCCGAGGGAGGTCGAGGCGGTTGCCGTGGCGGACGCGCGCGTAAGGCCCCAAGCTGGGCTCGGCCACGCGGTTGGAAGAAGCCCACGGAAGAGAGGCACAGCAAGAACAACCACCGTTCACGAGCTCGACTGAGCGTGCGCTAGAAGGGTGGCAAGAAGCGTCGCCACGCCCACAGTCGTGCGTCCGAGAACAATGCCGGAAGGCATGTGAAGGCAAGCAGGGCTCCGAGCAGCGCAGGCGACGGTCTGCCAGACTTACAACTGCCTGAAAAGAAAGTAGATGAAAGTCCAAGCGGTTATTAGATTCAAGGCTTAATTTATGACTGATGCCTAGGGTATAGCTAAGCGAAATGAACAATTTGTCTTTCTCTCCTACACGTTTTCAGATAAAGTGGCCTATAAGGGCCAATTATTGCCTAATGTGTGCTGTGATGTTCATTCGCTGCTGAAATTGAACGGAAGATGCGATAAATATTATACTCCACCAGTTTAAATTCATTTGCTCAACCGAAAATCCCACAGTCAAGATTTTTCAATTTATTATTTAGCAGATTCTGCGTATAGGATAAGAATAATAAGACGCAAAAAGATCTGTGACTGTGGTGTAATGTTTTTATTGAGCGAAACATAAAGTAACGCTAAAGATATCTACAAACGTGCCCGCAGGAGAGACATCAATGTTAGATGTAAATGCTTGTTTACATTTGCGTAACGATTCCCACAGAAACGTGGGAATTCCAGAAGCGTTGAGCTGATGCAGCGCTTCTGTACGTGAGCATGGTAGTCGTGGACAGCGTTACCTATATATACTCCGATTTCAGTGGAGGGCTTCAGTGGAGGGACTTCAGTGAAGTATAACTGACGTTTATAAGGCTTGACGACTGTATCAATGGAGTACATGTGTAATGTTCATAAACTCAGATGAGCAGCCATGCAACAAGAATCTATGTTTAACTAGCGTTACGCCCGCATCTGATGGACCTTTTTCCAATGCAGTTCCGCGACCTCGTGTGGCTCTGCGGCAGAATACTTCATTGCCGCGCAGAATGCTCAAGTTCAATTTCTGCTAAGACTATAACTTTCGCTAAATGCAAAACTTTTCTAGGCGTACTGCAAGAGTCTTTAGCGTGCATACGCATATAATATCAGGAAGGTAGTCGTGAATGACAAAAATGGCGAACACTAAAACAGTTCAAGACCCCGTCGGCGAGTTCTGCATAGCTAATATTCGTCTTTTCTGTTTCTTGTTCCCTCTTCCGAACCAATTTGGCTAGCCCTACGCAGGATGTCACACTAACAAGTCCAGAACTGACTAAATTGGAGTCTGTTTCTCTCTCATTCTCGAAATTGTTTCTCTCGCCTTCAGGCTTCTCTCGCTTTCTATCTATTTCTCCCTTTCTCACCCCTTCTTTCTAACTGTTCCTCTATGCCAATTTCTTTTTCTTTCCCTTCTCTCGTTCTCCCATCTTCCTTTTTCTCCTCCGCACTCTGATTTGTTAGCCAACCACGTGGTAATGCTACACAATACAAAAATATATGCCTTGTCTTGGTAGTGTGCCTGGCAACGGAGTCGTGAGGACACTCGCCTTCTAATCGGGGGTACGCGAGTTTAAATCACGCTTTGCTATGATGCTATTCTGGCTAAAATCTCTCTCTTTCTATTTATATTTGGGCTTTTTCCCTCTCTTTTTCTGTACTGGTTCTCTCGCCCATCAGAGTTATTGCATCTTGCGCGGGAAAAATTCTTGGGCGTGTTCTGAGAGTGGACCAGGAAAGGGGTTGACGGTGAAGTAGAGGACTAAGAAGACGCGTATTCCTGCATATCATGATGAAGATAATTTTGTATCTGCGACACATGGGAAACCACGACCATAAAATATTTGCTATAATACTGCATAGCATATAATATATAGATAACACTAATATTTATAAGAAACCTTGGTAATGCTCTTACTTGCATTAGAGATTGTGCTTTTCAAATAAACGCATTAGTTATATCTTGGAGACGTGGAAGAAATACTGCACGCACGCGGTGCTCGTGAAGAGAACACGACCGATTGAGAATTATATTTGGCTTGCCGGCGTGGATGTGTGCCACGGTGCCAAGGTTCTACCCTGCTCTGCTCTGCTTGGCCAGTGGCAGGAACTCAGGCCAACTGGCTGCTCAATCCGAGATTTCGCCGCCGTCCCACAAAAGCCGTCCTCGGGAGCCCGCTTGCCGGCCAGCGGCAACGCTGAGGAGCACGGCGAGCACTTCACGATCGAGGGCAGACGTAGTATAGAAAGCTGGAGACACGACACCATAGTGAAGAAACAGGCAGAGGCCAACCACGGTCCGCCGAAAATCGGGCGAGCGAAGCGCCAGCCTGCTGCTGACGACAACGCCGATGGCCCTTCCGACGAGACTCCGACTGTCCTAACTTGTACTGTGAGGCTCGACTGTGAAGAAGCTGCCCAGGCTCAGGATCAGGCGGCAGTATCCTTATTGTTCTTTGAGAGTTCGTTATTTTCCGGTAACTGTATCGGTGTTTCTCAGCTGAAGCGAGTCATTCGATCTTGATGTCATTTTCTTCCCCCGGCCAAGGTCGCTCCCCTTGGTTAGCTTCCACTCCCGCCAAGGATTGGCCGATAGACTATTTGTTCCGCAGTGGGGCGAGAAATGTCCCTGTGGCGCTAGTACCCACAGATGGGGGCAGTATTCTGATGAAGAACCCAAAGGCGGTTCAAGTGGAGCTTCGAAAAGCCATTTCGCATTTCCAGGAGATCACTGAGGTCCACCAGTTTGGTCGCGGAGGCATCCTTTGCTGTTCCGCAGATCAGGAATGCATTCGTTAGCTCCTGCAATGTTCCGAATTCGCAGCGCATCCGGTAAGCCCATTTATTCCGGCACACCTCGCATGCTCGAAAGGATTAGTCCGCGGTGTGGACACAAGCCCGACACCTACAGAAGTGCTCGATTTGTTTTCGGTGGCGGGTGTAATTTCAGTGTACAAGTGCATCCGTACAATTGACAACATAAAATTCCCAATGGAATCAGTGATAGTGACCTCTTTAGGAACAGTCCGACCTTCCGAAATTAAGGCATGGCCCCTGATCTATAAGGTGGAGCCACTTTACCCCATGTTTCAGAAGGACCAGAGAGACCGCAGAACCGATACGTCTTCGGTTTATTGTTGACAGAACAGAAAAAAATGAAAAATGCAGAGCGTGCCCCTCGCTACTTCTTCTTCCTCGCCTCCGAGCTCCATCTTCAATCTGTTTTCTACATCTTCCCGCCGGCCAGATTCAACCAAAGCAACCTTCGAGCGAATACAACAGTTGAATCGGCCTCATGACTAATTTTTCTTCAGGTGTACGAAGCAAGCATGTTCTCACTAGTCCATCCTTGTCTGGGAAAATCTTTTCGATCTTGCAGAGTTTCCACCGAGTTCTTTTTTGCGCTTCTCCAAGCAGAAGTACATCTCCTTCTTGTACATTTGCGTGACGCTCTGTTTTTATGCTGGCACACTTAAGCTCCCTCAGGTACTCCTTTTTCCATCTGGTCCACCATGTTATCGTAGCCTGTTTTCTTGCACTCCAGTAATTCAGCAAACTGTATTCTCCGAGTCTGTTTTCTTCCTGCTTGTTCATTGCTTGCCTGCCTCCTATAACGTCCGCCGGTGTGATGGGTTGTGGCTCGTTAGGATCGTCATACACATAAGTGAGAGGCCAGTTGTTAATGACTCCTTCTGCTTCAACAACCACAGTCCATAGTTCTTCATCCAAAAGTCGAGCACCTATAGTTTTTGCCACGGATGTCTTAAAGCTCAATGCGTCATCTACGAAATTCCATTTCAGTCCCAAAATCTTGATTTGTCCCTCTTTTCTTATCCCTCGATCCAGATCCTCTCCTTCTTCATCAAAGAGTTTTTTTAGCTCGGCGTCATTTGAAATCCATTTTTTTAAATTCATTCCCGCATTGCGAAAAATATCTCGTGCTTCTTTGTATATCTTTGTCGATTTCGAGTATTCGTCGGCTCCTAGTAAAACGTCATCGACGTAGATTCCTTTCCGGAGTTGGGCCACAACTGCACGATATTTTTCTTCGAATTTATCCAAATATCGATGAATCGTGGCCGCTAGAAGGAAGCTACTTGGTGTGGTTCCGAAAGTAAGTCTCGTCCTCCTCCACGTTTTTATCATGGGGGTTGGCATATCTTCGCTGGGTATTCTTTCCCACCACATGAATCGCAGTGCGTCTCGGTCATTTTCATGTATCTTGATCTGCAAGAATGCTTTTTCCACGTCGGCTGACATAGCGATCTTGTGATGTCGAAAGTTCATCAGCAAGCTTGTGATGTCGGGGTTTAGGTTTGGCCCCTTTTCCAAGTTGCCATTTAAGGATTCACCTGGATTCTGGCTTGACGATGCGTCAAAGACGATCCGTATTTTTGTCGTTGTTCGGTCCTTCTTAATTACTGCTTGATGCGGCATGTAGTATACAAATTTGTTCTGTATATCGGATCCAGCATCTTCTTCAACGTTTTCTGCTATTTCTTCCTCAAAGTTCTCTTGAATAGCTTTGTCATAGGCTAGGAGTTCATCTTTATCCTTGCATAATTTTTTGGTCACCTGGATAAGCCTCTTTTCTGCAATGGTGGTGTTGTCGTCCAATGTCACGTTTTCCTTCCATGGTAGCCGCACTTAGTACCTTCCTGCCTTGAACTCCATTGTTCGTCGGACGTAGTCTAGCACATGTTCATCGTTCATTTTTGTTGATGGTTTCTCCTTGATGCCCATGTTTTCCAAGTCCCAGAATCTCTGCAGTTCGTCCACAGTCGTGTCCGACTTGGCACTGACCTTGAGTACCATAATCGTTGATGATTTTATCGGCACACAATGAAGTCCTACAGGGCCTTGGACTGTCCATCCCAATATTGTTTCTATTGCCATTACTTTTGGATGAATCTCGCAAATGCGACCAGTGACTACAGTCCAGTAATAATCTGCTCCAATTAATATAGAAGTTTCCATATTTTTTCTTTCTTTGTCCGTCTTCTCGTTGTCATCAGCCAAACAAATTCCCATCGATCTTGCTCTTTCGTGTATTGTCAACGGTGGCGATGGTAGCACATCACAGGATATAGCTTCTATTTCCAGTGCCTCAATCGTGACTGGCTCCGAGATGGGATCCTTCCTCACGCTGAACTCGACGACTTTCATGTCTAGTTCCATCTCTCCTCCTCCAAATGATCCTACAGTAATCCTTTCGGATCTTTTTACCTTGCACGCTAGTTTTCTTGACAATCTTTTGAGGATGAATGTCCTCTGACTACCGTTGTTCAGCAGAATCCGTGCGTAGCACCCTCTGTCTTCTCCCTCCGTCCACGAAAAGGCTGTCTGCAGTAGCGTGCACTTGTGTTCATCAGACTGCTGTGCGTGCATGTTGCAGGACTTGCTGGTGTCTAACCGGTCAGGTTGCGCGCCTTTAGGCACTTGCTCAACATCATTACCGTTTTGCTGCTGTGCTGACTTTTCTGCAGGCGTACGTGGTCGACACATGGATGTCGCGTGCCTTCCCTTGCATGTTTTGCAGCGTACGTTAGCACGGCATATCTTTGCCGTGTGGTGAGGTCTGGGGCATCTGAAGCACCTTCGTTCCAGTTGTAAGGCTTCTTTCTTCTGTTGCATACTAATGCTTCTTCTGCAATCTTCCGTGTAGTGTCCAGCCATCTCACAGAAGATGCATTTCTTAATCGATATGCTTTGAAACCTAGATGTTCTAGTCCGCCTCATACTGTGCGGTGACTGGGTGACGTCGTATTTTTCCTCTCGAGTTTCTTCTCTGCTGCGTATATATATGTTTAAAAACTCCATAATTTCTTTCAAACTGCTCGTGCTGTCTCTTGACGATGAGTCCGATACCGTTGTTGCTGTTTTGTTGTCACCTTTCTTTAACTCCTTCATCTTCATCTCAATCCTCATATCCACCGGTAGCGCAGATTTTACAACAGGAGCTATCACTATGGCGTAAATACCCATTTCCACTCCTAATGACTGCAATGCTCGTGTGTTCACTTGCAACTTTTGGAAGAGTTTCTTCAACCCATCTACATCTTTAGGACTCTTCACTGCTTCCAAATTTGCAAGCTCTTTTATGTAGGTCTCCTTTAATTTATCTTCTCGTCCAAAGGTTTCTTTCAAAAGAGCGACTGCATGCTCGTAATTCTGATCAGAAAACTGCAAACTTTCTATGAGGGACGCAGCCTCCCCGCTCAGAGACGCCAGAAGGTAATTAAATTTTTGATTCTTCGGCATGTTCACTCTGTTATGCACCGATGTCTCGAACTGATGCCAAAACCTTGGCCATGCTGTTTTTTCCCATCAAACTTGATCATCTCAAGACGCGGCAACTTCACAAGCTCTTGCGTCTCCAAGATTAGGTTAGTACCTTGCAGTGAACTCGCCTGTTCTGTGACTATTCTCGTAGTCAGTTGCGTCGCTTGTTCTAACTCGCGTTATCGCTCCTCTATTTTCGTCGTTGCAGCGACGATCTTCATCTCATAATGCAAAACTCTTTCAAATTCTGCCTCCGCGTCGTCTTCTTCAATGAACGGTTCTATCTGTTCGTTAACTTGTCTTAGCGTCTGTGAAACGCTCTTCATCTGGTTCAGAAGCGTCATAAGTTGCGCTCTATCGGCGTCTTCTTCTATCTTCTTATCGATTTCGCTCGTAAGCGTCGTCACATTTGCTCGAAGCGTCTTCCGCTTCTTCGATAGGACCTCTTTATTCATGCCTAAAACGTGTTGAAAGAGCTCTTGCCTTTTTATGTGCGTCTCCAACAGTCGTCGGTCGTGGTCCTTCCCTCGACGGTTCGTCCTTGAGCCAGACGCCGCTGCTTCGTTCTTCAACCCGTTGTTGCGAGTGGGGTTGAAGTCTGTGCGTCTGTCTTCAGATCCTCCTGGTCACGGCACCATGTTTCAGAAGGACCAGAGAGACCGCAGAACCGATAGGTCTTCGGTTTATTGTTGACAGAACAGAAAAAAATAAAAATGCAGAGCGTGCCCCTCACTACTTCTTCTTCCTCGCCTCCGAGCTCCATCTTCAATCTGTTTTCTACACCCCAAACCCCTGCAGTGTTTGAAATGTTGGCGATATGGACATAGCGTCAGAGGGTGCCGATCAGTTTTTAGATGCCGTCAGTGTGGTGAAAATCATGACAGCCGCAAGTGAAGCTCTGAGAAAGAGAGGTGCTGCTGATGTAATGGGGCGCACCCTGCAGACTCCGCAGACTGTGCAGCAAAAGAAAGGGAGCTTGCCATATTGGATATTGTAGAAAGCAAGCGGTGCTCTCGGAGAGAAGCCATTGCAGAAATGCAGGAGAGATCCAAAAAATATGCAGGTATTGCAGCACGTAATACCACCGCCATGGATGCATCTCTCGCAACATTTATCGCAGAGGCCATAAAGAAGGCTACTGTAAAGGCAATAGATAGCCTCGCCAACAACCTTTTTGAAAGCTTGGCACAATTGGTTTCCAGTCAATTATCTCAAATTCTAGGTGTAGCATCTACGAATGATTGGGATCCTCAGAAATCATTGGTATCACAGCGTACGGAAATAGAAAGTGCGACAACACGTCAGCGAGCGGTTACTCCTGAGGCAGGGACTTCCAAAACAACGGAAGACGGGGACCTTACGGATGATTCGGAAGCATGTGCAGATATGGATATGGACTCTCATACGGCTCTGAAGCGAACCCGATCTCCCAAATAAAAAAATTCTTCACATAATTCGAAATTTAAAAAGTATCTATCCAAAAAAGAATTCTTTGAGAACATGTCTAAGAAAGACTTTTTGCGAAAGGACATTTTGGACCAAGCAGTTTCTGCGACGGTTCTGTCGTCAAAATAGGTTCACTAACTATATTACAGTGGAATTGCAGATCTATATTTTCCGCAGCCACAGACCTATAATACCTTTCTTCACAACTTTCCCCGGATATTATATCCCTGCAAGAAACTTGGCTTTCAACCAGCCAAAAGTTTTACCTAAAAAATTATCGGCTATTTCGATTGGACCGACCTAGCAGAGGCGCTGGGCTTGCTGTCTTGATAGAAACTAAGTTTAGTCACAAAGCTACGATCTCTTATCGTTGTGTGACTCCAGATTGTGAAATTTTGATAGTAGACATAACATTACCCGAGGTTTCTCCCTTTTCGTTTGTAAATGCGTATTTCCCAGCCGGGGAACAAAACACACGAAGTCTAGGCGATATGTTCTCTGCCTGCAGAAAGGATATATTAATCACTGGAGACTTCAATTCACATCATGTGGCTTGGGGTTTAAAACAGACTTAAGTGGAAAACGCTTGTGGGAATGGACTATTGACAAGAATTTATCTTGTTTAAATTCGCAATCTGCCACGTTTGTCCCAGGTCTCTTTAAATCTGTAATTGACTTGACATTTTCACGCTCATCTCTAAATATATGTTCGTGGCAAACTTTAGACTGTGCTACTAACAGTGACCGCTTGCCTATTAGTTTTGTACTGAACTTTCCAAGAATACATGTCACCGAATAGGCCCGCTCATTCCTCAACTATAGAAAATTACAAAAAGACTTGAGGGCTACTTTTGATCGCCGCAAGGACATACAAGGTGACATTAGGGCTATGAGTCTGTGTGCAGCGTTAAAAAACCCGTAAAAGACGCAACTTTTAAATTAGACTCAGCCACAAGAAGTTCTTTTAGTCCATGGTGGGCTGAAGAGTGCATGAGGAGCTATAGAAAACGGAAAGCTGCATGGAAACAACTGCTGGTCAACCAATGTCCGAAAAATTGGTGTGATTATAAATTCGCAGCAGCAGGCTTAAACGCACAGTAAGTACAGCAAAAGATGGTTATAATATGAAACGACATGATTATCTTTCTAGAGCTAAAAATAAAAAAAGCACTTTTCAGATTTTTAAGATCTCAAAAGATGTTACCACCCACTGAAAATATTGACTCTTCTGTTCTTTCCCCCCGTGAGCTCTCTAATTTAGTAGAAAATATTACGAAAGGGCTCCATGATAGATTTATGTGAACTATACCACTTCACATTGTGAACGCAATGGCAGGCGAGGATTTCGAGGAGGTTACCTTAGAAGAGCTGGCAGAGATAATAAGGCACTTATCTCCTTCAGCCCCTGGACCAGACGGGGTAACAAATGCAAAGACAAAAGTAATATTCGAGATTTGTCCAACTGAAGTACTTAATCTGGGGAATTTTTCTTTGACAAAAGCTTGGATACCTGCGGAATGGAAGCTGTCAAAAGTGATTCCACTTCTTAAAAAGCAGGAAAAAGGATTCGCCTTGGATAATGTAAGGCCGATATCACTCACGTCAAATCTGGTTAAGCTAATTGAAAGAGTTTTGAATGCCCGAGTAATGAAATATAATTCTTATAACGCAATATTTAACACCAGTCAAATTGGTTTTAGATCCGGTTGCTCAATATGGTGTGCGCATGTTGATTTAGAGAGCCGAATACGACTGGTTCGGCGTTGGCGCCAATACTGTGCTTTAGTTACTCTAGATTTGGCTAAAGCGTACGATAGGGTTGAGCATTCAATTTTATTAAAACAGGTGGAATATCACTACTTTCCCTACTACATCACTGCGTCGTGGGTGTCGGAGTTTTTAAGAGGGAGAGAATATTACTGCTTTGAAGATGGGTACTCATCGAATAGATATAAGCAGACACGTGGCGTACCTCAGGGGGCTGTCCTGTCGCCAGTTTTATTTAACATTTTCTTAAGCTCCATTCCATCAACTAAGAATATTCAGTTATATGTGTACGCGGACAATATTGCTTTCTTGCAAGTAATACTGACCTTCAATCCCTATACCAGAGTCTACAAAATTATCTCAATGTCATAGAAAGATGAGTAAAAATATTCATATGACCCTGAACGTAAAGAAAAGTGTGCTTCTTGCATTCTCTTTTCTGCAGCCTATCAACATCTCGGTAATGTACAGTAATGAGCTTATTCCGCAGGTGCATTCTCTTAAATATTTGGGCATCCTATATAATGACAAATTAAAGTGGAGAAGTCACATTGATGATGTGTACTCCAAGGCAACACGGGCCATGGGGTGCCTACGGAAGCTCGCAAACCGTAAAGCGGGTTTAAAAAAAGATGTGCTAATAATGATATATAAACTTTATGTGCGGCCCATCATGAAATTCGCATGTGTATTATTTTCTGGCAGCGCAGCTTCTAAAATGAGACCCCTAATACTGCTGGAAAGAGAAGCGTTGCGTTTGTGTCTTGGTCTACCAAAATTTGTTGCAAATAACGTGTTGTATATGGAAGCTCGCCTACCTTCTCTGCTAAATAGGTTTAAAATTCTTACTGTGCAAGCATTCTTAAAGATATACAGTTCACACCAAAGACTCTCATTTTACGCTTTCATTCAAGAACCTGCTTTATTTTTCGAAACCCATTGGTAGCGACTACACACCCCGCAAATAGTATTTGCACAAGCGCTACTACATCAACTGAATGTAAAAATTAAACATATTGGTCCAAAACACAACCTAAAGTCAATGCTTAACATACAATTTCATGATATATTTCCTCATAACGCGAAGCAATTGGCACAGAGGAACTTAAATGACCAGTTAGCAAATTATCTAGCTAACCTAGAGATAAGCAATATCATTGCGACTTATGCATCTGTGTCAGAAGAAAAGGCTGAAGTTGGCATCTTCTCTCTTTCTTTGGACTGGTCCTTTTCGATTCGACTCCCAGATTATACCCCTGTATTCATTGCAGAATTATTGGCCATTGTTCTTGCCCTACGCAAATTGCCCTCAAGCGAATCATTAGCAATTATCATTACAGATTCGTTATCAGTTTGTAATGCACTTTATGCGGCAGTAAATGCAGAGCTGATGAATACGTTGTGGCATTTAGTACCGAAAAACATAAAAAAACGGCATTTGCTATGGGTACCGGGCCACCGTGGATTATATTTGAACGAAATGGCGGACTCTTTAGCAGCAGTATCCCTGGGTGGGCCCACCATCCCAGTTTTGCCAGATACGGCTTACGTGACAGCGTTCCGAAATGCTTGCCTGCACTGGGGAAAAGGTAATTTGGATAAATTCAAGGATTTCGAGCATTTGAGCTATTGCTGGAATAAACAGTGGGGTGTATCTCGCCAGTTAGAGCTCACTTATACTAGATTGCGCTGTGCAGTTCCACAACTGAATTATTACCTTAACAAAGCTCGACTCAAGGCGTCACCACTATGCATATGGTGCAATTAAATTGAAACAATTGAACCTTTCTTTTTACTCTGCCATCGTTATTCTTATTAGAGAAAAATATTTTTAGTAGACCTATTACAAAAGCTAGGAATACAAGTAAATCTGACTAGTAATTTTATCATTTGGCGGAACTTCATTTGGTTACTGCCACAGGGATGTATGCTCCACTGTGTTTGATTACATCAAAGCAACCAGAAGATTACCGTGATAGTGAACCCCAACCTTTTCAGATCTTTAGTTAATAATTCGTAGTTATGTCTATCAAAAACAAGAGATGGTTTGACCGCTTGCTCAGCAACCATTTTTTGTTTTTTTTGGTAGCATTATTTTTAAACTACTTTGTCAGATTGGCTTCATTTTAATTTTAGTTTCATTTAGGTATCCTGCCACCCGGTTCTTGGCCCATCCCCCTCTGTGGGTGAGCGCCATCCATAAGAGGTCATCATCATCATCATCATCACCGACTGTCAAGCGCACAGGCGGTCGATAACCCAAGGACATGTCGTTGGAGCCGATAGCGCCCATAGCTGCCGCGGCCGTTGAAGTGTTGCGAAAATCAACGGATGCAACACAGCCCGCGACTGAGAAGATGTCGACCATCAAGGCAGCCGCAACTAAAGCCACGAGGGTGAGCTCCTCCCCGACCAGCACCAACAACACTGGCGCTGAGGATCTTAATCTTCGCAGCGCCATGAGGAAGAAGAGCCACGGCAGGTCCAGGCGCTTGTCCCGCAATCACCATAGCAGTCACTCTTGTAAAGCTCCAAGTCACGGAAGCTCGGCCAGGAGGGCAGAAGAAAGCGGTGGAAGAAAAAGAAGGTGCACCAAGAACGTCCGCCATGGTTAGCCAAGGAGCTCTTTATCGGCTACAATCCTGTAATAGGAGTGGAGCTATAAGCTTTGCCACGCCCACAGTCTTGCACCGCGGAAGTCACGGAGAAAGGCGCGTGTTGGCGAGGAAGGCTCCGGGCAGCGGTTCAACTGATATGGGAGGTTCACGAGTGTCGTTCAAACTTCCAAGAGTTTAAAGAAGCAGCAGGAGGCAGCTGAAAGATATGAATTATAGCTTCAAAGGGACTGATCGAGCTACGCCTACAGCAGTGTTCGGCGAAATGAACAATTTGTATTTACCTCCGCCATTTTTTATATAATGTGGCCCCTGTATGGCCAAGTTGTTGTCTAAAGTGCGCTATAATGTTATTCATACGCTGGCGAAATCACCAGGGTGACGTCACCTTCGTCACGTAAGCCCCACATCATTTTAGTGCAGCAATGCTCGCTTGCATAAGCAATATATATTGGGCGATATTACGGTAAATACGGTATATGGTAAATATGCGGTAATACGTTATTACGGTAAATATACGGTAAATACACTGTAAATATACGGTAAATATTTCATTGGTTGTGTGAGGAATTGTATATGAAGTAATACGTAAAGGAATTTTCAGAACCGTGCCGAGATCGTACAAAGAAAGTGGGTAGCGGGCCTTAAAGGGGTTCTGCAACACATTTAGAGCATGGTCGGAAAATGCATCCGATCGGTAGTAGAGGCTCCCGACAACACGTGAACCAAATAATATAGCGCAGCACACGGCCTGCAATTCACCATAAATGGTCAAAGTCAGCCAAAATCTCTTTCTCTTCTCTCGACAAAGCAAGAAATATGCCCAAGAATTACAGGTAGCAAGCCCATCTATCAGTCATCGGCTGATTTGAACATGGCGTGCTCACTCGTTACAGAGATCGCCGCGAGGTACCGCTGCTTGTCCACGCGTGCGCTCGGGATCACAGTGAAAAAGTCGTACATTCGATGGAAAAAAAAAGTGCTCAAGGTCACAGGGCGCACGTGACGTTTCTCTGTGGCCCTGCCGTTCCTCCCTGCTCAGCTTCCAGCGCTTTCATCGGGACGAGAGAAGAGAGAATGCGATTTCAGCGTGTGACAAATCTTTGCAACTCCGCTCGTACTGTACGGATTCTTAAAATTTTTATGACCTTAAATTGGTGAAGCGAGAAGCTCTTCCAGTGAATTCATTCTATGGTTACTTGAAACAGTGTTCTGGGGCCCCTTTATTAGGGGACCTTAAAGGGACCTTAAAGGGACCTTAAAGAATTTGGGGACCTTAAAGCTTTGCTTTTATTATTTGAACGCGATAGTGGTATTCTGTTGGTAGCGTGTACTTCAAATGCTTAGTGCATGAAACCTTTTCAATCTTGCTATGCATCCGCTACGTAACCTTAAAGGAACAGGCGCAGTAGCGTGTGTGTCCTTTGTAGACGGTTACCGGCTTTAAACCACGAAGTCGTTATGATAACCGCATCTTCTGACGCGTTGAAACAATTTGGGCACCCTTCATACAGGATCACACTGGCGTCAGCCGCGGCCCGGGCCTGCTTGACAAAGGCCCACTGGGCCGTCAGGTTACCGCAGCCGCGAGCAGGGATGTATAAAGCATAGCAACGACCCGGAAGCAACCTAGTAACAACATCGAAGCAACCAGATTAGTCAGTCTTCAAAACCACCTAGTTTCCCTGTTTCGAACTTTGCACGATTTAGTTTCGCCTTTTTTTCCTTTGCTATTAGGAGCAATTTGTTTACTTATTGTACTCCACGTTTATAATGAGCCCTCCTCTATTGCCCTTCGAAAGGGCCTTTAAATGTATTTATGCAATGAAGAAAATGATACCCTTTAGTGGGGTATGGAAAATTATTTAGGATTATCTCATCGGTCATGACAAGAAAAACAATCGGCGCATTACGAAATCTTGATGCCGAAATCCACCTCTTAATTTCTATTTATACAGGTTTTGTCAGGGGTCATATCTTTTTGCTTTTACTGTCAAGAGTCAGAAAACATCAATTATTTTTACTTATTTGCCGACGCCTCACAAGCCACGGGAATAAACATTTAGAAACTATATTCAGAAAATTGAATATTACCCCGAATTCTGAAAATATCCTTCCCCTTGGGGCTTCTTTTCTAGGCTACAGCAACAGGAGCGCCTGAGAAGCAGTTTCTGAATTCGTCGAAGCCACAAAATGGTTTGCTTGTTAAGTGTCTTTTTTTCTTTTTTCTTTTCTTCGTCTAAGAAAATTTCA